>NC_081553.1:130663618-130973319 GCF_963082655.1 Stomoxys calcitrans
TAAATAGTCGAGAAGTATATGCATGAGAAAAAAACTTAATAAGTTACATTATGATCCGATGCGGATCATTTATTTATGCCAAAGTACGATAGCTATGTAAAGCAAAACTGGTTAATGGAGCGAACCATTTAAAATTTAGCACAGTTGTTGGACATCATAAAAAAACACGTCGTGCAAAATTTCATTCCAAATTTCAAGAAGTCAAGACCCAAGATCGGTTTATATGGCAGCTATATCAAAACATGGACCGATATGGCCCATTTACAATACCAACCGACCTTCACTAATAAGAAGTATTTGTGCAAAATTTCAAGCGGCTAGCTTTACTCCTTCGGAAGTTAGCGTGCTTTCGACAGACAGATGGACAGACGGACGGACATGGCTAGATCGACATAAAATGTCGTGACGATCAAGAATATATTGGGTTGCCCAAAAAATAATTGCGGATTTTTTAAAAGAAAGTAAATGCATTTTTAATAAAACTTAGAATAAACTTTAATCAAATATACTTTTTTCACTTTTTTTCTAAAGCAAGCTAAAAGTAACAGCTGATAACTCAAAGAAGAAAGAATGCAATTACAGAGTCACAAGCTGTGAAAAATTTGTCACCGCCGACTATATGAAAAATCCGCAATTACTTTTTGGGCAACCCAATATATACTTTATGGGGTCTCAGACGAATATTTCGAGTAGTTACAAACAGAATGACGAAATTAGTATACCCCCCATCCTATGGTGGAGGGTATAAAAATCGGAATCGATATGGCCCATTTGCAATTCCCAAAGACGTATATCAATAAGAAATATCTATGCAGAAATACAAGCGGATATCCTATCATGATTTTGTGGGGTCTCAGATCACAATTTCGAAGTGTTACAAACGGAATGACTAGATTATTATTCTAGCTAGTAAAAAATCTGCCGTTGGGTCCTGAGTTGCAAATGAGATAATGTGCAATTCAAAGCATTAGGTGGTAGAGGCCTTTTGACGGGTCTGGATATTGATAAAAGATCTCAACATAAAAGTCCGCGTTCATTTCGGAGATATTCGAATTCATTTTTTTTTTTTGGAGTTTTTGGACGAGTCTGGCCAATTGAATTTTTTGGTTTTCAAAAATATTTACTTTTTCCCGTATTTTTGATTCACTCATTTGCACATTCATTTCTTAGTCTAACGCGGTTACAACCGTTAGGGTCTATAGATTCTTATTGACCGATTCAGACTATACTTGGGTAACGTCGAGATAGGGTCGATAGACGCCACCCCGGACTGCACGGGCTTCGCGGCAGGATTATTAATGCGGACTTGGAAAAGTGTGGTCAAAAGGCGGGTGACAGGGGGACGCCTCTAAGAAGGATGTTCTTGCCGATTCTCAGGAACCTGGTGATAAACGAAGTCCTCTCAACGGAGATGACGGAAACTTATTGCATATGTGGACGACCTCACCCTATTGATTCGAGGCAGATATTATTGACGACCAGCAAGATTTTGAAAAGGTCACTGAGGAGGCTATCGTGATGGGCTACGAGAAATGGTTGATGACTAACCCAAGGAAACGTAGTTAGTACTTTTCATTCGGAGATATAAGATACCGGATTTCAGACTACCCTCTTTGAACGGGACCACCCTGCAGTTGTCAAAGGAGGCGGAATACCTAGGCCTAATCTTCAATTCGAAACTGTGCTGGAAAAGGAATACGGAGGAAAGGTGCCGAAAGGCGATGTGCACCTTTTACTCCAGTAGAAGGATAGAAAGTAAGGAGTTAGCCCAAGGAGGCGTTAAGATCCAAACAGCAGGGGGTCTCGAGGCGATGTTGAACTTACAACCTGTTAAGATATATATTCGGAGCTGTGGTAGCACTTAGGCCGAGGGAACTTGACATTCTGAGAGAGAGTGGACACGGCCACTGATTCATTCTCCAGGCCTTGGATGCAGCAGGTAGGCTGAGCAGGCTCGGACTACCTGATGCCAAGACCGATTCGGGGAAGGTTGTTTCGGATTCGCTTTCCCTGGAAGGGAGGAGTGGAAGGCGGATGCTGTGTTTAAGTTGGATGAGACTTCGGTCTTCACCGACGGCTCCAGGGATGTGAAGAAAGTTTACTTGAACACACTCGACATCGGTATGTTGGACGAATACACGATATTTCAGGCAGAGGTTTGTGCCACTATGTAGACGGCAAAGGAGATCAGCAGGATAGACCTGCCATCTTCGAAACTAAGGATATATGTGGACAGTATGGCGGCCCTGGAGGACAAGTACAATGAGGTCATAGTGCGTGGTGGAGTATTTAGGGGCCCTAAACGGGCTCCTCCCGACCACTGTGAGATGGACATATGGCCGTAGTATGGGCGGCCTAGGCACGTGGCGGGTGATCACTTGAGAGAGTGTGAGCTTACGCTCCGGGGCAGCACTGTCATTGTGGCGTGATGGATAGGCGCTTGCTCATGTATCTATTTCTATATTTCCTGAATTTTAATTGTTTGCATCTTCATGTCTCCTCTTCGGATGGAGCGGGGTGCAGTGTATTTCATGACCATGATTTTTCACCAGGAAGCTTTTCCGTTTTATTCTTTTTATTGCTCGGGTTTCACAAGAGGCCGGCCTGGCCTTCATGTTAGCTCACATTTCGGGGTGGGCTCCATTCAACTTAACCTAATCTGGTTAGCCAAGCCTTAGTCAAAATGAATTAGAATCGGATGCTGCAAGTATATAAGGAATTAAATAAGGCGATCGCTTTATATGAAAGTATTTAGGAACAAAATAATGTTATAAGATATGGTGAGAAAAAAAAACGCATAAATTAAGTTCGCACTCTCAACACATGTATTGCGAACATGTAACACTCATTTTGATTAAGAAATAAGATAAGCTTTTATCACGCTACAGTCTTAAAAAATGGATACATTGAGCTAAAATTTGGCTCAAAACCGTATGTTATCCACACGCAGGTTAAGTTGCTTATTGATATTTGGATGTAATTATGAATATTGTAGAGTTATAGTCAAAAAGGACAATAAATATATACGTCGCGGCCGAACTTATGCGTTTTAACTTGTTTATTTTTTTAACTTCGCACCGAACGCTTGGGTTCAAATCCCGTCATGAACATCAGAAGAGACATTTTCTGTAACATGTGGTAACAAGCAAATACGCATTTAGTTCGGTCGTGTCGATATAGAGCAGTAAGTAACAGATTCTATAGTCTTAATAACATAAATTGGCAGATGGGTCTATGGTATGGGTTATATTCGTTTCGGTTTTCGGGGAACCTACTTTAACTCACTTCTCTGAATTTGAGCAAAATCGGACAATAAGAGACTCGTTTTTTGTGATTTATACTCTATACCGAGAGATCGGTATGTATGGCATATATGTCCATATCTGGTCCGATCATGGAATGTAATATTTTAAAGTTGGGTGAAATAGTGTAATAAATTCGAGTCTGCGCCGAATTTCAACTCAATACATCAACTTTTAAAAGCTGTAGCGAGATAAAAACTGACGAACGGATAGACGATTGGACGGAGAGACACACTGACTTCGTTAAATCGGCTTTGTATTTTACGAGGTTCAAAAATATATATATTTTGTAGGGTTGGAAATGGATATTCCGATATGTTACAAACGGATTGACTAAATCAATATACCCCCTATACTATGGTGGTAAGTATGAAAACATATCTTGATGACTTTCCATTCAATATATATATATATTCGAGAGTCGACCCCGGAAATCAAAATTAATTAAAAAATCATAATTTATAGCAGCTATATTGAAATATGGTTCGATTTGAACCAAATTCGACACGGATATTGAGTGGTTTAATAAGTACAAGTCATTGTTCAATTTTGTAGAACAAAATATTGGTCTTTTTGGTAGCCATATCCAAATATAGACCGATCTGAATTATATACGACACGGATGTCGAAAGCCTAATAAAAGTCACTGTGTCAAATTTCGACGAAATCGGATTATAAATGTGTCTTTTATGGGACCAAGACTTTAAATCGAGAGATCGGTCTATATGGCAGCTATATCCAAATCTGAACCGATCTGTGCCAAATTGCAGAAAGATGTCAAAGAGCTGAACGCAACTCACTGTCCGAAATTTCGGCGAAATCGGACAATGAATGCTCCTTTTATGGGCCCAAAACCTTAAATCAAGAGATCGGTCTATATGGCAGCTATGGTTGCCCAAAAAGTAATTGCGGATTTTTCATATAGTCGGCGTTGACAATTTTTTTCACAGCTTGTGACTCTGTAATTGCATTCTTTCTTCTGTCAGTTATCAGCTGTTACTTTTAGTGTTAAAAAGGTAAATTTGATTAAAGTTCATCTAAGATTTATTAAAAATGCATTTACTTTCTTTTAAAAAATCCGCAATTACTTTTTGGGCGACCCAATATATCCAAATCAGGACCGATCTGGGCCAAATTGATGAAGGATGTCGGGATCCCAAGTCGGCGGATCGTATCGTATACTCAAAATTTGTGAACAATTGCACAAATTATTACTAGAAGTCGTTCGCATACTTTATTTGCCAACAGATGAGGATGTCAGGGTACGCGAGAGCAACGAAAAATGTAAAAGTTTGATGATTGTGAGCTTGCAAATTTCTACTGGAGGTTTTTTTCCCAGCAGAAATTTGCAGCATCTATGAGCTTTTTTTTGAATACCAGCTGTTTAATTCAAATTTTTACTGGAAAGCAGTAAAAATTCAAAAAAAAGCTCATAGCAGCATCTATGAGCTTTTTTTTGAATACCAGCTGTTTAATTCAAATTTTTACCGGAAAAGTACGCGAACAGACCTATTATAAATAGTAACTAAATTTCCCACGAACATTCCACTAAGGAACAGGTTATACTTCTCTCATATCAATGAGTGCAGTCCAATTAAAGTTTAAGCTAAGTGATAAGGGCCTCCATTTCTTATGCCGAGGCGTGCCACATAGCGATACCACTTGGTAGAGAAGTTGTAACATTGGATTTAATGCTCTCAAAGTAGCAGTCACTGACACCGAATTTCTGCAGTAAATTTTTATGATAAGCAGACGTTCCACAGGCGGAGAAAATCGAAAAAAAAAAACATATATAAAATATGCAGTGGAAAAAAGGGTAGAAATATCTCTAGGAAATTTGAAAAAGTTATAGCTGCCTACTATCGAGATTGTGTGCAAAATGTCAAGGCCCTAAGTTGGCCAGGTTATTTGTTAGGGCTGCCAAATCTTTATTTATGGTCGATTTTCAAAAAAATTTTTTTGCTGGATACGAATCCCTTCAAAAAATGTCCGAGGTGTACAATATCTCCACTGGTTTCGGGGATATACGAGTTTTAATTTTTATTTGTTGAAATTTTGACCTACTTAGATTGGCTTTTTTGCCATTTACGAATGCATTTGTGATTCGATTTTCATTTTTATGCATGATTTGGATTTACAACGACTTTGCCGTAGAAAGTGTCCACATCTGATTACTCAGTTATAAGTTATGAAGTTTGGCATGCAAAAAATGTGAAAAAAAAAATTATTTCAATTGATTAGTCTTTATTAAAAAACCAAATTTTTTCTAAATTTACTTCAAAATAGCCAATTTTTTATTAAAAAATAGAAAAAACGCATCGAGTTAAAATTTTCCAAAGCTCAGATCCTCCAATTGGGCACATCCTTTTTTTACTCCATTTGTCCCCTAAACAAATCCAAAAATTTTGTACACCTAACAATATTTGTATCATCTTCAACAAATGTACTTAAACACATCTTTGCCCGAAAGGGGTATTTTGGGTATTTTTGTGAAATATTCATGCAGAATTTATTTTTTGGTTTTTAAGGACACTTTAATTTGCAAAACTCAAAAGAATCATTATTATATCTTTATTCGTTGTTTTGAAAATCGGACCACAAATGAAGATTTGGCAGCCCGAAATATATTTTGCCGAGGTGACCAACTTCAGGGCACTGCCAAAAGACGCCCGGACTACCTAGGACCTTGAAATTTTGCACAAGATCTCGCTAACATCTTAGCTCTAATCAATTTCAAAGAATATCTCTACCCGTTCTCACACGGCATATATTTTACTAGTTTTTTTTCGATTTTCTTCCACTGTGCGTTGTTCGTTCGTGTACTTTACCATGATGAAAATGTTGAGTTTACGGAATAAATTTACAGTGACAGATCGATAATTAGTGTAGTTGTTTACGTTTACAAATTACATTCAAAGTTGTCAGGACCCATTGGAAATCCGAGTAAGACGAAATGAAGTCCCTATCAATTACAACTAAATAGTTTCAAGTTATTTGTTTTATCCACAATTTTGGCCTTTTCAAATTTCATACATAATTACAAAGCTTGAGAAGCTGCATCTCAGCACAACCTCTATTAAAATCCACACGATAATGAGATTTCATGTCAGTTTAGATTTGAAGCAAGGAAAAATATTTAATTACATTTAGAGGAAGTACCTGGCCCGAAGCCATTGTTTCTCTCCATTCCATAATTATTTAATTTTCACTTTTACAGAAGCGAGCGCCAGTGTATTGCATGTTCTTGCCATCAATGAACAGTTTAAATTCCTATTAATTTGTATACATAGATGTACGAATTATTCATGTTTAATCTAATTATCACTTCCGTTGTTTGCCTCCGGTATTACTTTTGAATGTTAAGGGTGTAGGCGGTGGAGGTAGATTTTCAAGGGGAGACGCTTTAATTTAAGACTTCATATGCAAACGATGATTTGAATTTTACAAGAAAAACCTTACACCTACTGGTAGGTAGAGTAGTGTTTGCCACATTATAATCAATTCAGGCCAGTTACAAACAAAAACTTTTAGGCGACTTTAACTAAGAACTAAATCAGCCACAATGAGCTGTAATAGATATTTGAACATTTTAAATTTTGCCCTCTTCTTTAACAATTTCGTCATTCCGTTTAAATCCATTAATTTAAACTAGGCGCTTGAAATTTGGAACAAATACTTCTTTTTAGTGTAGGTCGGTTGGGACAGTAAATGGGACTTATCGGTCCACGCTTTGATGTAGCTGCCATATACACGAACCTCCCTATTTCAGTTCTTGAGCCTTTAGAAGGCGCAATTCTCATCTGATTTGGCTGAAATTATGCACGTGGCGTTTTGTTATGACTTCCAACAACACTGACAGGTATGGTCTAAATTGATCTATAAAATTATATAGCTCCCATATAAACCTATCTCCAGATTTGATTTCTTGAGCCTCTAGACGAACCACTTTTTTAAAATTTTGCTGTACTTTTGTTTTGACTTGAAAGTCATAACAAATTTGGAACTGTGTCAGGTATGAACAAGTAAAAGCGTGCTAAGTTCGGCCAGGCCGAATCTTATATACCCTCCACCATGGATCGCATTTGTCGAGTTCTTTTCCCGGCATCTCCTTTTAGACAAAAGAGGATATAAGAAAAGATTTGCTCTGCTATTAGAGAGCGATATCAAGATATGGTCTGGTTTGGACCACAATTAAATTATATGTTGGAGACCTGTGTAAAATGTCAGGCAATTCGAATAAGAATTGCGCCCTTCGGCCAAATCGGGTTGGAATTGCGCCCTCTAGAGGCCCAAGAAGTCAAGACCTCAGATCGGTTTATATGGCAACTATATTAAAACATGGACCGATATGGCCCATTTATAATGCCAACCGACCTACACTAATAAGAAGTATTTATGCAGAATTTCAAGTAGCAAAATATACTCCTTCGAAAGTTAGCGTGCTTTCGACAGACAGATGGACGGACTGTCGGACAGACGGACTGTCGGACAGACGGACTGACATGGCTAGATAGACGATCATGATGACGATCGAGAATATATGCACATAATGGGGTCTGAGACGAATATTTCGAGGAGTTATAAACAGAATGACGAAATTAGTATACCTTCATCCTATGGTGGAGGGTATAAAAATCGAAAAGAGACAAAAATGTCCTCAATGAAAATACAATTTTTGGCCATAAAAATGCAAACAATACACTATCTCGTAAAGACTTCAGCTCTAACCATTCGACATTTCAAAGAGAAATCTCAACCCGTTCTTACGCGGTACATGTTTTACTAGTTTTTTTTTTTTGTTTTTTTTTTTTTATCCCACTGTGCGTTGTTTGAAAGGTTTGATAAATCTAGAGGTGGATTATGGGAACAATAAAAAGCATATGATTTTTATAAAAATGGCTGCTTAAGTTGGACAAGTAATTTGTTGTCCAAAAGAAGGGGTGTTTCATTTACCCACTAAGCGTATTTCTCCGCTTTGTTTGTATGAAGAAAAATTGTATCCCCGATCAGCTAACGGGCTAATAATATCGGTGCTTACCTTACTACGCCGTTTTTTAAAACATATGGTATCATCATTCAATTTGAATAACAAAACTAAAGGAGGAACATCGATACATATTTCTTCAATGATTAAAAGTTCTGGAATGGCAATATTGCTTAGGATTTTCATAAAATCACACCTCCGCATTAAAGCATTAATGCGAAAAGCGTTTTATTTATCCAAAAGCTAACTAGAATTGTAAGTAAAACAACCCATTCATATACACATATTTCGTCACATAAAGCCTAATTTTGGTCAGATTCTCTATAACGTAGTATTTCATCGATTCCCAACTGCTACGTTATAGAGAAGTACGATTTACTTGGGTTGCTCAAAAAGTAATTGTCGGTAATATAGTAGTAATATAGTCGGCGTTGACAAATTTTTTCAACGGCTTGTGACTCTGTAATTGCATTCTTTCTTCTGTCAGTTATCAGCTGTTACTTTTAACTTGCTTTAGAAAAAAAGTGCGCGAAATTTTGTTTACATTTGTTTGTTTGGCGTCAATTTTAATATGGGTACCACATGTATTGAAAGAAATTCAACGCTTGTGATATGCACCTTAAACGCAATGAATTCGATCCGTTTTTAAAGCGAATCATCACTGGAGATGAAAAATGGATTGTTTACAACAACGTTAGTCGAAAACGATCATGGTACAAGCATGGTGAACCAGCTCAAACCACTTCAAAGGCTGATATCCACCAAAAGAAGGTTATGCTGTCTGTTTGGTGGGATTGGAAGGGTGTGGTATATTTTGAGCTGCTTCCAAGGAACCAAACGATTAATTCGGATGTTTACTGTCAACAATTGGACAAATTGAATACAGCCATCAAGGAGAAGCGACCAGAATTGGTCAATCGTAAAGGTGTTATATTCCACCAGGACAACGCTAGACCGCACACATCTTTTGTCACTCGCCAAAAACTGAGTGAGCTTGGCTGGGAACTTTTGATGCATCCACCATATAGCCCTGACCTTGCACCATCAGACTACCATTTATTTCGATCTTTGCAGAACTCCTTAAATGGTAAAACGTTCGGCAAATATGAGGCTATACTATCGCACTTGGTTCAGTTTTTTGCAGATAAAGGCCAGAAGTTCTATGAGCGTGGAATACTAAACTTGCCAGGAGGTTATCGAACAAAATGGCAATTATATATTTGATTAAAGTTCATTCTAAGTTTTATTAAAAATGCATTTACTTTCTTTTAAAAAATCCGCAATTACTTTTTAGGCAACCCAATAATTACATTTCTACGATTTCTACCGAATCCTTTCCTCATTCCCACAATATTTTCTGAAAATAAGTACATAAAAGCAAAGCAAATTTTGCCCATGAACATTCCACTTAGTACATAGCTTATTTTAACTTGGCCTATTCCAATATTAATACAAGGACATTTTATACCTTCCACCATAAGATGGGGCTATACTAATTTCGATCATAGGGTTTGACTCCTTAAGCCTCTAGAAAGCACAATTCTTATTCGATTTGCATGTGGTGTTTTGTTATGTTTTCCAATAACTGTGCCATGTATGGTCCAAATCGATCCATAACCTGATATACCTCCCACATAAACCGATTTCATCATTTGACTTCTTGAGCCTTCTGAGGGAGCAATTCTTGTCGGATTGGATTGAAATTAAGCACCAGGTATTCTTATATGGCCCTCAACAACGAGTGCAGTCTAAATCGGCCCATTACCCGCTACAGCTGCCATAACCTATCAACGATCAACAATTACGATTTATTGAGCCTCTAAAGGCCGCAATTATTATCCGATTTGCAAGTACTATTTTAATACCCACCACCGAAAGATGGGAGTATATTCATTTTGTCATTACGTTTCCAACACATCGAAATATCCATTTCCGACCCTATAAAGTATATATATATTCTTGATCTGCGTAAAAATCTGATACGATCTAGACATGTCCGTCCGTCTGTCTGTTGAAATCACGCTACAGTCTTTAAAAATAGAGATATTGAGTTGAAACCTTGCACAGATTTTTTTTTTTGTCCATAAGCAGGTTAGGTTCAGAGATGGGCTAAATCGGAGTATATCTTGATATAGCCTCTATATAGACCGATCCGCCGATTTAGGGTCTTAGGTCCATAAAAGCCACATTTATTATCCGATTGAACATTTATTATCTGATTGAACAAGGACTGAGTATTTGGTCCAAATCGGAACATATTTCGATAAAGCTGCTGTGGGGCATAAAGTATGCATTTCTCCCCGGAATTTGACGAAAGGTGGTTTACATATATACCCGAGGTGGTAGGTATGCAAAGTTGGGCCCGGCCGATCTTAACGCCTTTTTAATTGTTAAGTGACATCTAGAAGCCATAACAAGTACTGTCCATAACTGCTATAGCTTTTAAAGATTTCAAATAGCCATTGAAAGAACTTGTCACATGCGAACCATTGTGCAACGTATATAAGATTCGGTCCAGTCGAACTTAACGCGCTTTACTTGTTTTTGCCTCTGTTGTTCGCTTTAAAAGTTCTTTTTGTACGATACAATAGTGACACGTTTTTCAATTAACTTCCAAGGTGCAGAAGGTTATTTCTGTTCCTCATTCCTATTGCTCCTTTCAATTTCTGTTGTTGTTGTTGTTGTTATTATTATATTTCTGATGATTGTTTTGCATTTATTGCGTAGATGTTTGGATATGATTAGGATTTGCTTGCAGAGAGGAAGGAGGAAAGAATATTTAAATACCCAATACACTGTCTAAATGCATTTGAAAGATAAAAAATACAATGAAAAACATGAAATCGGAAACAAAACTCAAAATGACAAAGGAATTTCAATATACGTGATGAGTTCTCTTGTTATTGAATTAAATAATGGAATAGTCCATTTATGATACTACAAAATTGTTGCTTTAGTATGAGAGTATGATGAGGGGTTCGGGAGTGCCAAGTACTCAATAGTATTTATTGTAGTTTTACCATTGAAAGAAATTACTAGCATCTACACTTCGGGACTGATTGCTCACTTGCATTCACGTGAAACGGCAGAATATTAAATTTTTTAATGTAGATTATTTGTGATGGGTAGGGGAGATTTAGTACATGATTTATGGCAGCTATATCCAAATCTAGGCCAAATTAAACAAGGGTGTCGAGGGACCCAACACAACTCAATGTCCTAAATTTCAACAAATCGGACAGTAAATGCGTTTTGTATGGGCCCAAGACATTAAAACGAGAGATGGGTCTACATGATAGCTATATCCAAATATAGACCAATCGGAGCCGTATTAAACAAGAACTTCGAGAGCCCTAACTCAACTCATAGTCCCAAATTTCAGCGAAATCGGATAATAAATTCGCCTTTAACGTTTCTAAGACCTTAAATAGCCAGATCGGTCTATATGGGGGCTATATAAATATATATTGTTGTTGTTGTAGCAGTATGTTGTGTTCTATTTTTCGTCTGCTTTATTCTGTTGAATACCCAGTTCCAGGAACTCTGAGACTAAGATGGCGTGCGTCCAGAGGGATCTGGGTCTAAGTCGAGTTGATTTGGCTGGGTCGAGTAGATTTGTGTAGAGTGGTTCCTGGTCATAATCAGTACATACATCCTGCACTTTGGCATCAATCGTTACTCTGTAGGAGATGAGGCGGCTGCATCTGCCGGATCGTAATTCAGCCAGAAGTATTCTGATTTGCCGGGACAGGTCAATTTCCTCAGATGCAATGGGCCGGTCGGGTGGCGGTCGTTCCCCATGGACCACATTCACCCGGTACTTTTATATCAAGATATATCCGATCTAGCCCATCTTCGAGCTTATCCTGCCTATGAACAAGAATAGATTATGTGCAAAGTTTCAGCTTAATATCTCTATTTTTAAAGAATGCAGCGTAATTTCAACAAACTGGCTAACGGACGGATGATAGATAAATAGTTTTTAACAAACCAAGAATTTACTTTATAGGGTCGGAAATTGATATTTCGATGTATTGCAAACAGATGACAACATGAATATACCCCCACCATTTGGTGGTGGATATAAAAATATCGCTTCAGATTTGGATATAATCCATATAAATCGTTCCTTCAGTATAACTTCTTGATAATCAAGAGGGCGCTTATTCGGTTTGCTAAATTTAATTTTACACAATGACATCCGTTGGTCGAAAACGTTTGTTGTTACCACCAAGTAATATTTGTTACTTATTTTCATAATAAAGTATGATTGTAAAATAATATTCATATCCATGCCAATTATGGTCCGAATCGGTCCATAACCTGGACTTAACTTGAATATAGCTGCCATATAGACCGATCTCCCGATTCAAGGTCTTATACCCATAAAAGGTCATTCATTGCCCGATTTCACTGAAATTTGGAAAAGTAAGTTGTATTGGACCCATGGATATAGCTTCCATATATACCAATTTAAGGTCTTGGAAAATTATTGGCTTATTTATTAACCAATTTCACTGAAATTAAAAGCTGTGAGTTACATTAAACCCATAAGCGTAGAAAGGCCACTGGTGGGTGGGCTAAGCACTCACAACAAATTCTAGCCCCGCTAGAATTTTAAAATTTTTTATTGTTTTCGATGAAATTTGTTAATTTCTTTGTTACTCCATGGGTTTTAGCCAACTTTGACGAATATATATGTAAACAAGTAAAAAGGCGTTATGTTCGGCCTGGTTGAACTTTGGATACCCATCACCTCGGATATATATGTAAACCACCTTTCGTGAAAATCCGATGAAAAATTCATACCTTATGCCCCATAGCAGCTAAATGCGCCTTTTATGGGCCCAAGACTTAAAATCGAGATATCGGTCTTATGACAGCTATATCCAAATCTGCACTGATTTGGGCCAAGTGGCAGAAAAATGTCTAAGGGCCTAACACAACTCACTGTCTCAAATTTCGGCAAAATCGGACAATAAATGCGCCTTGTATGGCCCCAAAACCTTAAATCCAGAGATCGGTCTATATGACAGCTATATTCAAATCTGGACCGATCAGGGCCAAATTAAAGAGAGATGTCGATGGGGGAACACAACTCACTGTCCCAAATTTCAGCAAAATTAGATAATAAATGTGGCTTTTTTGGGCCTAAGACCCTAAGCGGATCGGTCTATGTACGGACAAGATATTGTCCGATATAGCCCATCTTCGAACTTAACTTTATAAAGACTGTAGCGTGATTTCAACAGATCGACGGACGAACATGGCAAGATGATCTTAGATTTTAACGCTGATCAATAATATATATTCTTTATGGGGTCGGAAATGGATATTTCGATGTGTTGCAAACGGAATGACAAAGTGAATATATCCCCATCCTTCGGTAATGGGTATAACAAGTAAAAGCGTGCCAAGTTCGGCCGGACCAAATCTTATACACCCTCCACTATGGAACGTATTTGTGAAGTTATTTTCCTGGTATCTCTTTAAAAGCAAACAAAGAATAATGGATAAAATTTGCCATGCTATTAAAGCTGTATCTGGTTATGGACCGATTCATACCATACTTTGTTTGGATGTTGGAGACCACTTAATGACTTCCACATTAAGTAAAATTTTAGCCAAATCGGATAAGAATTTGGCATATAGGGGTTCAAGATGTAAAATCGGAAGATCAGTTTATATGGGAGGTATATCGGGTTATGGATCGATTCAGGCCTATTTACAATCCCAATCGACCTGCACTAATAAAAAATATGTGTGCAAAATTTTAAGCAACTAGCTTTACTACTTCGAAAGTGATCGTGCTTTCGACAGACAGACAGACGGATGGACGTTGTTAAATCGACCTAAAACGTCAAGACGATCAGGAATATATATGCTTTGTTGGGTCTCAGATCAATATTTCGATGAATGACAAACGGTATGGCGAAATTAGTATACCCCCATCCTATGTTGGAGAGTATAAAAATACAAACATATGTCCGAAACCAGTAAGGAAAGGCAAAAGTCATGTGGTGCCAACTGTATAATACCTAACACCTAACCAATTAGTACAAAGTGGCAGCTATCTCTAAGATAAAGTGGCATCTCAGATGGTTTATTGAACAATCCGTATCAAATTTCGAAAATTTCGTATCAAATTGTTCAAACTGTAATAACAAAATTTTTGGAAATTATCCAAGATCTGACGAACATATATATGGGAGCTATATCTAAATATGAGCCGATTTCGACAAACTTCATAAATGTTCTGGTAGTCGTCGAGGAAAGCAGCATTGTGCAAACTTTTGACAATATTGGTCAATAAATGCGCTTGTAGTGGCTCCAGAAGTGAAAATCGGGGCAAATACTTACACATTTTGTGACACGTGTTTTTTGAGTAGGGTATGTAGACTTTTCTGTGCCACTGTATATAGCATTGATATCGAAATCTGAACCGATTCCTATGAAATTCAACAGTAATACTAAGAGGCATAAAAAATCCTTTCTGTCAAAGAATCGGTAAACAAATGAGCATTTTATTGCAATGTTTGGGAGCCAGGGACGTAGCCAAGGGGGGGCCCTCAGAAAAGTAGCACAAAAACGGACATTTTGAAGGATTTTAAAGATTAGGATCGGCCTATAAATATTTTGTTGAGAAGCAGTATAAAATGTAGCTCTGACTTTATTATCAAATGTCACAGCCGATGGGTCAGTTACTGCACTCAGTAGCGACCGCAATTTTCAATAAATATTTTAAGGTTTTTTTTACCAAATTATCAGAGTTAGAAGAATTTAGGCAATTTTTTCGATTTTGAAAAAATTATGAACGCTATATCTAAATCTGAACCGATTTCTTTGAAATTCACCAATAATGTCGAAAGTAAAAAAAATAGTTCCTACCAGATTTCGATAGAATCGGTTAATAAATGGCCCATTATGCAAAATTAGACCAAGTCGGAAGAATCTAGAAACAAATGCTCTTAGTTTTAATACCTGTACCACAGTGGTAGTTAAGGGTATAAAAAATATGGACAGATTTTACACCATACTTTTAAAAAACATGCTGCTTTTTCCAAGCTTAATTGCATTGGCTTTGTTATACCCTACACCACTACTGTGGTACAGGGTATTATAACCAAGTGAATTAGTTTGTAACACCCAAAAGGAAGAGAGATAGACCCATTGATAAGTATACCGATCGACTCAGAATCACTTTCTGATTCGATTTCCGATGTCCGTCTGCCTGTCTGTCTGTTTGTCCGTCTGTTTGTCCGTCCGTCTGCCTGTCTGTCCATTTGTCCATGTTAATTTGTGTACAAACTACAAGTCGCAATTTTCATCCGATCATCTTGAAATTCGGTATGGGCTTGTCTTTCGGCCTAGAGACGTAGCCTATTGAAATTGGAAAAAATCGGTTCAGATTTGGATATCTCGATTGAAATTCGGTATGGGCGTGTCTTTCGGCCTAGAGACGAAGCCTATTGAAATTGGAAAAAATCGGTTAAGATTTGGATACAGCTCCCATATAAATGTTCGCCCGATTTGCAGTAATACTGCAATAATATGGTAATTTGTAAACCGATTTTCATGAAATTTGGCAGGAACGATTTTCTTATGAGTCCCGACATTACTGGTTAATTTCATGAAAATCGGTTCAGTATTAGTTATAGCTCCCGTATATATGTTGCAATAATGTCATTTGTAGTTATTACTGTTTGAACATATTTTTGCTCGCCGAGGTCCATCAAAAATGGTTCAGAATTGCATACAGCTCCCACATTGTACTTATAGGGTAGGTGTAGGGTATTATACAGTCGGCACCGCCCGACTTTTTTCCTTCCTTACTGGTTTTTTCTAATTTTTCTTATCGCCCACCAAAGTTTATTCATTTTGAGCGTTCAAATACAAAACAATTTATAGTAAATAAGCTTGACTTCTTGTAGATGATGAGCTTAGATAAGGTAGTAGTGGCAATTCTTAAAAAAAAAAACATTTATTTAGACAACATTTAGTGAAACTTCACACCACAGAGAGCCACAGACCAAAGGCTGCACTCGCTATCATCTCAGAATCAAATGTGTTTATATGGAGAGTAAATATTATAGAAATTAAAACTAATATTTTGCTGGTCCATGTTTTCTTTCATATCCTCTTCGACTTCTATTTGCATGGCAAGCTGTAAATTTTGCCCATGCACATTCCACTAAGGAACAGGAGCAAACTTCTCACATATCAGTGAGTGCCGTCCGATTGTAGTTTAATCTCAAAAATTACGGGGCCTCCTTTTTACATCCGCGTCCGAACGGCTTGCCGACGTGCGACACCTCTTTGGAGAGAAGTTTTTACATGGCATAGTACCTCAGAAATATTGCCATCATTAAGAGGGGAAAACCACTGCTGAAAAATCTTTTCTGATGGACTCGCCAGGATTCGAACCCAGGCGTTCAGCGAGGCGCAATTCTCGTCCGATTCGACTTAAATTTTGCACGTGGTGTTTTAATGTCACATTCAACAACTGTGCTAAGTATGGTTTAAATCGGTGCATAACCTGGTATAGCTATCATATAAACCAATATTGGATATTGACTTCTTGAGTCGCTAGAGGGATATTTTGCATGAGGTGTTTTGTTATGACTTCCAACAACTGTGCCAAGTACGGCCCAAATCGGTTTATAACCTGATATTGCTGCCATATAAACCGATCTTGGGTCTTGACCTCCTCAGCTTTTGGAGGGCGCAATTCGTATCCGATTTGGCTGTAATTTTGCACGTGGTGTTTTGGTTTCACTTCCAACAGCTGCGCTAAGTACCATTCAAATCGGTTCATAATCTGGTATAGCTGCCATATAAACCGATATTGGACCTTGACTTCTTGAGCCGCTAGAGGCCGCAATTCTCATCCGATTTGGCAGAAATTTTGTGCAACATCTTCTCAAATGCTCTTCAACATACGTGTCCAACATGGTCTGAATCGATCAATAGCTTCATACAGCTTCCATATAAACCGATCTCCCGATTTTGGGACTGGACCGAATGGACTGAAATATTACACAATGACTTCTACAATGTTCAGCATTCAATTCATTTATGGTTGGGGATCGGGCTATAACTAGATATAACAGTTTTTATTGATTGTTCCTTGTTTGTCTTAAAAGGGATACCGATCAAAGAATTTGACAAGTGCTTTCCCTGGTGGAGGGTATATAAGATTCGGCCCGGCGAGCTTAGCACGCTCTTCTTTCTTATTTAATTGGCTATGACAGAATATTTGTTCCACTAGGCGAACGTAGAATAGCGTTCCAAGCGCCTCGATCTTCTGCGCTCATTCTAAAATCTCTGACACCAAGTTTCGAGGTGTCTCCCACAAGTGGAGGATGCCGCTGCCATTTGTTGTGCTTGCAGATTTTCAATGTCCAGCTTCCGTGCAGTGTCAGATCGTACTTTCCTGGCCATGTTCAAACGGGCTGCAATGAGGTAATGATCCGAATCTATATTTGCTCCACGGATCGATCGTACATCAAACACGCTGGATGAATGCCTTCCATCTATCACAACGTGATTAATTTGGTTTCTCGTGTTTTGAACGGGTGACAGCCATGTGGCTTTGTGGATATTTTTATGTTGAAATCTGGTGCTACTAACTACCATGTTTTTTGCCGCGGCGAAATCTATCAGCCTCAACCCATTACTGGACGTTATCTCGTGGAGGCAAAACTTTCCGACTGTTGGACCAAAAATGTCTTCCTTCCCTATTTTTGCATTATAGTCTCCCAGAACGATTTTAATATCATGGGCGGGCCAGCTGTCATATTCTCTCCCTAGGCGCTCGTAGAAAATATCCTCGGTCTGCTCGTCTTTGTCTTCCGTCGGGGCATGGGCACAAATAAGGCTGATGTTGAAGAATTTGGCTTTTATGCGGATTGTGGCTAGCCTCTCATGCACCGGAGTAAAGCTGGAGACAAGGTGTTTCAGTCTCCCACTAACCACAAATCCACAGCCAAATTCATGCCTTGTGTTATGGCAGCTATAGTATAGTTCGTCACCGTTTGGTGTTGTAGTGACGCCATTCCCAGTCCATCGCACTTCCTGTAAGGCGGTAATATCTGCTAGCACGCTCTTACTTGTTCAAAATAATATAAGCCACAGCCATAATATAACAACATTTTCTTTCCCAATGGAACGTTATTTACATTTAAAACATGAATATCCCCGTAAAAAAAGAAATTCATTTAATTTCTTTGCTTAATCACTATTGTGTATATATATAGAAAAGTCCAATCTCTTTTTGTTAGCTTTGTAATTAATTAAGAAATTAGCTGCAATGAAAAGACAATTTAGCCAACATTAACCCGGCACACAATATGATTATATTAAGCCATTAATATTTATTAACATGATCTGCGCAATTATGTTCATCAAACAAACAACGACGATTTATTTATTTACACAGTGCCGCTGGGCATCAGAAGCGAATGGAATAGAATATAAGTCGTATGAAAAGTAAACTGAGCTAATTATCGCAAAATCACTGCTAATTAGGAAAAACACGGACATGATTTGATTTTTATTTCATCATCATTATGTTATGCATTTAATCATTTCGGAAGGGATTTATATATTTACACAATAAATTTTGCCTACAGCACCCTTAGGCCACAAGATACCGAGCTTTTGCAGTGTTTGATAAAGACAGCCAAGTGGTTGGAAACGCTTATTGTGGCGAAAATAAATAAACTTTCTAAGAAAATTAATTAAGTATATAATTAAATACAATACAATTTACTCTTGGAACGAGCAGTGACAGCTGAACTGGTTTGGTTTTAGTGGTACATACTTTCGAAAAATGTTCACTTGTTTACAGAGTACCACAGAAACATTTCTCTCATAAGCAAATGTTGTTTCAATCAACTTTTTCAGCTCAATCGCTAAGTTTTATACTTGAAATAATAGGCTCGAGTGCAGCAGAGTTGCCAAAATTATCAAGTAAAAGCGTGCTAAGTTCGGCCGGGCCGAATCTTATATACCCAACACCAAGGACCGCATTTGTCGAGTTCTTTTCCCGGTGTCTGTTTTTGGTCGAACAAAGGAAAGGAAAGGATAAAAGAAAAGATTTGCTATGCAATTGGATCTATATCAAGGGGCTCAAAAATAAAATAGGGAGATCATTTTATAGGGAAGCTGTATTAGGTTATAGACCGATTCAGAACATATTTGACACGTATGTTGAAGACATGACAGTTGAAAAGCCGTTGTACAAACTTTCACCCAAATCAGATAATAATTGCGCTCTATAGAGGCGCAAGAAGTCCAAATCCCAGATCGGTTTATATGACAGCTATATCAGGTTATGGACCGATTTGAATCATACTTTGCACAGTTGTTGAAAGTCATAACAAAACACGTCCTGCAAAATTTTAGCGATATCGGATAGTATTTGCGTCCTCTAAAGGCTCCGGAAGTCAAGACCCCAGATCGGTTTACATGACAGCTATATCAGGTTATACATCGATTTCACCCGTACTTAGCACAGTTATCGGAAATCATAGCAAAACATCTCATGCAAAATTTCAACCAAATCGGATAAGAATAGCGTACTCTAGTGCCTCAGAAGCCAAGATTCAAGATCGGTTAATATGACAGCTATATCAGGTTATTTACCGATTGGAACCAAACATGGCACAGTTGTTGATAGTCATGACAAAACACGTCTTGCAAAATTTCAGCCAAATCGGATAAGAATTGCGACCTCTAGAGGCTCAAGAAATCAAGACCCCAGATCGGTTTATATGACAGCTATATGAGGCTATGGATCGATCTCAACCATACTTAGCACAATTCTTGAAAATCATAAAAAAAACACTTCATGCAAAATTTCAGCCAAATCGGATAAAAATTGCGCACTGTAGTGGCTCAGGAATTCAAGATCCAAGATCGGTATATATGGCAGCTATATCAAAACATGGACCGATATGGTCTATTTACAATCCCAACCGACCTACACTAATAAAAAGTATTTGTACAAAATTTCAAGCGACTAGCTTTACTCCTTCGGTGGTTAGGGTGCGTTCGACAGACAGACGGACAAAGCTAGATCGACATTGAATGTCATGACGATCAAGAATATATATACTTTATAGGGCCTGAGACGATTATTTCTAGGAGTTACAAACAGAATGACGAAATTAGTATACCCCCATACTATGGTGGAGGGTATAAAAACACCGTCATAAATCCATCTCTGTTCCTCGTTTTGTTATTTTTATACCCTCCCCATTCATTCTGTTTATAACTCCTCGAAATATTCGTCTAAGACCCCATAAAGTATATATATTCTTGATCGTCATGGCATTTTAAGTCGAACTAGCCATGGCCGTCCGTTCACATTCGACGGCTCGCGTTAGCACCACACCACCTCACGCATTCTGCTATCGACCGGATCTCCGCCTGCAGAACCGTATTATGGTCAGGCAGTCTAAAACAGATCTTGGTCCCTGGATTCCAAATGTAAACCCCCAGGCCCACTTTGTCCTCTAGCTTTGATCCATCCGTGTAACATTATCTTCTAGATTGCAATACTAGGGTTCCGTCAATCCAACACTGTGCCGATGGCAGCAGTGCCTCGCACTCGACTTCAAGGTTCATCTCAGGTATCCGATCGGAAACCTCTTCACTTCCTACCATGTTTCCTATCGTCGCCTCGATTATACCGTGATGGTACGAGCTGCTCCCATCCTCAATCCGTTCTCCCATCGACTTAAGTCTCATAACCGCAGTAGCTGCCTCACACTTAATCTGGGTCGGATATCTAGAATAGTTTCTAGTGCCCTAGTGGAAGTGGTCCTCATCGCTCCGCCTATGCCAAGACAACATGTTCTCTGAACCTGTTGTATGGTCCTTATGTTGCACTTTTTCTCCATAGCGGTCCACCAAACTACTGTGGCGTAAGTAAGTGTTGGTCTAATCACGCTCCTGTAGAGCCAGTGGACTATCCTCGGATTCAGGCTCCATTTCGAGCCTACGGCCCGTCTACATAGTGCCCAACATCTGTGAGCCTTCTCAGTATGCTCCTGAATATGACACTTCCAATTCAGTTTCCAGTCCAAGACCACACCTAAGTATTTGACCTTGTCAGATATCGAAATCGACTTCCCCGTGAACAGGGATATTTCAGTCTTCTCTGGGTTAACATTGCGACCTATGAGTCTAGCCCAATCATTTGCCATATGTAAGACCCTTTCGGCCCTTCTGCATAGCTGTTTTGGAAGTATAATAGCATCGTCTGCGTAAAAGTATAAATTGTGTTAAATAAACACAGCCCTGAATAATGTCAAAAAATTAAAATCGAATTTTTTCAAAAAAACAAAAAAAATTTATAATATCATCAAAATTTTACAGATAAAGCAAGAAAATTAAAAATCTTAACAAGTAAAAGCGTATTAAGTTCGGCCAGGCCGAATCTTGGGAACCCACCACCATTGATTCTGCTAAAATATGGGAGCTTTTTCTAGTCATAGACCAAATTGGACCATACTTGGCGCCGTTGTTGAGAGTCATAACAGAACACTATATGCAAAACTTCAGCCAAATCGGATAAAAATCGCGGCTGGTTAGAGCTCAAGAAGTCAAATCAGGAGATCGGCTTATATGGGAGCTATATCATGATATTAACCAATATATAAAGTATTTAGCACAGTTGTTGGAAGTCATAAGAGATGTGCAAAAATGTAGCCAAATCGGACAAAAATTATGACTTCCATGGGTTCAAGCAATTAAATCGGGAGATCGGTTTATATGGGAGCTGTATCCAAATCTGAACCGATATGGACCATTTGCAATCCCCAACGACCTACATCAATATTTAGTATCTGTGCAAAATTTTCAGCGGCTAGCTCTACGCGTTCGGTGTCGCATTGCGGCACGCCGTTCGTACTCGGTTATACAAAGGAGGTTCCTTATCAATGAGCTTAAAACCGACAGCACTCATTGATATGTGAGAAATTTTCCCCTGTTTCCTAATGGAATGTTTATGGGCAAATTTGCAATTCGCAAATTTGCAAATTGATCGACCGCTATAGTGATTTCTACTTAAGGACGGAATGCTGGAATATATACCCTGTAGGGTTGCAAATCTATATAACGAGATGTTACAAACGAAAAAACTAGCCCGGTCAATGCCTGAACCGAATATGGTCCATATCAGACCATATTTAGATATAGCTGCCATAACGACCGATCTGGCGAACGACCCGTGAAAGCGGTATTTATTCATCAATTTCGTTAATATTTAGAACAGTATGTTGCCCCAGGTATTTTACAGTTTTCCTGCGATTTGCATTTCATTTACATGAAATTTCGTGAGCAAGTTTGCAGATATGGTTAAAGGTTTTGCCTAACTTCACACGCCATAAGTATTTATATTTGTATTTGTGTCAATTACTTTTAATCTGCTTTAGAAAAATTTTTTAAAGTTCCAAAATGTATAGTTATTAATTATTGGTAATAATTAAGACCATTAATAATAATAGTATAATAATGACCATTAATAATAATGGTATTTAGTTCTCTTTGGTGATTCATGGCAACTCTCTTCTGAAACACCAATATAACAATTACAACATAATTTTAGGCGCATCGCACATTGTGTAAGGCTTAGTTTACACGAGTATTCGCCGGAGCAAACTAAATTGTACATCCTGCACATATGCTTCACATTTTGAGCATATTGCTGTAGCAGCGATGCACATCATCATACGTTTTCAGTATACCTAAGCAAATACAATGGGCCCACACTGACTTTATAACAAAACAATTAGCATTTTTATATGGGTCATTCCATTTGTAACACTTGGAAATATTGATCTGCGACCCCATAAAGTGTACATATTCGGAATCGACTCGACATTCTGAGTCGATTTAGCCATGTCCGTCCGTCTGTCGAAATAACGATAGCTGTCGAACGAATAAAGATAGCCTCTTGAAATTTTGCAAATATACTTAATATTGATGTAGGTCGTCGGGGATTGTAAATGAGCAATATCGCTTCAGATTTAGAAATAACTCCCATATAAACCGATCGCCCGAATTGAATTGTAGAGCCCCTGGAAGCCGCCATTTTTGTCCAAGTGGGCTAAAATTTTGCACGAAGTGTTCTCTTATGACTTCTGTTTATTATCCCAAACTCTTAACAAACGTTTTTCTTTGCCGGCGTAGGACGATGGCCTAGGCAAATTATGCAAAAAAAAACTATGCGTTACTCATAAATGAAAATTTCGCCAAGTTAACTTCCGGGTCATAAAGGGACACTGTGCCATAGGCCTCATGGCGGGGCGCATGGGGATACCGCATGATGACTTCTGTAAGAGTTGCCTCGATGAGGATGAGGAGGAGACTATTGAGCACATGCTGTGTTCCTCTCCGGGTCTGCAGAGACGTAGGCTCTCCTTTCTGGGGAGCCGTTTCTGATGTGTTCTGGGTGATATTGCGATCGTACCTCTGGTATCTCTCCTGAGGTTTGTTGAGGGAACAGGATGGTTCCGACGGGCGATGCCACAGGCTCCGGCGTAGGTAGATCCGTAGGACGGGCGGGTCTTCACCCCCCGCTGGGGTTTCTCCACTCCTCCTGTCTTTTTCTTTTTTTCGTGTATAACCTCTAGTACGAGGTCTAAAATTTTTTTCCCTTTCTCTCTCTAGGGTACCACAATGGGCCAAACTGGCCTCCGATAGAACTCACCTTTGGAGGGCGACCCATTCAACCTAACATAGCCAAATTTCTTTTCTGAAAAACGTTGAATTTTTTCATGATAAAAGCATACGTATACCACAACTGTGGTACAGAGTATTATAACTTAGTGGATTTGTTTTTAACATCCAGAAGGAAAAGAGATAGACCCATTTCTGATTTGACTTAGCTATGTCCTTCTGTCCGTCCACGTTAATTTATGTACAAACTACAGGTCGCAATTTTCATCCGATCGTCTTCAAATTTGGTACAGGCATATTTTTCGACCTAGAGACAAAGCATATTGAAATTGGAAAAAATCGGTTCAGATTTGGATATAGCTGTCATATATATATATATATATATATATATATATATATATATATATATATATATATATATATATATATATATATATATATATATATATATATATATATATATATACATATATATATATATATATATATATATATATATCACCCAATCCTAGAGCCAAAATATTGTAGAACGCTTTCGTTGAGGACTATCACAATGTATGAGAATTTTACTCGAAATCGCTTCAGATTTACCTCCTATGTATATGTTCGTCCGATTTTGAGAAATATTGCAATTGCTCATTTGTAAACCGATCCTCCCGAAATTTGGCAAGAGAGATTTTCTTATGACTCTTAATATTGTTGGTGAATGTCAAAGACATCGGTTTAGATTTAGATGTAGCTGCCATATATGTATATCACCCGATTTTCACTTCTAGAGCCACTGCAAGCGTATTAATTGAACAATCTTACCAGATTTGTGCCCAACGCTTTCTTCGATACCTACCACAATATCTAAGAAGTTTGGTCAAAGTCGATTCAGGTTTAGATATAGTTCCCATATATATGTTCGTCAGATTTTGAATAATTTGCAATAATGTTGTCATTTGTCAACCGTTGTTATTACAGTTTGAACCATCTGAAAATTTCCGCCGAGGTCCATCAAAATTAGTTCAGAATTAGATATTATTGTGACAAATAATAAGGTTTTTTTACACTGACAATACCTTCCACTCTTCACATATAAAATGTTATTCGGTGATTAAACTTGTATGCATATGTGTATGTATATTCTGTTTAATTATACCCACTACGAAGGATAGGGGTATATTCATTTTGTCATTCCGTTTGCAACACATCGAAATATCCATTTACGACCCTATAAAGTATATATATTCTTGATCAGCGTAAAAATCTAAGACGATCTAGCCATGTCCGTCCGTCTGTCAATCTGGCCTTCTGTCCGTTGAAATCACGCTACAGTCTTCAAAAATAAAGATATTGAGCTGAAACTTTGCACAAATTATTTTTTTGACCATAAGCAAAGCAGGTTAAGTTCGAAGATGAGCTATATCGGACTATAACTTGATATAGCCCCCATATAGACCGATCCGCCGATTAATGGTCTTAGGCCAATAAAAGCCACGTTTATAATCCGATTTTGCTGAAATTTTGGACAGTGAGTTGTGTAAGGCCCTTTGACATCTTCCGTCAATTTTGCCATATAGACCGATCTCTCTATTTAAGTTCTTGGCGAACGACTGTTCGCTCTACTCAACGGTTCAAACAAGCGACTATATTAGTATACCCCTATGGGTTGCCCAAAAATTAATTGCGGATTTTTTAAAAGAAAGTAAATGCATTTTTAATAAAACTTAGAATGAACTTTAATCAAATATACTATTTTTACATTTTTTTAAAGCAAGCTAAAAGTAACAACTGATAACTGACGGAAGAAAGAATGCAATTACAGAGTCACAAGCTGTGAAAAAATTTGTCAACGCCGACTATATGAAAAATCCGCAATTACTTTTTGGGCAACCCAATATTATCCAATTTTGCTGAAATTTAAGACAGTGACTTTTGTTAGGCCCTTCGACATCCTTCATTAATTTGGCCCAGATCGGTCCAGATTTGTGTATAGCTGCCATATACACAGATCCTCCGATTTAAGGTCTTAGGCCCATAAAAGACACATTTGGGACAGTGAGTTGTGTTAAGCCTTTCGACATCCTTCGGCCATTTGGCCCAGATCGGTCCAAATTTGGATATAGCTGCCATATAGGCCGATCCTCCCATTAATGGTCTTAGGTCCATAAAGGCCAATATTTATTATCCGATTTTGCTGAAATTTAAGACAGTGAGTTTTGTTAGGCTCTTCGACATCACTCATTAATTTGGCCCAGATCGGTCCAAATTTGGATATAGCTGCCATATAGACCGATCCTCCGATTAATGGTCTTAGGCCCATAAAAGCCAACATTTATTATCCGATTTTGCTGAAATTTAAGACAGTGAGTTTTGTTAGGCCCTTCGGCATCCTTCATTAATTTGGCCCAGATTGGTCCTGTTTTGGGTATAGCTGTTATATATACAGATCCTCTGATCTAGGGTGTTAGGCCCATAAAAAGCACATTTATTATCCAACTTTACTGACATTTGGGACAATGAGTTTTGTTGGGCCCTTCGACATCCTTCATTAATTTGACCCAGATCGGTGCAGATTTGGATATAGCTGCCATATAGACCGATCCTCCGATTTAGGGTCTTAGGCCCATAAAAGCCACATTTATTATCCGATTTTACTGAAATATAGGACAGTGAGTTGTGGTAGGCCCTACGATATCCTTCATTAATTTGGAACAGATTGGTCCAGTTTTAGATATAGCTGCCATATACACTGATCCTCCAATTTAGGATCTTTGGCCCATAAAAACCAAATTTATTATCCGATTTTGCCAAAATTTGGGACAGTGAGTTGTGTTAGGCCCTTCGACATCCTTCATGAATCAGATCGGTCCAGGTTTGGAAATAGCTGCCATATAGATCGATCCTCCGATTTATGGTCTTAGGCCCATAAAATCCAACATTTTATTATCCTATTTTGCTGAAATTTAAGACAGTGGATTTTGTTAGGCCCTTCGACATCCTTCATTAATTTAGCCCAGTTCGGTCCAGATTTAGATATAGCTGCCGTATAGACCGATCTCTCGATTTAAGGTTTTGGGCCCATAAAAGGCTCATTTATTGTCCGATGTCGCCAAAATTTGGGACAGTGAGTTAACTTAAGATCCTTGATATACTTCTGCAATATGGCGCAGACCGATCTCACGGTTTTAGATTTTGGGGCCATAAAGACGCATTTATTGTCCGATGTCGCTGAAATTTGAGACAGTGAGTAGTGTTATGCTCTTTGACGTCCTTCTTCAATTTGGCTCAGATCGGTCCAGATTTGAATATAGCTGCCATATAGACCGATCTCTCGATTTAAGGTTTTGGTTTCATAAAAGTCGCATTTATTGTCCAATTTAACTAAAATTTGACACAGTGACTTATGTTAGGCTTTCGACATTGCCTTTAATAACAAGACGCAAAATTAAGGATTTATTAACCTACCATTTAAAATAAAATTTTCTTAATATAAAGGAATTATATTTCATCAAAGAGAATGTTCCCTTAAGTTGGAAAATTGATCATCTCTGAATTAAGTTTGCTAATCTTTTGTTCGAATCTTTAAAACTAGGACACAAATTTTTTCAGTGTAGCTTTACTTCTTCGAAAGTAAGCGTGATTTCGACAGACGGATGAATATGGCTAAATCGATTTAAAATGACATGACGATCAAGAATATATATACTGTTTGGGGTCCTAAATGAATATTTCGTTTCAAACGGAATGAGGAAATTAGTATACTCGCATCTTATCCAGTGGAGGGTATGTTCAATTTTTGAACATTTGACTTTTGGAAAATCCATTAACCACTAAAAGTACACTTTGTGTACAACAACTGTCTCTTATATTTTGTAAACATCTAACATTGTAAATGTTTTCTTGTTTATTTCTTTGAAGATTCCTGTCGATTGACCATCAAAGGACCATCAGACGACTTCAACTTGTCGAAGATGTAATCACTCAATACTGATTTGAAATGATGACTTTGAGAGACATAAATCCCACACGAAGAAGTATATGAGCGATTGATTTTGCCACAAGGATCACTTATCTATCATATAAATGTATAAGGATTAGCCACAATAGCTTTGGTCAAGGCTTACGCAACAGGATTGCAATATTGGGGTTAGCTTTAGTGGAAGTCCGGTCAACAATAGAAAACATATGCAAATTTTCCTGTGACACATACCAAATTTCAGAAAATGCATTATTTTCCCAAAACATATTTCACACAATGGAGTGGTTGTCAATCTCATGGAAAACTGTGCGGGACTATAATATTTTTGAGGCGTGGGGCTTGCATGTGAACTTAATTAAAATTGAACTGTGAGCACTTCGTCAATCTACGCAGAGTTTATGGAAAATATGTTAGTTCTCAAAACATGTGGCCCGTGTGTCTCCCGTAAAAATAACAAAAAATCCAATTAAACCTGTTGTAATGCCATATTACAACTCAGTAAACAGCCATTACCTCTCTGAATAAAAACCAAAATAGCAGCACAAGCCATTTTGCCGTGAAAAGGCGCTCCCATCCACGCCAAAATCATTTTAATTACCACTGCTGTTTATTTTGGTGTGATCCCGGCCAGAGCGGCCAACCGGCAACGAAATGGAGTTTTTCCTGCGCGAGTATATGGCTCGTAGTATCTTGCCTCATTTAAATGGTGCAGCCTCGTTCAGGCTAATGGATCGCCATCATCATGCCCGCCACCACATCAGCAGCTCCGACAGCAATAGCAGCACAACGACAGTAACAAGTGGCAGTGGCGATACAAATTTGTATTTTATAGAACCCCAGCAACAATTGCTGCTGGACCCATTTGAGGGTGATGTCGAGGATGGTACTCAAAATCACAGTGGCGACTACAGCGAATACCTAAGCTCAAATGACAGTGATACTTCTACGGCATCGACGAATGCAACGACCCTGTATGGCTTCCACCTGCTCGAATCGCTGGCCAGTGTGACCACCACCACAATATCATCGATGGCACAGCAAACAAATGAAACGTTTCATCTGCTGCACGGCCAACGAAATGTTAGCACATCCTCGTACGCAGTTCACTGCGATGGCGAATGTCCTCCCGATATAATGCTGAATGACACCTGGATTGATGGATGTGGTGACGACAGTGAAGGAGACACCCTGTCGTCCATTTATTTTATTACCGCCGTATATCTGCTATACATTCCCATATTCGTATTTGCCCTGCTGGGTAATGGAACTGTCTGCTACATTGTCCAATCAACGCCACGCATGCGCACCGTGACGAATTATTTCATTGCGAATTTGGCCATGGGCGACATTCTCATGTCACTTTTCTGCGTGCCCTCGTCGTTTATATCGACTTTCATTTTGGGCTATTGGCCTTTTGGTATAGCTCTTTGCCATTTTGTCAACTATTCGCAGGCTGTGTCGGTGCTGGTGAGTGCCTACACTCTGGTGGCCATATCGATAGACCGGTATATTGCTATAATGTGGCCGCTACGACCGAGAATAACAAAAAGGTAAGTGTTTTCGTGTTGGCCTTACAGGTCTGACAGTTGGTATAACTAAAAGCGAATATTTAATTTAATTATTTTGGACCAACAAGGACCTTAGACTTTAAAGAAATTATTACGTCTCTATGCGGTTTCTTTAATTTGTCTTAAAATCTTGTTGAGATTCCATTGCATGATATTGTCCGGCTATTGTTTAATGCTTTCTATTCAAAGAATAGTATAGCAAAAAGCATTTAAAAGTCAGCAAAGAGTGTGTTGTTGCTAGAAGCATTTGACTGGTGTCCCAAATTTCAGCGAAATCGGACAATAAATGCGCCATTTATGGGCCCAAGACATTTTTTTTTTTGGGATTAAGACATTAAATCGGCGGATCGGTCTATATGGGGACTATATCAGGATATAGTTCGATATAGCCCATTTTCGAACTTAACCTGCCTATAGACAAAAAAGAATATGTGCAAAGATTTAGCTCAATATATCTATTTTTTAAGGACTGGAGCGTGATTTCAACAAGCAGAAGGACAGACATGGCTATATCGTCTTAGATTTTTACGCTGATAAAGAATATATATACTTTATAGGGTCGGAAATGGATATTTCGATGTGTTGCAAATGGAATGACAAAATGAATATACCCTCATCCTTCGGTGGTGGGTAAAAATTTGCATTTTAAAAATTTTTATTTTTGTTGGAGCGCAGCGAATTTTGAGATTGGAAACCGCATCACCCGGGTTCAAAAATTTAGCTCCCGCTCCGGTAAAAATATGCCTGCTCCGCTCCACTCTGGATCCTAGAGTCTGGAATCGTGTTCCTATCTATTTGCCAGTGTCTGTTAGCCGCGAAAGCCGTGCAGTAATATCGAAAATGCTCCAACGTCTCATAATATTCCCCACATGCCCTGCACATGCTATCTCTAGCCGCACCGATTTTGCATAAATGAGCTCGTAGCCTTGTGTTCCGTTATGATACAGAAATCTATACTGATTTCATAAATATTTTTGAATTTCATGTGTTTTTTTATTCTTCTGAAATAATTTCCCATAGCTCTTAAAAAATCACCCTTTAAAACCACAACCTGTACCTTGCACCACTACTGTGGCTATGATAAAATGATGCTTCGAACCGGATATTTCTCCTGATTCGGCAAAGCCATGTCTATCTGTCCCCATATCCATTCTGTAAAGTTTGAATCTCTGTCGTTTTTACACCCTCCACCATAGGATGGGGGTATACTAATTTCGTCATTCTGTTTGTAACACCTCGAAATGTGCGTCTAAGACCCCATAAAGTATATATATTCTTGATCGTCGTGACATTTTAAATCGAACTAGCCATGTCCGTCCGTCTGTCCGTCCGTCCGTCTGTCCGTCCGTCCGTCTGTCCGTCCGTCCGTCTGTCCGTCCGTCCGTCTGTCCGTCCGTCCGTCTGTCCGTCCGTCCGTCTGTCCGTCCGTCCGTCTGTCCGTCCGTCAGTCAGTCCGTCTGTCTGTCGAAAGCACGATAACTTTTGAAGAAGTAAAGCTAGTCGCTTGAAATTTTGTACAATTACTTCTTATAGGTGTAGGTCGGTTGGGATTGTAAATGGGCCAAATCGGTCCATGTTTTGATAAAGCTGCCGTATAAACCGATCTTGGGTCTTGACTTACGTAGTGTTTTGAAATCACTTCCGACAACTGCGATAAGTATGGTCAAAATCGGTTCATAGCCTGGTAAAGATGCAATATAAACCGATCATGACTTCTTGAGCCACCAGAGGGCGCAATTCTTATCCGATTTGGCTGACATTTTGCATGAGGTGTTTTATTATGACTTCCAACAACTGTGCTCAGTATGGTCAAAATCGGTTCATAACCTGATATGGCTGCCATATAAACCGATCTTGGGTTTTAATTTATTGAACTTTTAGAAGGCGCAATTGTGATCTGATTTGGATGTAATTTTGCACGTGGTGTTTTGGTATCACTTTCAACATATGTGGTCAAAATCGGTCCATAACCTAGTATAGGTGACATATTGTACAATATAAACCTATCTTCGGTATTGACTTCTTGAGCCGCTAGAGGGTGAAATTATCATCCGATTTGGCTAAAATTTTGCGTGAGAAGTTTTGATATGACTTCCAAAAACTGTGATGAGTATGGCGCAAATCGGTATGGATCTGGCATCACCATATAAACCGATCTGGCATCTTGGCTTCTTGAGCCTCTAGAGAGAGCAATTCTCATCCGATTTAGCACAAATTTTGTACAACGGCTTCTCCCATGGCCTTCAATATACGTGTGCAATATGGTCTGAATCGTTCTATAGCTTGATACAGCTCCCATATAAACCGATCTCTCGATTTTGCTTCTTGAGCCCCTATAAAGCGCAATTCTTATCCGAATGGACTGAAATATTACACAATGTTGTGCATTCAATTCATTTCTGGTCCGAATCGGACTGTAACTTGATATAGCTCCAATAGCATAACAGTTCTTATTCATTATTCTTTGTTTGCCTAAAATGAGATACTGCGCCAAGAACTCGACAAACGCGATCCATGGTGGAGGGTATATAAGATTCGGCCCGGCCGAACTTAACACGCTCTTACTTGTTATACCCTACACCACCACTGTGGTATAGGGTATTATAGATTTGTGCATTTGTTTGCAACGCCAAGAAGGAGAAGAGCTAGACCCATCGATAAGTATACGGATCGGCTTAGAATTACTTCCTAATTCGATTTAGCCATGTCCGTCTGTCTGTCTGTCTATCTGTCCATGAATTATTGTAATGAAGGTACAGATCGCATTTGTTGTCCGATTTTCACAAAATTTTGCATAAGTCTCTCTTTTGGTCTAAGGACGAACGCTCCTGGTCTTGAAAAAAATCGGTTCAGATTTAGATATAGCTCCCATATATATCTTTCATCCGATGTGCCCCTTAAAACCTATAGAAGCCAAAATTTTGGAACGATCTTTACCAAATTTAGCAAGATCTATTTCGTGTGGCGTCTTAATACATCTTCAAAATTTCATCTAAATCGGTTCAGATTTAGGTGTAGCTCCCATGTATAACTTTCATCCGATTTGACCTATTAAGCCTGTAGAAGGCATAATTTTGGTCCGATCTTTACCTAATTCAGCACGAAGTGCTTTTTTGACGTTCCAATATGAGTGAAAAATATAATTGAAATCGGTCCAGATTTAGATATAGCTCCCATATATATCTTTCATCCGATATGCCCATTTAAAGCTGTAGTAGCTACAATTTTGATCCGATATCTACAACATTTTTTCCTGAGTTGTTTCAATTGACATCCCAATACGTGTGCAAAATTTCAACGAAATCTAATCAGATTTATATACAACTCCAATATATATCTTTTATGCTTGTCGAGTTTTAATGCTGTAGAAGCCACTATTTTCGTACCATCGTAATCGTACAGGGTCTATTCGATATTTTAATAGGTATGCAAACTTAAAGTCTGACTAGATTTGGATATAAGTGCTATATATTAAAAGTATTGGGTTGTCTAAAAAGTAATTGCGGATTTTTTAAAAGAAATTAAATGCATTTTTAATAAAACTTAGAATGAACTTTAATCAAATATATAATTGCCATTTTGTTCGATAACCTTTTGCCATCTTCCTGGCAAATTTAGTATTCCACGCTCATAGAACTTCTGGCCTTTATCTGCAAAAAACTGAACCAAGTGCGATTTTATAGCCTCATCATTGCCGAAAGTTTTACCATTTAAGGAGTTCTGCAAAGATCGAAATAAATGGTAGTCTGATGGTGCAAGGTCAGGGCTATATGGTGGATGCATCAAAAGTTCCCAGCCAAGCTCACTCAGCTTTTGGCGAGTGACCAAAGATGTGTGCGGTCTAGCGTTGTCCTGGTGGAATATGACACCTTTACGATTGACCAATTCTCGTCGCTTCTCCTTGATGGCTGTATTCAATTTGTCCAATTGTTGACAGTAAACATCCGAATTAATCGTTTGGTTTCTTGGAAGCAGCTCAAAATATACCACACCCTTCCAATCCCACCAAACAGACAGCATAACCTTCTTTTGGTGGATATCAGCCTTTGAAGTGGTTTGAGCTGGTTCACCATGCTTGGACCATGATCGTTTTCGACTAACGTTGTTGTAAACAATCCATTTTTCATCTCCAGTTATGATTCGTTTTAAAAACGGATCGAATTCATTGCGTTTAAGGTGCATATCACAAGCGTTGATTCGGTTTGTTAAATGAATTTCTTTCAATACATGTGGTATCCATATTAAAATTGACGCCAAACAAACAAATGTAAACAAAATTTCGCGCACTTTTTTTCTAAAGCAAGCTAAAAGTAACAGCTGATAACTGACAGAAGAAAGAATGCAATTACAGAGTCACAAGCCGTTGAAAAAATTTGTCAACGCCGACTATATTACTACTATATTACCGACAATTACTTTTTAGGCAACCCAATATTATGTAGACTTGGTGGTGTAGGGTATTATATAGTCGGCTCCCCCCGACTTTTGCCTTTCATTACTGGTTTATCTTTCAACTACTAATTTCGTCATTCCGTTTGTTACACATCGATATATTGATCTGAGACCCAACAAAGTAATTATATTAGAGCGGGTCTATTTTTATTAAATCGTATAGCAAAAACGTAAACTACATACAATTCTAAGATATTTCTCCGAGGAAACCATATATCTACTTCTCTCGACTTCAAAATTGTTTACCTGTTCTTTCGATATTTGATATTCGTAATATTGTGCACAAGTCACTTTTTTGGTGCAAGGACGAACGTTCTTTTTATGTTCGATCCAAAATTATTGCTAAAAATTTCATATCGGATGAAAGATATGTATGGTAGCTATATCTAAAACTAAACCGCTATATCTAAAACAGTCATATCGGATGAAAGATATATATAGGAGCTATATCTAAATCTGAACCAATTTTAACCAAAATTCACAGCATTTACCTTTAAGTTAAAACAGTGATATGGTGAAAATTTTGTGATGATTGGGTAAAAAAGAGAACACCACCTAGATTATGAAAAGCCAACGGACTATTTATTTGATCAAAACCACAGTAATGGTTTAGAGTACAGTTTGTGTTTTTAGAATAAGTATAAATTGTCTTTAGTTTACCATTTAAGTTCTGCGGTTCTGAGTTCTGAGGGGTTTTACATGGAGTGGGCAATGGTTTGCCATTGCGCCGTTATATTTTTGGGGCAGGCAGTACTTCCATCAAGCGCCTGGGCCATTCTAGTGGAGTAAGCCTTAGCCTTCTATTGCGTTCAAAAGATAGATATCCAATGAAATTGGATGTAAAATCAAATTTTGTCTTGAAAAACATATTTTCTCACAAATTCTATGTACCATAGTCTCTATAGAAATAAAGAGCTCTTTTGAGATATTTGTTGTTGTTACACAGCTCAAAAGGACTTTGCATTTGAAACAAATAAATTGTTCAAACGTTCAATTGACACTCTTGTCTATCAATTATAACACCCAAATAACTACTTCTTTACACGTAACAGTAACGATGATTTTTGTTTAGTACACGAAGAAAGACCATTGACATCCTTTGAAGCGAACGAGAAAAGAGAAAAAAGGGCACTCAAATGTATTGAACCTAAGCAAACAACAAGAATGGGATAAGAAGGGACGTCAAGAAGCAATTGGTCAACCGTGGCGTTAGGAGGACAGTTATTGGAAACACTTGAAGGATGTCTATGATTGGTCTTACATAAAGTTCAATTGAAAAGCACAACATTGTTTGGTTACATAAATACCGGATCAAATACGGAAAGAAGGATAGATGAGGCATAGAGTAAGCGACACAGTGTGAGGCTTTTGTGATATATTCTTTTCATTAATAACTAAAAAAATATCCCTTTTGTTTGTTACGGAAATGTAATTAATTTTGAAATTTGGTTGGATGGAATTTTGTCCACCATAGAAAAGTTAACTCGAATGGGCGGTGTAGCGAAAGACAGTGAAGTTCATTGGTTATAAATAAAGATGTGAATGTATTTAAAAGAAAAATTTATGTATATTTTGTAAGTTTGTTGGCCATCTTCTAAAGCGCTCCGGGTGCGATAGGCGGGCATGCCAGCCTATGCACCACGGTAGCTCCCTAGTAAGCACTTTCCTCCAAATATTTCGTATTAAGCGAGAAAATCCGCTTAATGGGCAAACAAAATACCCCCATTGTTAGTTATTTTTATCACCTCCACAATACGATGGGGATATACGACATCGTCATTCAGTTTATAGCACTTCGAAATATTGGTCTAGGATATCATAAAGTATATATTATTTATCATCATGACATTTTAAGTCGATCTAGCCATGCCCGTTTGTGTACAGCACTCTTGTTTTGGAAGAAGTAAGGCTAGCCTCTAGGAATTTTGTATAAATAGCTCATATTAATGTAGGTAAGTTGGGATTGTAAAGGCTAATTTTTTAAGAGCTATAAGAAAGTTTTTCAAGAGATAGCAACATTAAATTCAGAAAAATGCATGAAATCTCTATTTGAATCATACAGTTTAGTGTTTGATTATTTAATACAAATGATGACCGTGACTGCACCTCAAATGGTCCATCCGGTTAGTCCAATTTTGGTACACTCTTTCCAATATTTTGGCCGGTATCTCAAGAATAAATGCTTCAATGTTGTCTTTCAATGCGTCAATTGAAGCGGGCTTCTCTGTATAGACACGAGCTTTAACATAGCCGCACAAAAAATAGTATAAAGGCGTTAAATCGCACGAAATAAAATGTTCACCGAACTCGCCTCTCAATAAGTTCATTGTTACGCGTGGTGTGTGCCATGTGGCACCTTCTTGTTGAAACCACATGTCATCCTCTTGCATTTTGGGAAAAAAAGTTGAATATCATCTCACGATAGCGCTCACCATTCACAGTTACGTTACGATTCGCATTATTTTTGAGAAGTACGGTCCAACGATGCCACCAGCCCATAAACCGCACTAAACTGTGACTTATTCTGGATGCATTGGTAGCTCTCGCAATGCTTCTGGCTGATCTTCGCTCCAAAATCGACAATTCTGCTTATTTACATACCCATTGAGCCAAAAATGAGCTTCGTCGTTGACTGGAAGAAACGCGCAATGAACTTTCTTAATAGAGCACACATTTTGATAATAAAATTCAATCATTTGCAAGCGTTGTGTTATGGTTAAATTGTAGACCAAACTGAAGATGTTTGACAGTGAAACAAAACACGAAACGTGCGTGAGCTTTAAAACCTGTGTTTCCAAAAAAAAAAATAATAGCTTAAAAATCACCCTTTAAAAGGACTTAATAGATCAATTTATAGATATATATAGTTCCCATACAAACTGATCTTCGCTATTCACATTTCTTACCCAATTTTGCAAGATGACTTCTGCCATTGGATTTCACAAATCAGCGATAAAGCTTCTATATAAACCGATTTCCTGATTAACCTCTTGAACCTCTAAAGTGCACAATACTTATCCGATGGTCAATGCAAATGCAAATTTGCCCATGAACATTCCATTTAGGAACAAGGACAAACTTCTCACATATCAATGAGTGAAGTCCGATTCAAGTTTAAGCTCAATGATAAGGGGCCTCCTTTTTACAACCGAATCCAAACGGCATGCTGCAATGCGACCCTCTTTTGAGGAGAAGTTTTTACAGGGCATAGTACCCCACAAACGTCGCTGGCATTAGGAGGGGATAACCACCGCTGAAAATTTTAATAATGTTCTCGTCAGGATTCGAAGCTCTGCGTTCAAAGACGGACATGCTAACCTCTTCGCTACGGTGGCCTCCCCGATGGTCAATGACCTGATCTAAAAATGAATAGGGCAAAATTCGTACATATCAATGAGTGCAGTCTAATTCAAGTTTAGGCTCAATGATAAGGGGCCTCCTTTTTATAGCCGAGTCCTATGCAACGTTTGAAAATTTTACTTTTCAAAGTATTAGAAATAGACCTTCATCTGTGAAGTGAAATGAGAATCATTCACCGGTCTTAATTCAATTCAAAAGGTTGTATCACTTACTATATACGAGTAGCTCTTTTAATTTAAATATCATATCGTAATTTTGAAGATTAGTTCTTTTTTCGAAATTAGTACCAAATATCTTCGGTTCCGGAATTATATCGTCCTGGTATTTAAAACGATGGAAGGTCCTCGGCTTAAATCCCATTGTCCTTTATAAAAAAGCTAGGTGTGCTGGGGTCTATAGAGATCATCATGGGGTCTTTAGAGAAACCGTTCTGGAATTTGACATGGAATTTTATTACAAACTAGCTGGACCGGGCCCGCTCCGCTGCGCCTTCTTTTACTTTATATGGAACAAAAGTTTACTTGGCCCTGAAAAAATATCAGCATCATGCTCTTCTCCCAAATACCATTTTTTAAACCCCTTATTGCAATTGGTTTTTACAAGAGTTCACAGGATGAGGCATCCCCCAAACGCATGGCCGCAAGATAGGTTATCAAATTCGTTTTCTAATCTCAAATACCTTTCATTTGAGCCACATGTTGGCTTCGTAGAAAATTTTTACCCTCTGTGAGGTGTTTTGGGGAAGGGGTGATGCCTCAAATTCATGGTCCTACATTTGGATATCAAATTCGTATTCTACTCCCAAATACCTTTATTTGAGACCCATATTGCGATGGTCAGTAACAAATTGCTGTTTGTGCTCTATTCTCATATATTTGAACCCCATATTGCCATTGGCCACAAAATTGGATATCAAATTAGTTTTCTAATCTCAAATACCATACACTTAAACCCCTTATTGAAAAAGACAGCAAATATGTCCGGTTTGGGGTATGAACCCTAAAAACTATGAATATTGATCTCCACTATCTTGAAGACCCAAATTGTCTTGGTGAGCAAGTACGTCCTACTTGGGGGTTATTGTGGTGTTGAGACGTCCCCTAGACAGTTCGTCCCGAATGTTGATGTCAGATTCATGGTCTACTTCCAAATACCCTTTATTTGGGCTCCATTTTTCTATATTGGGCAAACATGACCAGTTTAGGGGATGTTTTGGGAGATGGGGCGGCCTCAAAGTTACTTGGCTTAAAAATATATATCAGATTCGTGTTCTTCCCTAAAATATCTCTTATTTGAGTCGCATATTGCAATGATCAGAAAATACTTCCTATTTGGGTAGTGTTATGGGGGTGGGGTGGCCCCATAGACACTTTTTCCGAACATTGATATCAGATTCGTGCTTTACTTCCAAAGACCTTTCATTTGAGTCCCATATTGCAATGGTCGTAAATTTGTCTTCTTTGGGATGGGCGGCCCCTCAAACACTTGGTCCCACATCTGCATATCAGATATTTAAGCCCCATATTGCCATGGTCAGTAAATAAGTCCTGTTTGGTGGGTGTTTTGGGGAAGGGGTGGATCCCCAGAATCATTGTCCCAAATTTAGACATCAGGTTCGTATTCTACTCGCGAATACCTTTCATTTGAGTCCCAAAATTCCATGGTCGGAAAAAATTTCCAAATTAGGAGTGTTTTGGGGTTCCCCAAACACTTGGTCCGACAATTGGATATCAGATACGTTTTCTAATCTTAAATACCTTTCATTTGAGTCCCATATTGTCGTGATTGGTGTATATATATTTGGTATGTTTTGGGGTGGGGCGCCCCCACTAGCTACCCCATCTGAAATTTCAAGAAAATCGGTCCAGCCGTTTCTGAGTCTATAAGGACTCTATAAGGACGAACAAATATATAAGATTTAAGATCCTTAGATGGCCAAAAAAGGTTGTATCTAACAGTTTACGGATATCTCTCTTTAGCGTACTTCTGCAAATTTGGACAAAAATAAGAGCTTCTAGGAGCTCAAGTGTTCCTTATTGCCTCGAGATTATTGTTGTTGTAATTATGTTGTAATAGTTATAAGGTGGTGATCCCCCTCAAGCTTCATAGATGAGCAAGCTCGTTCCGGGATCGCCGCGGGAACAAGATGGCCTTTGGCTATTTAAAGGCGTTACCGGCGCTGTTCAGCTTTTCACTATTCACTCGATACCGCTGATTATCCGCGGCTGCAGTTGCAGCTACTCCATATGGAGCACTTTACTATCCGCAACCTGCGGACGCGCCCAATAGCTTGCTCGCGTCGATGAACACTACACAGTTTGGAGCTCAAACTTCCAGACTGTGTGCTGCTAATAGTTATCCCGTGCCGGGTTGCCCCGAGATTTTGTATCCATTTTGTATACTAATTTCGTCATTCTGATTGTAACACCTCGAAATATGCGTCTAAGACTCCATAAAGTATATATATTCTTGATCGTCGTGACATTTTAAGTCGAACTAGCCATGTCCGTCCGTCTGTCTGTAGAAAGCACGCTAACTTTTGAAGGAGTAAAACCAGCCGCTTGAAATTTTGCACAAATACTTCTAATTAGTGTAGGTCGGTTAGGATTGTAAATGGGTCAAATCGCTTCATGTTTTGATATAGCTGCCATATAAACCGATATTGGGTCTTGAGGTGACCTTCTTGTACGTAGTGTTTCGATATCACTTCCAATAACTGTGCTAAGTATGGTTCAAATCGGTGCCATATAAACCGATCTTGGGTCTTGACTTATTGAGATTTTAGAAGGGGCAATTCTTATCCGATTTGGCTATTATTTTGCATATGTATGGTCCAAATAGGTCCATACCCTGATGTAGCTGATATAGCCATATAAACCGATCTGGGATCTTGACTGCTTGAGCCTCTAGAGAGCGCAATTCTCATCCGATTTGGCACAAATGTTTCCAAAGGCTTCTCCCATGTCCTTCAACATACGTGTGCAATATGGTCTGAATCGATTTGTAGTTTGATACAGCTCCGATATAAACCGATCTGCCGATTTTGTTTCTTGAGACCCAATTCGGACTATAACTTGATATAGCTCCTCCTCCGTCCTTATTCATTATACTTTGTTTGCCTCAAAAGAGATGCTGCGCAAAGAACTCGATAGATGCGATCCATGGTGGAGGGTATATAAGATTCGGACCGCCCGAATATAGCACGCTCTTACTTGTTTTTTATTAAACACATCACCATTTTTATACCCTCCACCATAGGGAATACTAATTTCGTCATTCTCGGAATATGCATCTAAAACTCCATAAAGTATATATATTCTTGATCGTCATGACATTTCAAGTTTATCTAGCCATGTCCGTCCGTCCGTCTGTCGAAAGCACGCTATCTTTCGAAGGATTAAAGCAGGGCGCTTGCAATTTTGCACAAATACTTTTTATTAATGTAGGTCAGTTGAGATTGTACATGGGCCAAATCCGTCCGTGTTTTGATATAGCTGCCATTTAAACCGATTTTGGGTCTTGACTTCTTGAGCCTCTAGTGGGCGCAATTCTTGTCCGATTTGACAGAATTTTTGCACGCGGTGTTTTGGTATCACTTTCAACTACTGTGCTAAGTATGGTTCAAGTAGATTCATAACTTAAATATAGCTGCCATATAAACCGATCTGGGGTCTTGACTTCTACAGCTTTTGGAGGGCGCAACTCCTATCCTATTTGGCTGAAATTTAGCGTACATCCACAAACAGGCTTTAAATCTCTTGGGAATCGTTAAGCGTAAATTTTTTAACGACATGGCTGAAATGTTACGAAGTGCACTCAACTTTTAAATATATAGGTTCCATAATACACGTACATTACCCCCTAAAAAAGGCCATCACGCGATTTCATATAAGCCCATTTTATACCCACCACCATAGGATGGGGGTATACTAATCTAGTCATTCCGTTTGTAACACCTCGAAATATTGATATAGGACCCCATAAAGTATATATATATATTCTTGATCGTATCGTAATTCTGAGTCGAACTAGTCCGTCCGTCCGTTCGTCTGTCGAAATCACGATAGCGGTGGAACGCGTTAAGCTAGCCGCTTGACATTTTGCACAGATTCTTAATATTCGTTGGGGATGGCAAATGGGCCATATTGGTTCAGATTTGGATATAGCTCCCTTATAAACCGATCTCCCGATTTGACTTTTTGGCCCTGTGCCAAGAACGATCTAAATCGGTGAAGAACATGATGTAGCCCCCATATAAACCGATCTCCCGATATGACCTCTTGAGCCCCTGGAAGCTCACTTTTCATCCGATTTGGCTGAAATTTTGCACATGGTGTTCTGTTATGACTTCCAACAACTGTGCTAAGAACGATTTGACTTCTTGAGCCACTGGAAGCCGAAAATTTTGTCCGATTTTGCTGAAATGTTGCACATAGTATTCTGTTATAAATTCCAACAACTGTGCCAAGTACGATCTATAACCTCATATAGCTCACATATTAACAGATCTCCCGATTAGTTTCCTTGAGCCCCTGGAAGCCGCAATTTTCGTGCGATTTGGATGAAATTTTGCATATTGTGTTTTATTATGACTCCCAACAACTGTGCCAAGTACGGTCTAAATCGGTGAAGAACATGATGTAGCTCCCATGTAAACCGATCTCCCGATTTGACTTCTTGAGCAATTACAAGTCGTGATTATTGTCCGATTTGGCAAAAATTTTGCATATAGTGTTCTGTTATGACTCTCAATAAATGTGTCAAGTACGGTCCAAATCGGTCAATAACCAAATATAGCTCCCATATTTTAGCAGAACCTAGGTGGTTGGTTCCCGAGATTCGGCCCGGCCGGATTTAGCACGCTTTTATTTGTTTATGATGGATTTTTTCCGATATAGAATAGTTAAAATTCCGTTCGTAAAGTAGACTTATGACCAGAAATGGTATGTACGTCTGTTTTTAGGTTTTTCACTGTCAAAAAGTTGTAGGAGTCAAAATCGTCATATACTTGTATAAAACGTATAAAAAATGGTATACGTCATACACCTCGAAATTGCTGCTCTACTTGTTTGGTTTTGACATCATATCATTGTTTTAGATTTTTTGTTGTTGCTCTAACGCCTTTATAAATTTTTCAAAATTTTAAATATGATAAAAAAGTTTTTATTTCATAGATACTTGGAATAAGCGCTCTCCATTCCGGAGCAATTTGACTGCTTCACAAATTCCCCCAGTATGTCTATGTGATGGAGAATAACAGTTAAAAAATGTTTTTGATGTTCTCGCCAGGATTGGAACTCGAACGTTTTTTGTTTTAGGAGCACATTCTAACCTATCCACCGGTATTGCCATAAACATAAATTCACAATTGTTGAAAATAATTGTACGATTTCGTAATTATTTTTCAATTCTGTCAAAAACTAGCTCTTTTGGCTAGATTTATACATTAGAAATGCATCGGAATTTTCGACAGGCCATTACTGCTTATGACCTCTAATACCTACTCCAAACTGATGCCTTAGGCATACCAAACGGTTTTTGTTGAGTTTTTTCATAATTTTGTCACAAACAAATCTGTTTCATCAAACTCCTTACAATTCAAAACATTAACCTTACTTCATTACTTTAGGAGATGATACTATAAAATTAATGAAAAATCACTCAACTCTTTCGCTACGCTGCCCAGAATTTTTCTATTTAGCATGCGAACAATAGGGAAATTCGACTCTCAAGCAACTAATTGTTCTTCACTAATGCGAAATACGTGTAGCTCATTAACAAAACTAAAAAAAAGCCCCAACTTTTGCCGAGGTCATTTGGATCAAATGGTGACAAAGATGAAATACACAAATTGTCGCGGAGGCGAATGTCAGACGTGAAACTTAGTGTTCAAGGATGTCATCACCACCATCTGCTTCTGTTTAATGTTGAGCTAATTTGTTTGCATAGTAAATTGATATGACTGGAATGAACTAAAGGGGCGGAGTGAGGCAAACAAATGTCAAATTCACACAGAACAAAACACTTCCATGTAATGCATACAGGGATCATAGTGTCTGTATTTGTATTGGGGACCAGTTCTAAGGCCCGCCCACTGCTATTCCCCAACATACTCGTACAATGAATCGCAGGACATTGTGGGGGAATATGGGAGGATTTACTTAGCTATTTGATATATTTATGCTGCCTTTGTTTGCCATTATCATATCCTGTGCACTGAGGGACACGAACTCACGCAGCCAATACTGCCACACATCGCATCAGCCAACACTCACGCATTTACGCACGTTCGAAATTCATTCAGTCATAAGATGCGATGTACTTAAATGCCACTCCGCGAAACAGAGGAGAAGGCAGGGAGCATTTTGTTGGCGTTCCACGCACTCACAACCCACGGAATCATAGAAAAGATAAACAACAAGCTGTTTAGACGGACATCCTAAATTTCAAATAAATGTTCTCTCAAGTATTTACGGATCACTTAACGCTTCTTTCTTTACGCCTACAAAGGCCAAAAGGGCTCCACAAGTAGCGAGGTGGTTTGGCAAGTGATGGTGGCTGGCGGCATGGAATTGCAGAGTGTTCAAGTGGCCAAGTGTTGATTAATTCATCAACTGGAAACATTCAACTTCTTTTCTATTCTGTACATGATTGTGTTTGAACCCTAAGCACAGGACATATTTCAAATAAGCACACGCTTCGCTTGCCAGTCGACAATTTATCTTCCTTCCATGGCTGAAATAACATGGCGATATCATTAGTAATTAAAGGCAAAATTGACATTACACACACTGTGATTAATACATTGTCATTGCACATAGTGAAAGACTAGAGTCGAAGAATTAAAGATGTAAAATCGTAGAGAGAGCACCGCAACGCAGAGGTTAGCATGTCCGCCTATGACGCTGAACGCCTGGGTTGGAAACCTGGCGAGACCATCAAAAAAATATTCAGCAGTGGTTTTTCCCTCCTAATGCTGGCAACATTTGTGAGGTACTATGCCATGTAAAACTTCTCTCCAAAGAGGTGTCGCACTGTGGCACGCCGTTCGGACTTGGCTATAAAAAGGAGGCCCCTTATCAGTGAGCTTAAAACTTGAATTGAGAAGTTTGGCCCTGTTCCTTAGTGGAATGTTTATTGGCAAAGTTTGCAATTTGCAAAATCGTACAGAAAAACGATGCGCTACGTTGTTTAAACTTTTTTTGACTTGTTAATTCAATATTATGTAGGTAAAAATTCTTTCTATTTCCGTCTATTCTAACCACTTGGGATCGTATTTACACAGGGAATTAATTTTGACATTCCTTGTGCACACATTGAAATAAAAACTTCCCACTCAATTAAGTATTTCTATATCCACCTACAAAGGACGGTAGTGCATTATATTTGTCATTTCATTTGCAACGTATCGAAGTATCCACTTATAATCTATAATAAAATTCCAAGATATTCTACCCCTGTCCGCCCATAGAATGAAGATTTGATAATTAAACATTGTACAAATAATTTTTTACCATACGCAGGCTAAGCTCGAAGATGGGCTATACGAATATAGAACAATATCTTGCTATAGCCTCGATATATGTTGCTATAGCTTCCATATATAATTAATGAATTTCTCTGGAAACACTGAGTCGTGTTAGTTATCTGTACCGAGTTTAGTCCAGATCAGAACATATTTGGATATAGCTGCCATATAGGCCGATCTCCGTTCTTAATTTCTTGAGCCTCCAAAGGGCGCAATTATTATCCGATTTAGCTGAAATTTTGCATGAAACGTTTTGCGTAGACTTGAAACACCTGTGCCAAGTATACAGCTCCCACATAAACTCATCTGCCGATTATACTTTTTGAGTCTCTAGAGGGTGCAATTCTTATCCGATTTGGCTAAATTGTGTACAACGACTTCACCTATGACCTTCAACATACGCGCCAAATTTGGTCTGAATCGGCTCATAACCTCATATAGCTCCCACATAAACCGATCTGCCGATTTTACTTCTTCAGACCTATAGGGTGCAATTCTTATCCGATTTGGCTGACATTTTCCACAATAACTTCTACTTTGGTCGTCAAAATCAAAACTAAGCATAGTCCGAAACGGTCCATAACCTGATATATATCCAACAGCATATCAGTTCTTATCAATTATGCTTTGTTTGCCTATAAACAAATACCAGGCAAAGATCTCTCCATAGTGAAGGTTATATAAGATTCAGCTCGAGCGAACTTAGTACGCTTTTACTTGTTTAAGTCTATAGGTAATATTGGGAATAAATACTCTTACAGACTACCAGCATATTTAAAAATCTATTAACCTAAGAAGGACGGTAAGGTCACGAACAGTCTTGCAGTGTTAGAAGGAGATTAACACATTCTCTGAGGATGGCAAAATCCGCATCGTTTGGTTGCCGGACCATAACGGAGTAAGGGGAAATGAAAGTGCTGACGATTTGACTGTGAAGGCCAGAGGACTGCCATCAATAAACTTGATTAACCTGATGCCTTTCGGGTCAACGCATTCCGAGTTAAGGGAGTGGGAGACGAATGCGCATGCAACATTGTGGAACAGCGAAACGGCCGGTAAGACGGCGAAAATCCTTGGGGGGATCCAGATCGAGAGAAGACGAGGCTTAAACTGAAAGGAAGCAAGAAGGAGGTCAGTATAGCTATTTGTATCATAACGGGTCACATAGGACTACGAGCTCAGTTATGTAAAATGGGTGGGTGGGTGATTAATAGCGAAAACTCATTTATGATACAATTACCACATTAACCAAGCTCCACAACCCTGCTTATTATCTGTATGTTCGAAGCCATCAATAAAACTTCCAACAGATGAACAAAATCATGTGTAGTACGGAAGAAGTGTAATTTGATACAGATAGAATGTCTGTTATTACACAAAAATATATGCATTGGAAAAAGTACAGCTTATTAGCAGTGTTGTCGAGCTTGGCTAAAGTGGTTTTAATACGATTTAAATACAACATACCAACGCACGGCCCTTGAAGTCATCACACCGAATATGGTTGAAAAGTCTTCTAACCAAAGACAAAACGCGTCTCATAGTGGTTGGTGTGTGTTACTATCTTTGGCTTTCCTTTTCCATTCTCCGATCATTCAGCTCGTCTCGAAAGAGAAACAAACAGAAATTTTTAAATTTAATGATCTCGCCCTAACAGGAAAAAACTTGAAAAATTATGAATTAATTTTGTTAAAAATGTAAAGTTTAGCACTGTTCTACGATTTTTTTAGTGAAGAATGCTATATAAGATTAAATCCATATTCAGATAAAGGTAATAAACTTCTGTCCCACCCATTTCCTGTGTGTGCACCGATTCTGTTAAATCAGAATGAATATTGTAATATGGACCATGTGCTCTGTTTACAACCTTTAAAGCACCAAGTTTATCAGAACTGTTGTGCTATTTGGTTTTATTGTCTGGTGGACGGCGTTAAAAAACTGTTTAATGACTGTTTAATACTTAAATGGATCATAGTACGTCTGTCCTCTCAACCGCACTGAGCACAACTCTGGTGGACGGCGTTAAAAAACTGTTTAATGACTGTTTAATACTTAAATGGATCATAGTACGTCGGTCCTCTCAACCGCACTGAGCACAACTCAATATGATGTGAAAGAAATTCTACAGTCAATGCCACTGATCATTGTGGCTAGAGAAATTGATGTAACCACCCTACGGGTAATGTGTACTCAATTGTCCCTAATATACCGGTCCTGAAATGGAGAATTAATTACCTGACACAGAACATATCCTACAGGGAATGAAAAGTTTCTATTGTCATAACTTATGATTCTTAATTATTGTCAAAAATTGCCTATCCATTAATTATATTTCCTAACTAATGCTATCTCCCTTAAAAATACTTCCAAACTTTACTCATTCTTTTCAAACTATCCCAGAACCTATCCTACGGTTTTAGGTTAGGTTGAGTGGGTTGCCCACCAAAGATGAGTTTACTCGGAGCCCAGTTTGGCCCACTGTGGTACTCTAGAGAGAGAAAGGAAATGTGAGACCTCGGACTAGAGGTTATATACGAATAAAAGAAAATACAGGAGGTGTGGAGAACCCGAGTTGGGGGTGTACGTAGCGTGTGGCAACCCCAGTCAGGACCATCCTGTTCCCTCAACAAACCTTAGGAGACCTACCAGAGGTACGTTCGCAAGTTCACCGAGATTACAGAAGAAACGGCTCCCCAGAAAGGAGAGCCTACGTCTCTGTAGACCCGGACAGGAACACAGCAAGTGCTCAATAGTCTCATCCTCATCGAGGCAACTCCTACAAAAGTCATTGTGCGGTATCCCCATGCGCGCTGCCATGCGGCCTATGGCACAGTGTCCGGTTATAACCCCTGTCAAGGTACTCATCAACCTCTTATTGAACACCAGCGACTCCCACGTCCTCCTCTGGTCGATGATGGCCATACCGCCTTCGCAGTGCCACCTCACCACCGACACCGCCTGGACCATCCCATCTACTGAGTTCAGTAGCTCGATAAATGGCACATTGACAAGACCGATGACTGGTCCGCCCGGCGCAGGCGAACCCCTCCTGGCGTACTCGTCCTCCCTCTCATTTCCTGGAATCCCCTCATGCTCAGGAACCCATGACAGGTTCACATCGTGGACCCGGAGCCTATCCAGGCGATCTAAACAATCCTCACCATCCTCGACCCCAATGCCTTGAGCGTCGGCATACTGTCCACATATTTTCTGAGTTTCAAGGGCGGCGGTAATCCCCTTAGCAGAATTTCCCTTGCGGCCACTACAATGGCACAGACCTCTGCCTAAAAAACCGTACACTCTTCCGGCATTCTTATACATACTGATATTGAGTGCATCAGAGTAGACCCCCAATCCAGTCTCCGACTCCATCTTGGAGCCATCTGTGTAGATCGAGGTCTCATCCTCCTCAAGTACACCATTCGCCCTCCATTCTTCTCTCTCAGGAAATAGAATCGCGAATGCCCTCACTGCAGTCGGCACTTATGACAGGTAGTCGAAGATCCTCCTCAGTCTACCCTCCGTATCCACAACACCCAGAATCGAACTGTGGCCTTAACTATCCTCCTTCAGCATGCCGATCTACCTCAGCCTCAGCGCTACCCTGGCGGCACAGTTCCAAATATAGGCCCCAATAGGCTGCACATCCAGCCCGACGCAGGCCAGTCTATGGACCTTCTCCAACTCTCTCACACGCGTCCTCTTCCCTAAGGCAATCCACTATACCATTGCCTCATAGGCCAGTACTGGTCTCACGATGGGCGTATACATCCAATAAATCATCCTGGGAGTCACCCTCCACTTCCTACCGAACATCCTCCTGTAGAAGTAAAAAGCGCACAGTGCTTTACGGCTTCCTTCCTTGGTGTTCCTCTTCCAGCACAGTTTCGAATCGAGGACTATGCCTAGGTACTTCGCCTCCTTTGGCAGCCGCAGGGTGACCCCGTCCAAGAACGGGAGTCTGAACTACGGTATCTTATATCTACGCGTAAAGAGCACCAGCTCCGTCTTCCCTAGGTTGGTCCTCAACCCATTTCTGGTAGCCCATCACGGCGACCTCCTCAGTGACTCTTCCATAATCTCGCTGATCGTCGACAAAAACTAGCCTCGGACCAGCAAACACGACGTCGTCCGCATAAGCGATAATCCTCGTGCCGTCCCCACCGAAATCCATCAGGATTTCATTAATCCGTCTGATCCTTGAGTTCCGGTGACCACCATGACTGGCTGGTTTTACGTGGCGGTACACTTTCGGGACATGTTTTCAAAAAGGCTTCGTTTAGGCATCCCGTGACAAGATCCACTGTGGTCTCCAGTTCCCTTGCGACCTCCAGAGGCCTCCTTGGGGTCCCAATTTCTGCATCTGTTCCCTGAACTTCTCCCAGTCGGTCCTCCTCGGGTTTCTATATGGCATCCTCCTCTCCCTCTCGTGCTCGACCCGAAAGCATATAGTGATCCGAAAAGGAGCTCTCGGTGGAAACGTTCCAGTCCAATACCTTCACCGAGTCACTATTCGTCACAAGCGTTATATATCTAACCTGTTCCCTGATCCGGTTGTAGAAAGTAGGGGCGTTTCCCCTATTGCATACAACTAGTTCCGTGGATAAAATGTAATCAAAAAATAACAGACCTCTTTCATTGGTGTCCGGTGCTTCTCCAGAGACTGTGGTGTGCAAAGGCGTCACCCCCAGCACAAAGTCATGCCCCTACTCGTCGCACCAACCGACCAGGGCCCGGACTGTGTCTGTATGGGGGTTTCCCACATCATAAGGTAGGTACATGGAGGCCAGTACCAGGAATGATTTGCGGGGTCTCTCGATGGCCACTACATCGCTGAAACGAGAAATCAGAGTAAGGTTCAAATCGCTACTGGATATGATAAGCTTCTAATCTTACCTTCTTTGGGGTGGGGAGATGAGATTCAGATTTCGTGATCTGAGTCCACGAACCTTGTTATCTCGTAACCGCGGTTCTTGAACCACCATCCTACGGTGTTAGAATTGTGGCAATTCGTCACATCGAGTCTATCCCATGACACGTTTGATACCTGTCCCATTTCCCGTAGGACTGTGCTCTGTTTTTTCAAATGAACATTTACTCCGGTCAGCCAACAGCTTGGGTGCTGTGTTTTCTTTCATAAAGATTAATATGAAATTCACGATTTAAACAAGCTAGTTATAGGGAGCTTGAATAGAAAAGCCCATAGCACGATGTGTACATACGGAGTGACTGGAATTGTTTTCCTATACACATGTGCACCAAAACTTTAAAAGGAGCAAATGCAATTAATAAAGTCTTGTATTCAAGCACATTTAATGTTAAAAGATCTCTTTCTTTATTTCGAAATTTAATTTAAATGGAAACAAACCCTCTTAATTCGGAATTTTAAGTTGCGTTCATAGTCTTTGTTGTTAGTTGTCAACAACATAAGTAATGGATTGACGAACGATGCATCTTTGGAGTCAGAAACACAGAAAATGAAATTCGGAGGAAAAACGTATCCCTTGTGTTCACACATTCAATCAATAAGAAAATTTTCACGGACAGGCGGGAATAAACTGCAATCTATCGATAACATACACAGATTTACTGTTGGCTTAAAAAAATAAATAATAAAAGTTCAACATGTTCACCTTCATATAAAGCAACAAAATGTGGTATGAAGATTCATAACTTAGTGAATTTGTTTGTAACGCCTAAAAGAGAAGAGATGGGCCCAGTGATATGTGTAAGATCGACTCAAAACCAGGGCTGCGGAGTCAACCCTCGAGAGCGACCCCAAGTCGGAGTCGGAGTCTAGCCCTTGACGGATTATTAAGCCGGAGTTTGAGAGCGGTTCGGAGCCGGGAAAGCATGCTCAAATCTGAACCGAAATCCAACTCCGGCTTCAGAAACTCGACTCCGGTAGACTCAGCAGCCCTACTCAGAACCACATTCTGATTCGATGAAGCCATGTCCGTGTGTCTGTCTATCCATATTAGTTTGTGTATGTTCTACAAATGGCAGTTCAGTTCAAATAAAACCATATCCGAACCGAAGTCCGACTACGGCTCAATAAAAACTCGGCTCCGGCAAACTCCGCAGTACTGCTCGGAACCACATTCTGATTCGATGAAGCCATGGCCGTACGTTTGTCTGTCCATAATAGTTTGTGTATGTTCTCCAAATGTCTTTTTGGAGGATGATTTATGATTATATAAAAGTGAAGGTGTTGCTTTTCGTTTGATAGCTTACTTGTCTGTTTCAACTCCAAAACAGCTGAACCAGCATGGTATAAATTTTCAAAGAAAGTAGAGTATGAGCCTCCTATGATTGTGGGGTACTTTATATTTTAATATCCGAAGGAAGGATGAAAACAATTATCTGTATGCATCGAGATGTCAAGTTCAATGCGCACTAGCCCTTCTCAAACTCAATCCCTCAATTCGATGCTGCTCCTTCTATTGATGGATCTCCACATCAAGGTGAGCGCGACATGCACTGCTGCAGGACTAAACACTCTTGGAAGGTGGAGGCACAGAGCATTTGGACATGCCCGAGTACTGCAGTATTTTCCAAAGGGCATGATAAATACCTCTGACTACTGCACTGCTGCCGTGATCCTCGATTGACCATCGAGATCAAATGTCGGAGCAGGTCCGACTTAAATGATGGACTTCCGCTGATGGGACATACGGATCCAAGATGAGCTGTGGAATCAGTTTGGATGGCGAAGGAAGCGAAACTCTGTTAACCTTCCCGATATCTGAAATACTAGCAATAAAGGAAGCTTGTATCGTACTACAGCATCATCACAAAATGAACTCTATAGGAATTTTTGTCGGCAGTCAATTGGGATACAATAGTTACCTCAAGGACTCTTGTGAAAGAGTATAAGGAAGAACTAGTCACGTTAAGTCCCATGGATCCCAGGGCATTAGAGACTTGTTGCGAGTGAAAAAGCACATATACTAGCCAGTGTCGTGTCTAACTAACTCTAGAAGGCTTCAGTCGCAACGCCGATGAAATAAAATGTCCACTAAAAAGGACATTTCAAGCAAAGTGTTAGACTAACAGACCCCCGGTGGGATAAGACTAAGACAAGTCTTGTACTAAGGAACGCCTAACCACAATAGAACATTAAGCGCACAGCGTCCCTGATCAGCCTAGATTGACGAAACCTGTTAAGACTTATCGCGGTAATGATTGGCCATTGGACTACTAAGACCACTTTCGCAGCTATGAAGATAAGGAAGAGGAGCAAACGCTTGAGCATCTTCTTCGCAGAGGCCGTACGTACCTTCGTGGCTTTGTTGACACATTAGAGTTAGCTCTGGGTTACCTCGTAAATTCTAAAACGCAATTTTAGTACAACAAAATGGAAGTCATCTGTATGGGGCTATATAGGATTTATTGCCACCAAGGGAACCGACCAACCAAGAGAATAAATGTGCTATACAAGTTTAGTCCAAGGAGTATGGGTAACCGCTCCAACCGCAATAAATGCCAAAATCAACATGTTTGTCATCTGAAATGAAAGATCTGAGGTAGTAGACTACGAGTCTGCTACAAATATATCACACATCTGCAAACATTAAAATCCTTGAAGAACTGATGGAATATCATTTAATTAAAAAAAAGTACAGCAATGGCCCTCAATGGCCCTGCAGACCACCAGAATAAGCAGTTATATCCTTGGTAAGAATATCATTAAGGCAAGCTCTTTGGTTACGGTCTTATATATAACAAGTAAGGACGGGTGAAAGTCGGGCGAAACTGACCCTACACCACTTTGGATACGCAGGCTAAGTCGTCGAATTTAAAATTTGCTTATATTTGGGTTAAATTTGAGAAATGGGTTAGCAAAGGCCTTTAAAGTGAAAATCGGGAGATGCATATATATAGGAGCTATATCCAAAACTGAAAAAAATTTCTATGCAATTTATATTACTAAACTAAACTATTATTCAAAATCGGACGAAAATATATATAGGAGCTATATCTAAATTTGAACCGAATTCTATTAAATTCAATAGCAATACCTTTGTGCCAATTTTCGTGGGAATAGGTTAACAAATGACTAACGATTTTTTCCAGTTTCAATAGGCTTCGTCTCTAAGCCTAAGAAAATACTTTTGTCAAATTTGAGGACGATCGGATGAAAATTGCGACCTGTACTTTATACACACATTTACATGAACAGACAGACGGACAGAGCTACATCGAATCAGAAAGTGATTCTGAATCGATCGGTATACTTATCAATGGGTCTATTTCTCTTCCTTCTAGGTGTTACAAACAAAACCTCAAAGTTCTAATGCCCTGTACCATAGAAGTAGTAGCTAAATATTTAGAATTTTCATAAAAAACTGAACTTATGTGGGTACACTACAAAATTTGTTTCTTTTTTACTCATACTGGCAGCATAACATGAAATCATATAAACTTCTGTAAAATTAAGTTACGATATTTTTATTGCTTTACACGCACTTATGCTTCGCTTTTTCCCGTTTTGTTTTTGTTTCAGATATGCAAAATTCATTATAGTTGGCATATGGATCATAGCCTTGGCAACGGCTTTACCAATTCCCATAGTGTCAAAGCTGGTGCAACCTGGAGATTGGTATGAGCAATGTGACAGGTAAGCAATAAAATTGAGGAATCTGATATTACAAAAGCTTCTAAGGGAAAACGAAGAGATTCAATATACAAATACATGCATTGAAAAGGGTTTGATAAATTAACTCTTAAAATATCTTGACTATAGAAATAGGTTTATTTATAGACAATTTTATGCATTGTTATACCAACCACCATGGGATGGGGGCCTACCAATCTATTCATTCCGTTTGTAATCCCCCAAATTATTCTTTAGCAACCTCATAAAGTATATATATTCTTGATCGTCCCGACGTTCTGAGTTCATCTAGCCATGTCCCCCCGTCCCTCCGTCTGTCGTAATAACGATAGCGGTCGAACGTGTAAAGCTAGCCGCTTGAAATTTTGCAGATACTTATTGATGACGGTCGTTGGGGATTGCAAATGGGTCATATCGGTTCAGATTTGGGCATAGACCCCATATAAACCGATTCCGCTATTTACTTCTTGAGGCCTCAATTTCCATCCGATTTGGTAAATTTTGGAAATTTTGCACAATGACTTTTGTTTCTACAATCAACATCTGTGCCAAGTATGATCCAAATCTGCGCCAAGTGTGATCCAAATCAGCCTGGTATAGTCTCCATATAAACAAATCGCCGGATTTGACTTCTCGAGCCTTTAGAGGCCTCATTATACCCACTACCATAGGATAGGGGTATACTAATCTAGTCATTCCGTTTGTAACACCTTGGAATATTCGTCTAAGGCCCCATAAAGTATATATATTCTTGATCGTCTTGACGCTCTGAGTCGATTTAGCCATGTCCGTCGGTCCATCTGTCGAAATCACAACACCGGTCGAACGCGTAAAGCTACCCGCTTGAAATTTTGCAAAGATACTTAACATTGATGTATGCAGCGACAGGAGTCTCAATGCAACCCAATGAACGGGGAGCCAATGATTGTACCATCACCTACTCCCAAGAAGCCCATTTACTTAAGATATGGAAGCCTAAGATAGGCAAAGATCCTAGTATTGAAACATCAGGCAGTACAGGGAATGGAAACCCAAAACAGTCTAACGAACAGGGACCCGACGATGGAACCATAACCGAATTCATAAATAGTCGGAAGACTAGGATAGGCAAAGAATCTAATACGCTGACATCAGGCAGTGCCGTGACAGGAAAGTCAATGCAGTCTAAAGTACAGGGAGCAGACGATGAGATCATCACCTACTACCAAGCTGCCCATTTACTGGAGGACCAATGATTGGGGTAATCCAGATAAACCTTCATCGGAACGAAACTGCTACACACGCTCTGATGGAGCAAATCAGCAAGGGTAAGATTCATATTGCCTTAATTCAGGAGCCATGGACCACCCGGAACTAAGTTTAAGTCACCAGGAACTGATGGAATATTTCCGGCGTTACTACAGAAAGAGGCAGACTATCTGGAGACTCAATATTTTCACAACGTGCCTAGGACTTGCATATACTCCGAAAGCCTTACAGGAGGCAAGGGTGGTGTTTATTCCCAAGCCCGGCAAGGCAAGTTATGCGACACCAAAGGCCTACAGACCCATAGGCCATACGTCCTTTCTACTCAAAACCGTGGAACGTATTGTGGACACCATGATAAAGAGTAGGACATCTTTCGAACTGATATAATACAAACAGCATGCCTATGTCAAGGAAACGACGGTGGAGACTGCCCTGCACGAAGTTGTACATAAAATAGAAGAATCCTTCGATGCCAAAACGTGCACACTGGCGGTATGCAGTGACATCGAGACGGCTTTTACCAATGTGCTGACCGACACACTTAGAACAGTACTGGGTGGACCAGGTCCTCAGAGACTGGATAAACCATATGCTAAGGAACAGGTGGATAAATCCCCTGTAATATACCATGGCATAAATATAAAGGAGAAAGTGGCACAAGGCACGCCTTAGTGACCACCGCCACTCCTATGGGTGACCACCATATACGACCTATTACAGATGCTGACTGAGGAGGGATTTGAATCTGTCTGCTACGCAAACGATGTGATAATACTTGTAAGGGTTAAGGATCCGAACGAGCTATGCAGAAGGGTCTTGCATATGGCATTAGACTGGGCTAGATCCAAAGGTCTCAATGTTAACCCACAGAAGGTTGACAAATGCCCGTTCACGAGGAAGACGAAGGTGGGCCAATTTAAGGCACCACGTTTCCTCAATAAGACGATTTCCATATCTGACAAGGTCAAATCCTTAGGTGCGATCTTAGGCAGGAAACTGAATTGGAATAGTCCACTGGCTCTACAGGAGCGTGATTAGACCAATACTTACATACCCCTCAGTAGTTTGGTGGACTGCTATGGAGAAAAAGTGCAACATTAGAACCATACAACAGGTTCAGAGAACATGTTGTCTTGGCATAGCCGGAGCGATAAGAACCACGCCCACTAGGGCACTGGAGACTATTCTAGATATCCGACTCATTAACATACAGATTAAGTGTGAGGCAGCCACTGCGGCTATGAGATTTAAGGCGATGGTAGAGTGGATTGAGGATGGGAGCAGCTCATACCATCGCGGTATAATCGAGGCAACGAAAGGAAACCTGGAAAGAAGGGAAGAGTGCAAGGCACTGCTGCCATCGGTACAGTCTTGGATTGACGGAAACCTAGTATTGTCATCTGGAAGATCATATTATGGATCAAAGCTAGAGGATAGAGTGGGCCTGGAGGTCTACATTTAGAACCCAGGGACTGAGATCTGTTTTAGACTGCCTGACCATAACATAGTCCTGCAGGAGGAGATCCGTGCGATCACGGAATGCGTGAAGTGGTGTGGTGCTCACGCGAAGACGTCGAGTGTGAACATTTTTTCGGACAGTAAAATTGCCATAAAGGCAATAACAACCAGGACGGTAAGGTCACGAGCGGTCTTGCAGTGTAAGCAGGAGATTAACGATTTTGCAGTGAAATCCAGAAGACTGCCGTCAATAAACTTGGTTAACCCGAAGTCGACGCAGTCCAAGTTAAGGGTGTGGGCGACGAATGCACATGCAACATTGTGGAAAAGCGAAATCTTCGGTAGGACGGCGATAATCCTATGGTGGGATCCAGATTGTGAGAAGACGAGGTTGTTATTGAAATGAAGTAAAAAGAAGGTCAGTATAGCTCTTTGTATCATAACGGGACACATGGGACTGCAAGCTCACTTATAAAAAATCGGTGCGGCAAGATGAGACTTTGGAGCATTTCCTTTGCCATTGCCCGGCTTTCGCGTCTAACAGTTACCGGCACTTAGGTGGAGACACAATACCAGACATGAAGCAACTTAGGGGAGTGGTATTGAAAATAAGTAAGGGTTTTGTAAGTAGCACGAAATTCCTTACTTAAAATTTTCTTTTTAGAGGTTACTTTATAGTTTTTAGATCGTACAAAAAGTCGATTACTATATGTCGATTACGATATGTCCATAGTGACATGGGGCGGATTTATATCTGCAACCTCTTTTTAATCTAACCTAACATTGTTGTAGGGCTTTGAGGATTGCAAATGGACTCCATCGGTTCCGATTTAGATATAGCTCCCATATAAACCGATTTCCCGATTTGATTTCTTGAGCCCCTGGAATCCGCAATTTTTACCCGATTTGGCAAAAATTTTGCACATAGTGTTTTGTTATGACTTTCAATAACTGTGCTATGTACGGTCCATATCAACTGATCTCTCGATTTGACTTCTTGAGCCCTTACAAGCCCAATTTTTGTCCGATTTGGTTGAAATTTTGCATGTAGTGTTTTGTTATAAATTTCAACAACTGTGCGGTTCAAATTGGTCTATTACCTGATATAGTTCCCATATAAACCGATCTCCCGATTTGACTTCTTGATTTCTGAGACGCCATGTATCATCATCAACACCTTTGTCAAATTGGTTAAGGTGCTCTACCTATAGACTATTGAGTTCGGTGTTGAGCTTTTGTATTGAAACATTGCTCAACAAGTTCCCTAACTCTGCTTATCGCAGAAAGACATACATTCCACTGTTCCGATACAAACAAGTGATCAATGCTATGAACAACAAACACATCAACACTGCCAAACTCCATTTATTGTGCACTTTAACATTCATTGGATGTCACCGCAATTGCTTTATGTGCTTAGACCACATTGGGGAGTTAGGGGACTTACTGATAAGCAAAGTATGGATTCAGGATCTGAAGGAATACCTAGTATCCATGCGTATGCCATGCCATTAGTCGAGAAGGAATATCTTCCTTCTTGACTACATCCGGTGATGCGGCTGGCCCGATCTCATCAATCTTTTTTAGGGCCCAACGATACATGTAAATTGAGCGTTGATCCCCGAAAGCAAATAGCTTATACCGGTCCCGATACCAGCCTGCATCGTCACAAATTGAAAGATGTCGAGACAATTCTGCAAGGACGTTGAAGCATACAGATGAGAGTTCATTGACTGTTTCACTCCATTAACTCCTAGATATGTAGCCCTTTTCGAGTCTAGTCTTTGGGGTACCCTGCGCAGCGAATCTCCGAGCCCAATTAAGGTCGTCTATCTCCTTATCGGTGAAAGTTTTAGGGTCGGTTGCCCCAATCTTAATCTCAATAAACCTGAGAGCGATGCGCCTTTTAATATTACAGCTTCTTAAAGAGTGTATTGGCTTGCCAGAGAAGGCCGATGGCCTAGGCAAATTATAGACATGCGAAGATAAAACAGGTTCGGCTTTGTATTCAAGTCTCGAACCAGGGGTTTTCGTCAAAAGCCCCTGCTGAGGCTAGTGCCGACAGAAACCGATCGTTGTCACTTATAACTTAAAATTGTTTCCGAAAATTGCCTATTATCTATTACAAGTAACATAATATTCTTACGGAGCGAAAAAACAAAGCGCCCGCTCTGCTCAACGGTTTAAACAAGTGACTAGATTAGTATTCCCCCATCCAATGGTGGTGAGTATACAAAGGATAATGGATAAGAAATGCTATACTATTGGAGCTATGTCAGGTTTGAATATATTGGTTTGGATGTTAGAGGCCATAGTAGAAGTCAAATTGCCCATGAACATTCCTTTAAGGAACAGTCCGAGTCCTAACCGCGTGCCGCAGTGCGACAACTGTTTGTGGAGAAGTTTTTGTATACCAAATGGTGCAGTACCTTACAAATACCGCCAGCATTAGGAAGCGATAACCACTGCTGAAAATTGTTTCAGGTGCTCGCCAGGATTCTAACCCAGGATTTTAGCGGCCATCAATAGTAAAAGTCCATGTAAACAAGTAAGAGCGTTCTAAGTTCGGCCGGGCCTAATCTTATATACCCTCCACCATGGATGGCATTTGTCGAGTTCTATGCGCGGTATATCTTTTTAGGCAAACAAAGAATATTGAACAAGAACTGTTATTCTATTGGAGCTATATCAAATTATGTTTTGATATAGCTGCCATATAAACCGATCTTGGGTCTTGACTTCTTGAGCCTCTAGAGTGCGCAATTCTTATCCGATTGGAATGAAACTTTGTACGAAGTGTTTCGATATAACTTCCAACAACTTTGCTAAGTATGGTTCAAATCGGTGCATAATCTGGTATAGCTGCGATATAAACCGATCTTGGATCTTGACTTCTGGAGCCACTAAAGAGCGCAATTCTTATCCGATTGGAATGGAATTTTGCACGACGAGTTTTGTTATGATATCCAATAACTGCTCCAAGTATGGTTGAAATCGGCTTATAACCTGATAAAGCTGCCATATAAAACGATCTGGGATCTTGACTTCTTGACTTCTTGAGCCGCAGGAGTGCACAATTTTTATCCGATTTGGCTGAAATTTTGCATGAGGTGTTTTATTATGACTTCCAACAACTGTGCTGAGTATGGTTTAAATCGGTTCATAACCTGATATAGCTGCCATATAAACTGATCTGGGGTCTTGACTTCTTGAGACACTTGTGGACGCAATTATTATCCGATTTGGCTGAAATTTTGCATGAGGTGTTTTGTTATGACTTTCAACAACTGAGCTAAGAATAGTTCAAATCAGGCAATAACCTGATATAGCTGCCATATAAACCGATGTGGGGTCTTGAGTTCTTGAGTTTCTACAGGGAGCAATTTTTATCCGATTTGGCTAAAATATTGCATGACGTGTTTTGTTATGACTTCCAACAACTGCATTAACAATGTTTCACTTCGGTCCATAACCTGATATAGCTACCTCATAAACCGATCTGGGGTTTTGACTTCTTGAGCCTCTAGAGGATGCAATTACTATCCGATTTGGCTGAAATTATGCATTAAGTGTTTTGTTATGACTTTCAACAACTGTGCTAAGAATTGTTCAAATAGGTCCATAACCTGGTATAGCTGCCTTATAAACCGATCTGGTGTTTTGACTTCATGAGCCACTAGAGGGCGCAATTATTATCCGACTTAGCTGAAATTTTGTACAACGGCTTCTCTTATGACCTTTAACATACGTGTCGAAAATGGCATGAATCAGCTTATAGCCTAATGCAGCTCCCCTATAAACCGATGTCCCTATTTTACTTCTTCAGCCCCTAAGGTGCGCAATTCTAGATTTGGTTGAAATTTTACACAATGACTTCTACTGTGGTCTCCAATATTCAGTTCAATAATGGTCCAAAATGAACCATACATTGATATTGTTCCAATAACATAGCAATTCTTTTCTTTAATCCTTTGTTTGCCAAAAAAGAGATACCGTGGCAAGAGCTCGACAAATGCGATCCATGGTGGAGGGTATATAAGATTTGGCCTGGCCGAACTTAGCACGCTTTTACTTGTTTGAATTTTTTTTTTATTTGCAGCAAACAACAGAATTTTAAACTGTTCCTTGCTGTTTTGAAATTGCAAAACTTTTGCTATAACAGCAGAAATAATGCTTCAATAGCAACATTAACTATGAGCAGTCAACAGAAAGTGTTTTTTATTAACTGCTTCCTTTTTTCCATGCAGTCAAACCGATTGTTTTAATCTGGTTTTATTTCTGGAAGGCCCGGCCTTACTGTTGTAGAGGTCTAATTTGAGTGTAACTTGTCACTTAGGGTGGAGGGTACGAAAGGCTGTCATACTCTCTAATGAGTATTTCCGAGAACTTATCAACAGCTTAATTGTTTATTTTCCTATACCTTCTACTCTGAATTACCTGCAAATTTCAGCGATTTCATTTTGCTTTTTTTGTACCACACATGTAATGCATTATAAAGCGACTGACTTTAGACAGCTTACTACCAAACATACAACCTGAAGCCCTATCATAATTCATATCAGTTTCTGTTTTTCATTTCGTCGTTTCCATTTGAGTGGCTAACAAACTTTTGTGCATTTCTCATTGCAGATACATCTGCAAAGAAGAGTGGCCCACAGCCGAGCAAAATTATTACTACACATGGGCACTGCTGACACTACAATTTATTGTGCCACTGTCAGTGCTTATTTTTACCTACACCCGCATCGCATTAGCCGTTTGGGGCAAGAGACCACCGGGCGAGGCAGAAAATTCCAGAGACCAACGCATGGCAAGGTCAAAACGAAAGGTAAGTTTATTGGTTTTCCCACAGCCAGCCAGTTGTGCTCAATGAAGCATGTGGAAGGGGAGGGAATTTCAAATTACATATTAATTTGTAGCTCGTAGTTAAAGTTTTAGTTTTTGTATAATATCGCCAACAAAAACATATTACTATAGATAACAAAGCTAATGCTACATCACCAACCAACTTTAAAAAGAGAAACAAAGAAGAACTACAGAATTTCAGTTTTTATTGCAAGCACTTAAGTAAATGTGCAAAACTTATCTCAATTAGTTATAAACTTCTTATTGGTATCTGTAAGCACATAAATTGTTAAAAAAGGACTATAACTAAAACGTCCATTTCTCAAGGGAGGGATTTTAATGTTTTGTTTTCATATGCACAGCATGTCACTTAACCTCTATGATTTTGGGTTTAAGCACAGAACATTTAAGAAGTCTCTACTTTTAGAAGAACACCTAACATTTTTGTTTGACCTGATAGATTGCTTTAGCACTTTTATGAAATTTGGTAGGATTTCCTAGGGGAGAAATTGGGAAACAAAATCATTAATCGAAATTTACAATTTGACGCATACTTGTATGCACTTATACATGTGACAGAAATTACACTGATCACATCATTAGATCAATGGTGATCATGGCAGCAATTGTCCCAAAGAAACTACATAGACATAAGTAGTGAATCCAAATTGACGTTTATTGGACATAAACACTGAAAATAAAAGCTTTGGCACGGCCACATTATCAAAATACGACATTTATTGATCATGACGGACATGATGATGAACAGGCCCTTATACACAAAATACTCATCTTTACCGCATACGAAGTTCCTTTATGGTTTACCGAAAATAAGTGACTTCTACATCTATAAGTGATAAGTTTACGACTAACCATCAACAATAAGGGGACGTGTAACATAGCTACAGCAAAAATGGTACTTAAGGAGTATGTGGAGAGCAAAGAATTCTTGGCACAGCATTTTCAGAGTACATAAATCCAAATTGGGAACTAATTTTAGAATTGATAGAGCGTACAAAAAGCCTGAACAATAGGGCGGGTTTATTTGTATGGATAAAAAAAAAAAAATAAAAATCATATAACAACAAGTAAAAAGGCGTTAAGTTCGCCCGGGCCAAACTTTGGATATCCACCACCTCCGGTATATATGTAAATCACATATCATCAAAATCCGGTGAAAATTGCATACCTTATGTCCCATAGCAGTTATATCGAAATATGTTCCGATTTGGAACAAATACTTTTAAGTACAATTCATTGTTCAATTTTGTACAACAAAATATTGGACTTTAAAGAAGCTATTTCTAAAAATAAACCGATCTGATGACACGGATGTCGAAAAGCCTAACATAAGTCACTGTGTCAAATTTCAGTGAAATCGGTGAAATCACAAATCACTGTCTCAAATTTCGGCGAAATCGGACAATAAATGCCCCTTTTATGGCCCCAAAACCTAAAACCGAGAGATCGGTCTATATGGCAGCTATATCCAAATCTGAACCGATCTGAGCCATATTGACGGAGGACATCGAAGGGCCTAAGACAACGTACTGTCCCAAATTTCAGCAAAATCGGATAATAAATGTGGCTTTTATGGGCCTATAACCCTAAATCGGAGGATCGGTCTATATGGGAGCTATATCCAAATCTGGACCGATCTGGGCCAAATTGACGAAGGACGTTGAAGGGCCTAAGATAACTCACTGTCCCAAATTTCAGCAAAAATTGGATAATAATTATGGGCCTAAGACCCTAAATCGGAGGATCGGTCTATATGGCAGCTACACCCAACCTGGACCGATCCGGGCCAAATTAACGAAGGATGTCGAAGGGCATAACACAACTCACTGACCCAAATTTCAGCAAAATTGGACAATAAATGTGGCTATTATGGGCCTAAGACCCTAAATCGGTGTATCGGTCTATATGGCAGCTATATCCAAATCTGTACCGATCTTGGGCAAATTGACAATGGCTATCGAATGGCCTAGCACAACTCACTGTTACAAATTTCAGCAAAATCGGATAATAAATGTGGCTTTTATAGGCCTAAGACCCTAAATCGGGGGATCGGTCTATATGGAGGCTATATCAAGATATAGTCCGATATAGCCCATCTTCGAACTTAACTTGCTTATGGACAAAAAAGAATCTGTGTAAAATTTCAGCTCAATATCTCTATTTTTGAAGACTGTAGTGTGATTTCAACAGACAGACGGATGGACATGTCTAGTGGGTCTTAGGTTTTTACGCTGATTAAAAATATATATACTTTTAAGGGTCAGAAATGGATATTTCGATGTGTTGCAAACGGAATGACAAAACGAATATATCCCCATCCTTCAGTGGTTGATATAAAAACGTATAATGCAATTTGGGCACATTTTGCCCATGAACATTGCACTAAGGAACAGATGCAAAGTTCTCACATTCAATGAGTGCAGTCCGATTCAAGTTTAAGCTCAATTATAGGGGACCTTCTTTTTAAAGCCGAGTCGAAATGGCGTGCCAAGGTGCGACACATCTTTGAAGAGAAGTTTTTACATGGCAAATTTCCTCACAAACGTTGCCAACATTAGAAGGGGAAAAACACAGCTGAAAAATGTTTATTCTGATTGTCTCGCCAAGATTCGAACTCGGGCGTTCAACTTCATCGGCGGACATGCTAACCTCTGCGACACCTCTTTGGAGAAAAGTTTTTACATGGCATAGTACCTCACAAATTTTCCCAGCATTAGGAGGGGAAAATCACCGCTGAAAAATTTTTTCTGATGGTATCGTCAGGATTCGAACCCGGGCGTTCAGCGTCACAGGCGGATATGCGAACCTCTGCGCTTTAATCTACATTAAATTCAAAGAAACTTCTCCGAAATCATAAATCTAAAATAAAATCCTAATCCGCGCCTGTGGACTTGAAAAAGCTATTATATCTAGCATTTATGTTTTGCAATCAAGGTACAGGTCGTATTTCTTATTCAATCACCACGAAATTTTAAATATATCCCTTTTTTAGCCTAGGGACAAACGCTATGAATTTTTGGTGAAAATCGGCTCAGATCTGCTGGACAGGCCCGCTCCACTGCGCCTTCTCTTACTCTCTTATTTTATTTGAGCTCAATACTGGCGCGGTCAGAAAAAAGTCCTATTTAGGGGTACTGGTACTGCATTTCAGATATTTCTCCCCAATATGGATATCATATTGGTGCTCTACCCCAAATACCTTTCATTTGAGCCTTATATTGCTATGTTCGGTAAATAAGTCCGGTATGGGTGTATATTTGGGGGTGAGGTGGACCGTCATATATCAGATTCGTTCTTTAGTCTCAAATAAAATTAATTTGAACCCCATATTGGAGGTGGCGCGGCCTCACCTGATATCCCTCCCTAAATAAGGATAACAAATTTGTTTTTAAGTTATTATAAACAAACAAAATTTTAAATTGCCCCATCCATCTCCGATATCAGAAGTTTTTGGAAATAAGGTAAGGGAGAAGTCCGCCCATTATAGTTTGGACATAAGATCTACTTCATTCTCTTAGTTTTAGTGGTGGATTGGAGTAGCCAAACCCTTTGCCCCGAAAGTGGACATCAGATTCATACTCTACTCCCAAAAAATCACATTTGAACTACATATTGCTATAGCCGGTAAATATGTGTGATTTAGGGGGAGTTTAGGTGGGGCGACCTCCTACGCACTTTGCCCTGAAAAAATATCAACATCGTGCCCCAATAGTCATTGGTTTAGAGGAAGTTTATGGGGTAAGACGACCCCAAACACTTGTCCTCAAAATTGGATATCGAATTCCTTTTCTACTATCAAATACCTATTATTTATTGCCATAGTATGCAAACATGGCCGGTTTGAAGGTAGTTCAGGTGAAATAATATCAACATCGTGCTGGAGTACAAATCCTTTTATATTAACATTAGATTCGAACTCTACTGACATAGACCTTTTTTATACCCACAACCGAAGGATGGGGGTATATTCATTTTGTCATTCCGTTTGCAACACATCCAAATATCCATTTCCGACCCTATAAAGTATATATATTCTTTATCAGCGTGAAAATCTAAGACCATCTAGTCATGTCCGTCCATCTGTCCGTCTGTCTGTTGAAATCACGCTACAGTCTTCAAAAATAGAGATATTGAGCTGAAACTTTGCACAGATTCTTTTTTGTCCATAAGCAGGTTAAGTTCGAAGATGGGCTATATCGGACTATATTTTGATATAGCCCCCATATCAGCCGATTTAGGGACTTAGGCCAATAAAAGTCACATTTATTATCCGATTTTGCTGAAATTTGGAACAGTGAGTTGTGTTAGGCCCGACATCCTTCCTTGGTCCAGATCGGTCCAAATTTGGATATAGCTGCCATATAGACCGATCTTTCGATTTAATGTATTGGGCCCTAAAGAGGCGCATTTATTGTCCGATGTTGCCGAAATTTGAGACAGAGAGTTAAGTTAAGCCCCTCCATATATCTGAAATTTTGGTTCAGATCGGTTTATTTTTAGATATAGCTACAAAAAAGACCAATATTTTGTTATACACAATTAAATAATGACTTGTACTTATTAGTATTTGGTCCAAATCGGATCATATTTCGATATAACTGCTATGGGACATAAGGTATGCAATTTTCACCGGATTTTGATGAAATGTGGTTTACATAAATACCCGAGGTGGTGGGTATCCAAAGTTCAGCCCGGCCGAACGTAACGCCTTTTTACTTGTTTTAATTCATATACTATACCGCTCGAACTACACGTCCTATTAGAGGGTATTTAGTTGGCGGTCCGATTCTATCCCAAATATGTATGTACAGATTCGTAGTCAACTCCTCAAGACCTTTCATTTGACACCCATTTTTTGGCGTTGGACACTTATTAAGGAGGCCCCGTAGACACCTTGGACCAAATTGATAGTTTGATCGCGACATAATGTTTTTACCTATCGTCACCACGTTTTTGAATTGGTTTGAAAACTAAATTACCACATGTGCAGAATATCCAGTATTCCAAGAGATTAAAGGAAATAGATCCTGAAAAAAATACAGAGCTGAGCAAAAACGTTATGCACTGTCAATGCTGCAGATATTAAGAGACTGATCCAATTTTACCGACTTAAATTTACCAAAACAAGTAAAAGCGTGCTATGTTCGGCCGGGCCGAATCTTATATACCCTCCACCATGGATCCCATTTGTTGAGTTCTTTTCCCGGCATCTCTTCTTAGGCAAAAAAAGGATATAAGAAAAGATTTGCTCTGCAATTAGAGCGAAATCAAGATATGGTCCAGTTTGGACCACAATTAAATTATATGTTGGATGCCTGTGTAAAATGTCAGCCAATTCGAATAAGGATCAAGCTCTTAACAAATCACTCTTTAATTGCGACCTCAAAAGGCTCCAGAAGTCATGATCCCAGATCGGTTTATATGGCAGCTATATCAGGTTATGAACCGATTTGAACCTTATTTGACACAGTTGTTGAAAGTAAGAATAAAATACGTCATACAAAATTTCAGCCAAATCGGATAGGAATTGCGCCCTCTAGAAAATCAAGAAGTCAAGTCCCCAGATCTGTTTATATGACAGGTATATCAGGTTATGGACCGATTTGAACCATATTTGGCACAGTTGTTGGGTATCATATCAAAACACGTCGTCGAACAGTGAGTTGTGTTAGGCCCGACATCCTTCCTTGGTCCAGATCGGTCCAAATTTGGATATAGCTGCCATATAGACCGATCTTTCGATTTAATGTATTGGGCCCTAAAGAGGCGCATTTATTGTCCGATGTTGCCGAAATTTGAGACAGAGAGTTAAGTTAAGCCCCTCCATATATCTGAAATTTTGGTTCAGATCGGTTTATTTTTAGATATAGCTACAAAAAAGACCAATATTTTGTTATACACAATTAAATAATGACTTGTACTTATTAGTATTTGGTCCAAATCGGATCATATTTCGATATAACTGCTATGGGACATAAGGTATGCAATTTTCACCGGATTTTGATGAAATGTGGTTTACATAAATACCCGAGGTGGTGGGTATCCAAAGTTCAGCCCGGCCGAACGTAACGCCTTTTTACTTGTTTTAATTCATATACTATACCGCTCGAACTACACGTCCTTTTAGAGGGTATTTAGTTGGCGGTCCGATTCTATCCCAAATATGTATGTACAGATTCGTAGTCAACTCCTCAAGACCTTTCATTTGACACCCATTTTTGGCGTTGGATACTTATTAAGGAGGCCCCGTAGACACCTTGGACCAAATTGATAGTTTGATCGCGACATAATGTTTTTACCTATCGTCACCACGTTTTTGAATTGGTTTGAAAACTAAATTACCACATGTGCAGAATATCCAGTATTCCAAGAGATTAAAGGAAATAGATCCTGAAAAAAATACAGAGCTGAGCAAAAACTTTATGCACTGTCAATGCTGCAGATATTAAGAGACTGATCCAATTTTACCGACTTAATTTACCAAAACAAGTAAAAGCGTGCTATGTTCGGCCGGGCCGAATCTTATATACCCTCCACCATGGATCCCATTTGTTGAGTTCTTTTCCCGGCATCTCTTCTTAGGCAAAAAAAGGATATAAGAAAAGATTTGCTCTGCAATTAGAGCGAAATCAAGATATGGTCCAGTTTGGACCACAATTAAATTATATGTTGGATGCCTGTGTAAAATGTCAGCCAATTCGAATAAGGATCAAGCTCTTAACAAATCACTCTTTAATTGCGACCTCAAAAGGCTCAAGAAGTCATGATCCCAGATCGGTTTATATGGCAGCTATATGAGGTTATGAACCGATTTGAACCTTATTTGACACAGTTGTTGAAAGTAAGAATAAAATACGTCATACAAAATTTCAGCCAAATCGGATAGGAATTGCGCCCTCTAGAAAATCAAGAAGTCAAGTCCCCAGATCTGTTTATATGACAGGTATATCAGGTTATGGACCGATTTGAACCATATTTGGCACAGTTGTTGGGTATCATATCAAAACACGTCGTGCAAAATTTCATTCCAATCGGATAAGAATTGCCCACTCTAGAGGCTGAAGTAGTCAAGACCCAAGATCGGTTTATATGGCAGCTATATCAAAACATGGACCGATATGGTCCATTTACAATACCATCTGACCTACACTAATAAGAAGTATATGTGCAAAATTTCAAGCGGCTAGCTTTATTCCTTCGGAAGTTAACGTGCTTTCGACAGACAGATGGACGGACGTACAGACGGAGGGACGGACAGACGGACGGACGGACAGACGGACGGACATGACTAGATGGACATAAAATGTCGCGAGGATCAAGAATATATATACTTTTTGGGGTTCAGACGAATATTTCGAGTAGTTACAATCAGAATGACGAAATTAGCATACCCCCTATCCTATGGTGGAGGGTATAAAAATATATCTACTAAGCTCTCAGTTCGAAATTACTGACAGAGCTTGGTGCTTAATTGGACATTTGTCGATTCATCGCAACATCTTATTCCAAAGCCTAATTACAAAGCCCTTTAGCAGTTATATGAGTGAAAATCGGACTATGCTATTATATATATGCGCATCTGAACCGATTTTGATAAAATGAAGCAGAGATGGGAAAGATCGTTACCAAATTTCATGAAGATCGATAGTTGTAGCTACTACGGCCTTATAAGTGTTAATCGGTCGATACATATATTTGGGAGCTAAATCAAAATGTGGACCGGTTTCGATGAATTTCAAATAACGTTTCCAGATGGGTAAAAGACCACTCCATACTAAATTTCGTGCAAATCTGATGCAAATTGGTGCCACTACAAAAATGTAGGTGAAAATCGAGTGATATATAAATGGAAGCTAAATCTAAATCTGAACCGATTTCCACCAAAATTCAATGCGTTTGTCTCTAAGCTAAAAGATTAATACATGGAAAATTTTGTGATTATTGGATAACAAATGCGACATGTTCCTTGATTGCAACACATAAATGCTAGAAATGATAGCTTTTTCCAAGTCGAGAGTCGCGGATTTGGATTTTAATTTAGATACATGATTTCTTCGGAGAATTTTTTTATAACTTTATATAGTTTACGTTTTTGCTGTACGATATAAACAAAATTCAACACGCCCTACTGAACATCCTTCTTTAAACCAACCTTTTCTGTCAAAATTTTGTGTGGAGTACACTTATGATTTCAAATATTTACATTTAAAATGACTCAGATAGTTTCATACATAGATATAGGTTTCATATAAATAGAACATACGATTTGAGTTTTTGAGCATTATTTACCTCTAAGTTTGTTCGATTTAGTTGAAAATTAATACATGAAGGTATGGATGGTTTAAAATATTTCGCCGATCTCTTTTCCAGTAATTAGAAGCCATTGGATTATTCGCCGTTTCTATTTTTATACCCTCCAACATAAGATGGGGGGTATACTAATTTCGTCATTCTGTTTGTAACTACTCGAAATATTCGTCTGAGACCCCATAAAGTATATATATTCTTGATCGTCGCGACATTTTATGTCGATCTAGCCATGTCCGTCCGTCTGTCTGTCGAAAGCATGCTAACTTCCGAAGGAGTAAAGCTAGCCTCTTGAAATTTTGCACAAATACTTCTTATTAGTGTAGGTTGGTCGGTATTGTAAATGGGCCATATCGGTTCATGTTTTGATATAGCTGCCACATAAACCGATCTAGGGTCTTGACTTCTTGAGCCTCTAGAGTGCGCAATTCTTATCCGATCAGAATGAAATTTTGCACGACGTGTTTTCTTGTGATATCCAACAACTGTGCCAAGTATGGTTGAAATCGGTCCATAACCTGATATAGCTGCCATATAAACCGATCTTGGGTCTTGACTTCTTGAGCCTCTAGAGTGGGCAATTCTTATCCGATTGGAATGAAATTTTGCACGACGTGTTTTGATATGATATCCAACAACTGTGCCAAGTATGGTTCAAATCGGTCCATAACCTGATATAGCTGCCATATAAACCGATCTTGGGTCTTGACTTCTTGAGCCTCTGGAGTGCGCAATTCTTATCCGATTGGAATGAAATTTTGCACGACGTGTTTTGTTGTGATACCCAACAACTGTGCCAAGTATGGTTTAAATCGGTTCATAACCTGATGTAGCTGCCATATAAACCGATCTTGGGTCTTGATTTCTTGAGCCTCTAGAGGGCACAATCCTTATCCGATTTGAATGAGTTTTTGCACGAAGTATTTCGTCATGATATCCAACCGATTTCAACCAAGTATGGTTGAAATCGGTCCATAACCTGATATAGCTGTCATATAAACAGATCTGGGGATTTGACTTCTTGAGCTTCTAGAGGCCGCAATTCCTATCCGATTTGGCTGAAATTTTGCATGGCGCATTTTATTTTACTTTCAACAACTGTGTCAAATAAGGTTCAAATCGGTTCATAACCTGATATAGCTGCCATATAAACCGATCTGGGATCTTGACTTCTTGACCCCTAGTGGTGGCAATTATTATCCGATATGCCTGAAATTTTTTACGACGGATCCTCTCATGACCATCAACAAACGTGTTTATTATGTTCTGAATCGTTCTATAGCCCGATACAGCTCCCATATAAATCGTTCTCTCTATTTTACTTCGTGAGACCCAATGGGCGCAATTCTTATACGAATTGGCTGAAATTTTACGCAGGTCTCCAACATATAATTTAATTGTGGTCCGAACCGGACCATATCTTGATATCGTTTTAATAGCAGAACAACTCTTTTATTATATGTTTTTAGCCTAAGAAGAGATGCCGGGAAAACAACTCGACAAATGCGATCCATGGTGGAGGGTATATAAGATTCGGCCCAGCCGAACTTAGCACGCTTTTACTTGTTTTTTTTTTTATTATGCACCCTTAATTTAATTTTCAGCAAAAGCCATATAGTTGGGTACTTTAGGTTCACCCTGGCTATACTAGCCCGTTTTTTACATCATTGCTTTATAATTTTTCACTCAAGCCGTTAATTTGTTAAACTTTAAAAACCTTTTGTGCTATGTCACTCCCTTCTTCCATACTTTTAATTTTTGTTTCACAAGTGTCAACTGACTCATTTGCTGATCTATGCGCTTAAACACTTTGCTGAAAACTTTTCTAATTTAACCTCGTGTTGGCCACATGCGAATTTGTTTAAGTAAATGAAGAAACTACAAAAGTTCCCGCAACATTTGCTAAAGTTTAGAACTTTAAACCACAAGAAGTAATTTCGTTGTCTCATGTTATTGAATCACTTACAGCTCACCAAGAGGGGATTCACTTGCAAGTGACAGATTTATTTTGCATTTTTCTTCTTAGTTTTTATAATTAGGTTTATGTAAGCACACCATTTCCATAAAACCAATATGGTGACATAGTTGGTTGGGATGACATTGTTAATTTTTAGAAAACTCTTTCAAAAGGGACTATGTATGATCTGCGGTAAAACGTTTAAATCTTAACTGTACGCATCACGTTCGAGTGTTGGAATATGGTAAATTTCCAAAATATTTCCCTAATGATCAAAGTTTTAGCTCAATGATAAGGGGATTTCTATTTGAAGTTGTACATTCAGAATGCATATGTGATTCTATATTTATCAGAGATATGAGTGATTGCGAAAGAAGATGAGGTAGTGCTAGGAATACTAGAAATGACAATCTTTTGAAAAAATTATGAACAAGTAGAAGCGCGCTAAGTTCGGCCGGGCCGAATCTTATATACCCTCCACCATGTATCGTATTTCTATGATATTGGAGCTATATCAGGTTACGGACCCATTCGGAACATACTTGGTTTTGATATTGGAGATCATAATAGTTGTTATTGTGCAAAATTTCATCCAAAATGCATAAGAATTGCCCTTAAAATGTACAATCGGGAGATCAATTTGTATAGAAGCTATATCAGTTATGAACCGATTCCGACCATATTTGGCAAGTTTGTTGTAGGTCATTGAGCAAATTGTGCCAAATCCGATAAAAAATTAGCCAGCTCTAGGCACAAGATGTTTACATGGGGGATCGGTTAATATGGGATCTACAATACATTGGAGGTCGCCGTAGCGCAGAGGTTGGCACGTCCGTCTATGACGGTGAACGCTTGGGTTCGAATCCTGGCGAGAACATCAGAAAAAGGTTTTTCAGCGGTGGTTATCCCCTCTTAATGCTGGCGACATTTGTAAGGATTATTCCATAACAGTTAGATTTTATAGCATGTTACAAATATTTTTTTTTTTTGTTAATTAATAAAATTTCTATTTGTATATAGTATACTGTAAGAATATTTCTTATCTACAGACTTAGTAAATAACAAGTAAAAGCGTGCTTAGTTCGGCCGGGCCGAATCTTATATACCCTCCACCATGGAGCGCATTTGTCGAGTTCTTTTCCCGACATCTCTTCTTAGGCAAAAAATTATATAAAAAAAGATTTGCTCTGCTATTAGAGCGATATCAAGATATGATCCGGTTTAGACCACAATTAAATTATATGTTGGAGACCTGTGCAAAATGTCAGCCAATTCGAATAAGAATTGCGCCCTTTGGGGGCACAAGAAGTGAAATAGAGAGATCGATTTATATGGGAGCTGTATCGGGCTATAGACCGATTCAGACCATAATAAACACGTATGTTGATGGTCATGAGAGGATCCTTTGTCCAAATTTCAGGCAAATCGGATAATAATTGCGACCTCTAGAGGCTCAATAAGTTAATATCCCAGATCGGTTTATATGGCAGCTATATCAGGTTATGGACTGATTTGAATCATACTTAGCACAGTGGTTGGATATCATAACAAAACACGTCGTGTAAAATTTCATTCCAATCGGGTAAGAATTGCGCTCTCTAGAGGCTCAAGAAGACAAGACCCAAGATCGGTTTACATTACAGCTATACCATGTTGTGGACCGATTTAAACCATACTTAACACAGTTATTAGAAGTGATACTAAAACACTATGTGCAAAATTTCAGTCAAATCGGATGAGAATTGCGCCCTCTAGAAGCTCAAGAAGTTAAAAACCAAGATCGGTTTATATGGCAACTATATCAAAACATGGACCGATATGGTCCATTTACAATTCCAACCGACCTACACTAATAAAAAGTATTTGTGCAAAATTTCAAGCGGCTAGCTTTATTCCTTTTGAAGTTAGCGTGCTTTCGACAGACAGACGGACGGACGGACATGGCTAGATCGACATAAAATGTCGCGACGATCAAGAATATATATACTTTATGGGGTCTCAGACGAATATTTCGAGTAGTTACAAACAGAATGACGAAATTAGTATACCCCCATCCTATGGTGGAGGGTATAAAAAAAGAAGTGTCGGCACACCGTTCGGACTTGGCTATAAAAACGAGGCCCTTTATCATTGAGCTTTAACTTGAATCAGACAGCACTCATTGATTGATATGTGAAAAGTTTTTCTGTTCCTTAATGGAATGTTCATGGGCAAATTTGCATATCATATTTCGGCCGATTCATACCAAATTAGGGCAGTATGTTGTAAGTTATAGAATAAATTATTTTCCAAAATTTCAGTTAAATCGGATACGAAGCTCGCTCTCAAGAGGATCAAGACCTATAATCGGAAGATCAGTTCATATGGGAGCCACGGTGGGAGGAAGATGGCAACCGGGCCCGAAACCTCCAAAATTATTTTATTAAAAAACAAGTAAAAAGGAGTTAAATTTGGCCGGGGCGAACTTTGGATACCCACCACCTCGGGTATATATGTAAACCACATTTCATCAAAATACGGTGAAAATTGCATACCTTATGTCCCATAGCAGTTATATCGAAATATGTTCCGATTTGGAACAAATACTTTTAAGTACAATTCATTGTTCAATTTTGTACAACAAAATATTGGACTTTAAAGAAGCTATTTCTAAAAATAAACCGATCTGACGACACGGATGTCGAAAAGCCTAACATAAGTCACTGTGTCAAATTTCAGTGAAATCGGTGAAATCACAAATCACTGTCTCAAATTTCGGCGAAATCGGACAATAAATGCCCCTTTTATGGCCCCAAAACCTTAAACCTATATGGCAGATATATCCAAATCCGGACCGATTTAAGCCAAATTAAAGAAGGACGTTGAAGGGCCTAACACAACTCATTGTTCCAAATTTCAGCGAAATCGGACAATAAATGCGCCTTTTATGGGCCCAAGACCTTAAATCGAGAGATCGGTCTATATGGCCGCTATATCCAAATCGAGACCGATCTGGGCCAAATTGAAAAAGAATTTCGAAGGGCCTAACACAACTCACTGTTCCAAATTTTTGCAAAATCGGACAATAAATGCGCCTTTTATGAGCCCAAGACCTTAAATCGAGAGATCGGTCTATATGGCAGCTATATCCAAATCAAGACCGATCTGGGCCAAATTGAAAAATAATTTTGAAGGGCCTAACGCAACTTACTGTCCCAAATTTCGGCGAAATCGGACAATAAATGCGCCAATTATGGGCCCAAAACCTTTAGTCGAGAGATCGGTCTATATGGCCGCTACATTCAAATCAGGACCGATCTGGGCCAAATTAAAGAAGAATGTTGAAGGGCATAACACAACTCATTGTTCCAAATTTTGGCAAAATCGGACAATAAAGACGGCTTTTATGGGCGCAAGCCCTAAATCGAGAGATCGGTCTATATGGGGGCTATGTCAAGATATAGTCCGATATAGCCCATCTTCGAACTTAACCTGCTTATGGACAAAAAAGAATCTGTGCAAAGTTTCAGCTCAATATCTCTATTTTTAAAGACTATAGCGTGATTTCCACAGACGGACGGACGGACATGTCTGGATCGTCTTAGATTTTTACGCGGATTAAGAATATATATACTTAATAGGGACGGATCATAGGACACCTTAATCAATTTGGCAAAAGTGCTGATAGAGTTAAATGGAACTGAAATCATGATATACTAGCGAGTCAAAGTGTTTTGAATAACACACTGGCTCAACTTTTATAATTTCTATGTTTAGAATAGAAAGCATTAAATATGATCTCGAGCTGGAAAATGTTCGAAAAATCACGAAAATAAAAAAGATCTATTTGATTAAATTTATTCTAAACATAACATTTCATTAAAATTTTCTTTGATGACGTGAGGTAAGTGAGCAACACTACGGTACTGAAGTTAGCATTAGCCACTCTAGAAATGTATTCAGCAGGCTTATTGTCGGTGATCAAATCCATCCGTTGTATGGTAATTTCATTTCAGTAATCATTAAAATCCTTCAATTTCTAATAGATATATAGGCGCCAACAACAAAATATTCATTAAGAAGTCGTTAGAGTATATTCAATTGAAAAATTTCATAGGTTCTGTTAAAGATTTATAGAGACTATACTTAGTTGAAGGGCATAATTTTATTCTACATACAAACTTCTGTCAAATCAGCAAAAATTTAACTTCTAGAACAAGGATAATCCAGAAACCGGTTTATATGGGAGCTATTTCAAGACTGATTTGGACCGTATTTAGCACAGTTGTTTGAAGTCGTAACAGAACACCGCATGCAAAATTTCAACCAAATCGAACAAAAATTGCGGCTTGTGATGACTCAAGAAATCAAATCGGGAGATCGGTTTATATGGGAGCTATATCAGGCTTTAGACCAATTTGGACCGCACTTGGCATAGTTGTTGGAAGTCGTACCAGAACACTACGTGCCAAATTGAACAAAAATTCCGGCTTGTAAGGTCTCAAGAAGTCAAATCGATAGATCGGTTTATATGGGAGCTATATCAGGTTATAGGCCGTGCTTAGTAGAGTTATTGGAGGTCATAAAAGAACACTATCTGCAAAATTTTAACCAAATCGAACAAAATTTGTGTCTTCAATTGGCTCAAGAAGTCAATTCGGGAGATAAGTTTGTATTAGAGCTATATCTAAATCTGAACCGATGTGACCCATTTGCAATCCCCTACGTTAATAGTTACTATATGTGCAAAATTTCAATCGGCTAGATTTACGCGTTCGAACGCTATCGTGATTTCGACAGAAGGACGGGCATGGCAGGATCGATTCAGAACGTCGAGACGATCAAGAATATATATATTCTATTGGGTCCTAGACGAATTTTTCGAGGTATTACAAACGGAATGACTAGATTAGTATACTAAGTGGTGGGCATAAAAACTATGAAGTATAAAGGCTGTAAAGTTAGTTAGAAACTAGTGAAATTACATCGTTATAATAAATGTTTTCAATTAAGCGGATATAATATCTTTGAATTGTGATATGTTTGGCACAAATTTGTGTTTCAATTAGGGCATGTTTTCAATTAAGCGGAGTGAAATGTGTTAATTAGTCCAAAAATCAATAGGTTAGGTTAGGTTAGGTTGAAAAGAGGGTGCAGATATCAATCCGCCCCATGCCACTATGGACATACACCGAAGCCAGCAAACCAATAGCTATATTGACTTCTTCTTACTTCCCTTCAGTAATAAATTCAATTAATTTTTCCAATTTACCGATTATTTCAATTAAAAGGTGTACAATTAAGCGGATTCGACTGTAACATATTTTCTAAAGACAAAATTTCAATGCAATATTGTTTAAAACAATAAGATATTGAGATGAATCGATAAATGTCCAATTAAGCACCTATATCTCTGTCAGTAATTTCGAACTGAGAGCTTAGAAGGGATATTTTTAAAGAGAACATTGCTCTGCCATCCACCGCGCCTGATGCATGCTTCCTAGTGGTTGAATCTAGAATGTAATATCTGTATCCCCACCCAGAAATATTATCGAATGTTATATAAACCCTTAACAGACCCACTACCGAAGGATGGGAGTGTATTTATTTTGTCATTCCGATTGCAATACATCGAAATATCTATTTCTGAACCAATAAAGTATATATATTCTTGATCAGCGTAAAAATCTAAGACGATCTGAAACTTTGCACAAATTTTTTTTATCCATAAGCAGATTAAGTTCGACGATGGGCTATATCGGACTATATCTTGATATAGCCCCCATAGGATCTTAGGCCCATAAAACCCACCTTAATTATCCGATTTTATTGAAATTTGAGAGAGTGAGTTGTGTTAGGCCCTTCGACATCCTTCTTCTATTTGGCCCAGATCAGTCCAGATTTGGATATAGCTGCATTATATACCGATCCGCCGATTTAGGGTCTTAGTCTCATTAAATCCACATTTATTATCCGATTTTGCTGAAATTTGGGACAGTGAGTTGTGTTAGGCCCTTCAATATCCTTCGTTAATTTGGCCCGGATCGGTCCAGATTTGTTTATAGCTGCCAAATAGACTGATCTCTCGATTTAAAGTCTTGGGCCCATAAAAGGCCCATTTATTGCCCGATTTTGCCACAATTTCGGATAGTGAGTTGTGTTAGGCCCCTTGACATCTTTTAGCAATTTGGCCTAGATCGGTCCAGATTGGGATATATCTGTCATATAGACCGATTTAAGGTTTTGGGCCCATAAAAGGCGCATCTATTGTCCGATGTCGCCAAAACATGGGATAGTAAGTGGAGTTAGGCCCCTCGATGTCTTTCTGCAAATATGACACAGATCGGTCCGGATTGGGATATAGCTGCCATATAGATTGATTTCTAGATTTAAGGTTTTGGCACCCATAAAAGGCGCATCTATTGTCCGATGTCGCCAAAATTTGGGACAGTGAGTGAAGTTAGGCCCTTCGACGTCTTTTTGCAATGTGGCACAGATCGGTCCAGATTTGGATATAGGTGTCATACACACAGATCTCTTGATATAATCTTTTGGGCCCATCAAAGGCGGATTTAGTGTTCGATTTCGCCAAAATTTGGGACACTGAGTTGCGTTAGGCTCTTCAACAACTTCCTGAAATTTGGCCCAGATTTTTATATAGCTGCCATAAAGACCATTCTCTCGACTAAAGGTTTTGGACCCATAAAAGGCATATTTATTGTCCGATTTCGCTGATATTTGACACAGTGACTTATGTTAGGTCTATATTTTGATCATATTTGGATTGTCTTATAGACCGAGAGATCGGTCTATTTCGGGCAGGCACAAGGAAAACTACAGCCTAAGTGAGGGGTGATTTTTTAAAAGCCATAGGAAAGTTTGTTCGTTTGTACGACGATTCATGGTTAAATTATAAACCAAACTGAAGATGTTTCACAGTGAAACAAAACACGAAACGAGCATGAACTGTTTAAACCAGTGTTGCCAAAAAGATAATAGCTTAAAAATGACCCTTTTTAATTAAATAGATAAAGTAAGAGGTTTTCCTTAAAAAATATACTGCTGCATTAAATTTAGTAATTAAGTAATACAATTTTTGGTTTGGCCATGTATGTAGATATTTTGATAATTTGGTTTGCTTAATTGCGTGCTCCACATTGAACTTCGCTAAGCTGTGTCAAAAGCACGCTCGATGTCGATGAATAAAAGGTATAGACGCGTATTAAGTTCTGCAGACTGTTCAATGATTGAAAGCAGGAAATCAATGTGGTTGGCACAAGAGCATCCTGGCCGAAAACCTGCCTCTTCCTTCCTTAAAATGCTGTCAAGTGCAGGCGAAATACACTGCAAAAGAAGACACTCCCAGTTTTTACACTGGGTGAGGTCACCCTTCTTTGGGATTGTGACCATGATCCTCTTCTTCTGTTCCGCGGAGTTTGTATCCCAGGCCTCTCTGATTATTGCTGCAATCGCTTGAGCTATGGAGTGTGTTCCATACCGCAACAGTTCAGTGGATATATTGTCGGGGCCGGCTGATTTGCAGTTTTTGAGTGAGACCGGAACGGCCTCAATTTCTTCGCAGATGGGTGGGGCTGTAGATATATCCCTGCGTGGGTTTTGGCACACAGAGGATTTAAGAGGGTCGGAGCTTACGTCCTCGGTTGCTGGTCCTTCGTGTGTTGTTAATTCCGATCCGTCCTCATCTTTTGTTATTGCCGTTGGCCTTATATTTTTGCCGCTCATTTGTTTTATTGACCCGTAAACACGACGCATGTTTCCAATGTTTGCTGCATTTTCGGCTTGCTCAGGCAGCATATTAAAATATATTCGCTTATCTCCGCGAAATAGACGTATGGCCAGCGCGATATTTAGTTCTGTCCATTGCGTGATGTTTCCGGTGTTTTATTTTCTCTATAGTTTCGTTGCTTATCAATGGTTTTTGGAATCGTGTAGCAGTTCCTATGAAAGAGATGACCGTCTCTATACATGCTGTTGTTATGTCTGCCCATGTCTGAAAATGGCTGAACATTGTGGATGTCGACTCCTCGTCTAGTTTTTATATCCATCAACGAACCCAGAAAAAGTTTGTTGATAAGTACATTCCCATTCTGGTGATTTCCAAGTATACTTGTGTATATATTTTTGGGGAAATTTTGTGTCCCAATAAAGAGCTGGTTTCTTGATCAGAAATCAACCTTCAATATTATTCCCTACATCGCCGAGTCCTTGCATTCCTATGATTGATTGTAGATTATTGTTATTGTCCACCTTTGCATTGAAATCCCCTGTAACATGTTTAATGTCCCCTTTTGGTAGTGAGCGTGGTAGAAGTATTGCCAAAAAATGTTATTCATGTTCTTGGCCTACAGCGTCATAGACGGAATGACAAAATTTTGCACTACGGTGGCTCTTTAACTATGAAAAGAAGTACCTTGCAAAATTTTATTCGCTTCAATATTGCATTTGAATCTTGTGCAGATCAACCAAGAATATCATGAGGATTGAATCACGAAGATGAATTGCAAAGGAGATATGTAATATTATTATAGCTATGATTTACTGACTAAAACTATGTCTCATGGCTTATTCACTTCAAAGTATTACATTACAAAACTAAAAAAAAAAAAAAAAACAAAAAACCAAAGACTTCTCCTCTTTTACAACTATTTACAATAAGACGTTTTGCCCTCAGTCACAAAGTTATGCAGTGACCACACCGCAATTTGAATGAAATCGCTGAATTCCTGTCTTGGCAACATTCCTTTTCGCTGCTTGGTTGGAATGCAGCTTAATTTAAACGGCGCGTATGGGCATCAATGTTTGGAGTTATTTTCTAAATTCGCAATCATAAAATGGGCAACGAAAATGTAATAATGGATGCCACAGTGCTGAGAGACAAAGGCTCGAACACTATTGCACATGGGCAAAAGCGTGTCTTATGGCTTTTTGTGGTAACAGGAAATCATAATACCTACCGAGTCCAATTTCATGTCATGTGGGTGCTTCTAATGCTCGGTGGACTCCATGAATATCGTTTGCTGTACGATGAGCTAAGGTGTTTTGCCTGTATTCCATCCTTGACTTGGGAGTTAGTCAACCGCAAGTCACATAACTTGTGGTTCGTCCCCTCTTTTATAATGTGCACAAAGATGTCGAATAGTCAAAAAAATTTGAAAAGGCAGTTTAACAAGTGTTTTATTTATTGCCAATTGAATTTGTTGTACGAGTATGTGAATTTGCGGTTTCTGAAGTGGCTGATGGAGGCATCCCAAATGGCTAAAAATAATATAATTTAGTGGTATCATATGATAGTCCATCGGCAAGTAACAACCTTACGTGTACGGCTGACTTCAGTGGAGACATAGTAGTTCACTTTTGCCTTCACACAGGCTTCACATAGAAATTTTGGGATGTTCCTTAAGTAATAGTTTTCACATTGGAGGATTTTATTTTTTTAACAAATAAAAATAAGCATACCAAAATTTTCAAAAACGCAGGATCTGGAATACAGATGCTCCGATTGAACAAAGATTTGTTTATAATCTATGGTAACCCATAAACACATCGAAATTCATTTTTTAACGGATATCTTTGCCGATTGGGACAATATGGGTATCAAAAGATAGATATTTAGAAGTTAGGTTAGGCTAGGTTAGGTTGAAAAGAGGATGCAGATATGCCACTATGGGCATGCACCTAAGCCAGCAATCGACTTGTTGTGTACTCTAAAAACTATAAAGTAACCTCTAAAAAGAACATTTTAAGTGAGGAATTCCATGCTACTTACAAAATCCTTATTTGTTTTCAATGCCACTCCGCCAAGTTGGATCATGTCTGATATAGTGTCTCCACCTAAGTGCCGGTATCTGTCAACGTCTCATCATCTTCCCCGCATGTCCTACACATGCTATTACTTGCCGCACCGATTTTACATAAGTGAGCTCGTAGTTCTATGTATCCCGTTATGATACCAATAGCTATACTGTCCTCCTTCTTGCTTCCTTTCAGTAATAACATCATCTTTTCACGTTTTGGATCCCCCCATAGGATTACCGCCGTCCTACCGACCGTTTCACAGTTCCACAATATTGCATGCGCATTCGTCGCCCACTCCCATACCTTGGACTGCGTCGACCCGAAAGGCCTCGGGTTAACCAAGTTTATTGACGGCAGTCGTCTGCCCTTTCATTTCCCTTTACTCCGTTGTGGCCCGGCACCCAAACGATGCGGATTTTGCCATCCTCAGAGAAGGCGTTAATCTCCTTCTTTCACTGCAAGACTGTTTTTGACTTTCGGTAAAGATGTTCGCACTCGACGTCCTCGCGTTAGCACCACTTCACGCATTCCGTGATCGGCCGAATCTCCGCCTGCAGGACCGTATTAAGGTCAGGCAGTCCAAAACAGATCTCAGTCCCTGGGTTATCAATGTAAACCCCCAGACCCACTCTGTCCTCTAGCTTTGATCCATCCGTGTAACATGATCTTCCAGATGGCAATACTAGGGTTCCGTCAATCCAAGACTGTGCCGATGGCAGCAGTGCCTCGAACTCGACTTCAAGGTTCATTTCAGGTATCCGATCGGAAACCTCTTCCCTTCCTTCCAGGTTTCCTATCGTGGCCGCGATGCTACAAGCTGCTACCATCCTCAATACATTCTCCCATCGCCTTAAGTCTCAAAGCCGCAGTGGCTGCCTCAAACTTAATCTGTATGTCAATGTGTCGGATATCTAGAATAGTCTCCAGTGCCCTAGTGGGCGTAGTCCTTATCGCTCCGCCTATGCCAAGACAACATGTTTTTTGAACCTGTTGCATGGTACTTATGTTGCACCTTTTCTCCATAACAGTCCACCAAACTACAGAAGCGTAAGTAAGTATTGGTCTAATCACGCTCCTGTAGACCCAGTGGACCAACCTAGGATTCAGGCCACATTTCGAGCCTACGGCCCGTCTACATAGTGCTAATACCTTAAATCGGCATTTCGGCCTATATGGGGTCTATGTCAAGATATGGTCCGATATAGCCCATTCTCGAACTTAACCTGCCTATGGACAAAAAAAAATCTGCAAAGTTTTAACTCAGTATCCATATTTTTAAAGACTGTAGCGTGATTTTAACAGCCAGACGGACCGACATGGCTAGATCATCTTACATTTTTATGACGATCAAAAATGTATATACCTTATAGGATTGGAAATGGAAATTTCGATGTGTTGCATAGGGAAAGAAAGAAAAGGAAGACATGTGAATACCCACCACCTCTGGTATATATAAACAACGTTTCGTTAAAATCTGATTAAAATACCGATTTTAATCATATTCGACGCGGATATCGAGGATCTTAATTGTAACGAATTTCAGCCGAACCGGATAATATATACAGCCTTGATATTTGTCTATAACGGGACTACATATATCAATATATAGTCCGCTTTAGCCCATTTATATGCATTTATTGTCCGATGTCGCCAAAATTGGGGACAGTGGGTTGTGTTAGGACCTTCGACAGCCTTCTACAAATTGACCCACATCGGTATAGATTTGGATATAGCTGGCATGTAGACCGATCTCCCGATTTAAGGTTTTGGGTCCATAAAAGGAGAATTTATAATCCGATTTCACTGAAATTTTACAAAGTGACTTATGTTAGGCTTTTCGACATCCGTGTCGTAGAATGTTCAAATCCGTTTATTTTTGGATATAGCTACTAAAAAGATCAATATTTTGTTATACACAATTGAACAATGACTTGTACTTATTAGTATTTCGTCCAAATCGATATAGCTGCTATGGGGCATAAGGTGTGCATTTTTCAACGGATTTGGACGAAGGGGTGGTTTACATGTATACCCGAGGTGGTGGGTATCCAAAGTTCGACCCGGCCGAACTTAAAGTTTTTTTTACTTATTTTTTGTTAAAGTTTGCAAATAGAGGATTTTTGTATCGATAGTGCCATCGATATTTTCCCAGCTCAACTCAGAACACCATCTTGAAGAAAACAATGGCGAGAAACACCATAAATATGCCGCCTCTGCGCCACGATGGCTGCATCATACTAAATTTTTATCTACCATATTTTACATGGACCCTTTTGGGGTTTATAAAACTCTACATATAGTTCCTTCAAAATCAAACGGATATGGGCCCACTGTGAGCTTAAATTTTAGCCGATGTAAATTAAAATCACAATACATATGAGTTTATTATTTTTTTTAATTCTATTGCGCTTTCCACCATTGTGCAGCAATGGCCATGGTCCAAAAGAAAATAATTCAGGTGCGGGCTAAACTTGATCATAGACTCAGCATTTTCCCATACTCAAGATGGTCGGTCCGTCCATTGCACAAACCGCTGATGGTACTGAGTTATATAAATAAAAAATAAATGCATATTGATTTATTGAGGATGTGACATCAATGCACTGATCCAGTAGACGCAATTGCCTCAGATTTTATCTCCAAAATAGGTAAATATTTGTTTAGTGGCTTAATTTAAAACATGCTTTTTAGATTTACTATCAAATGCAGCCGGGTTGAAACAGTCGCATGATGAGTATTTTTATTAAGACGCCACGAGCAACATTCACTTTTGCTTGGATACCGGAGTACGTTGGGATTGCCTAAAAAGCATTTGCACACCCATAGCTTTGCCCCATCTGCCCGAACCAAGAAAAAAAGAAAATAAATCAGGCATTGTGCAAAGTCTACAATGATGATGATGAACGATGTCGGAGGAGGAAATCAACACCACCATCATCATATGTCTGTTGCCTTGTCGATGGGTTTTGGCAACAGTGATTTACTGAAATTGATGGATAGCGGTGAAATGGCTTTGTGGTAGTCCCATTTGACATAAAAATTCCATTGTAAGTTAAACGGGAAAGGAAAAATTTGTTTAAGTAAAATCAATATTTGTTTAAAATTACTAGTATTAATAATTGTTTGAAGCAGGGTATTTGGTTTTGAGCCACAGGTGTTGAATGTAAAAGGACTTATTGTTTCCGAAAAGTAAAAATTGTTCATTCCTTCATAAGCCATACCAATGGGCTGGCCGCTACGAAATATATGAAGCCAATGATTGACTAACAATTCCATGTTGAGTTTAATATTAAATTGTCTACCACAAAACTGATATTTATTTGATCCATAGAAAATGGTTTCTGTGGTAGGTTAAACAAGTAAAAGCGTGCTAAGTTCGGCCGGGCCGAATCTTATATACCCTCCACCATGGATCGCATTTGTCGAGTTCTTTTCCCGGTATCTCTTCTTAGGCAAAAAAGGATATAAAAAAAGAGTTGCTCTGCTATTAAAACGATATCAAGATATGGTCCGGGTCGGACCACAATTAAATTATATGTTGGAGACCTGTGTAAAATTTCAGCCAATTCGTATAAGAATTGCGTCTATTGGGGCTCACGAAGTAAAATGGAGAGAACGATTTATATGGGATCTGTATCGGGCTATAGACCGATTCAGACCATAATAAACACGTTTGTTGATGGTCATGAGAGGATCCGTCGTACAAAATTTCAGGCATATCGGATAATAATTGCGACCTCTAGGGGTCAAGAAGTCAAGATCCCAGATCGGTTTATATGGCAGCTATATCAGGTTATGAACCGATTTGAACCTTATTTGACACAGTTGTTGAAAGTAAAAATAAAATACGTCATGCAAAATTTCAGCCAAATCGGATAGGAATTGCCTCTCTAGAAGCTCAAGAAGTCAAATCCCCAGATCTGTTTATATGACAGCTATATCAGGTTATGAACCGATTTCAACCATACTTGGCACAGTTGTTGGGTATCATAACGAAATACTTCGTGCAAAAATTCATTCAAATCGGATAAGAATTGTGCCCTTTAGAGGCTCAAGAAGTCAAGACCCAAAATCGGTTTATATGGCAGCTATATCAGGTTATGGGCCGATTTGAACCATACGTGGCACAGTTGTTGGGTATCATAACAAAACACGTCGTGCGAAAATCCATTCCATTCGGGTGAGAATTGCGCCCTCTAGAGGCTCAAGAAATCAAGACCCAAGATCGGTTTATGTGGCAGCTATATCAGGTTATGGGCCGATTTGAACCATACTTGGCACAGTTGTTGGATACAATAACAAAACACGTCGTGCAAAATTTCATTCTGATCGGATATGAATTGCGCACGCTAGAGGCTCAAGAAGTCAAGACCCAAGATCGGTTTATATGGCAGCTATATCAGGTTATGGATTGATTTGAACCATACTTGAAACAGTTGTTGGATATAATAACAAAACACGTCGTGCAAAATTTCATTCCAATCGGATAAGAATTGCGCACTCTAGAGGCTCAAGAAGTCAAGACCCAAGATCGGTTTATATGGCAGCTATATCAAAACATGGACCGATATGGCCCATTTACAAAACCAACCGACCTACACTAATAAGAAGTATTTGTTCAAAATTTCGACAGACAGACGGACGGACAGACGGACGGACATGGCTAGATCGACATAAAATGTCACGACGATCAAGAATATATATACTTTATGGGGTCTCAGACGAATGTTTCGAGTAGTTACAAACAGAATGACGAAATTAGTATACCCCCCATCTTATGGTGGAGGGTATAAAAACCTAGTTTCTATGAACTTTGTATAACCAGCACTACATAATGAGGGGTATACTAATTTTCATATCTCTTAAATTTTTGAAAATTCAGCCATATCCATGTGTTTATTGAAATCAAACAACAATCTCTAAAAATGAAAATATTGAGTTGATATTTTTTCTTTTTATACCCTACACCACTACTGTGGTACAGGGTATTGTAACTTTGTGAATTAGTTTGTAACACCCAAAAGGAAGAGAGATAGACCCATTGATAAGTATACCGATCGATCCAGAATCACTTTCTGATTCGATTTAGCTATATCTGTCTGTCTGTCCATGTTAATTTGTGTACAAACTATGGGTCGCAATTTTCATCCGATCGTCTTCAAATTTGGTACTGGCATGTTTTTCGGCCTAGAGACGAAGCCTATTGAAATTGGAAACTAGTAAAAAGGCATTAAGTTCGGCCGGGCCGAACTTTGGATACCCACCACCTCGGGTATATATGTAAACCACCTTTAATCAAAATCCGCTGAAAATTGCATACCTTATGTTGCCAAATACTCATAGGTACAAGTCATTGTTCAATTATGTACAACAAAAATATTGGTCTTTTTAGTAGCTATATCTAAAAATAATCCGATCTAAACCATATACAACATGAATGTCGAAAAGCCTAACATAAGTCAAAGTGTCAATTATCAAAATTTAAATCGAATTATAAATTCCCCTTTTTTGGGGCCAAGACTTTAAATCGAGATATCGGTATATATGGCAGCTATATGCAAATTTTCATTAAATCAAGAGATCGGTCTATATGGCAGCTATATCCAAATTCGGACCGATCTTAGCCAAATTGACGCAGGATGTCGAAGGGCCTAACACAACTCACTTTCCCAAATTGCGACGACATCTTACAATAAATGCGCTTTTTGTGGCCCCAAAATCTAAAACCGAGAGATCGGTCTATATGGCAGCTATATCCAAATCTGGACCGATCTGTACCATAATGCAGAAGTATGTCAAGGGGCTTAACTTAACTCACTGTCCAAAATATCGGCGACATCTGACAATAAATGCGCCATTTGTTGACGAAGGATGTCGAAGGGCCCAACACATCTCACTGTCTCAAATTTCAGCAAAATCGGATAATAAATGTGGCTTTTATGGGTTTAAAACCCTAAATCGGAGGATCGGTCTATATGACAGCTATACCCAAATATGGACCGATCTGAGCCAAATTGACAGAGGATGTCGAAGGGCCTAACACAATTCACTGTCCCAAATTTCAACAAAATCGGATAATAAATGTGGCTTTTATTGGCCTAAGACCCTAAATCGGTGGATCGGCCTATATGGGGGCTATATCAAGATATAGTCCGATATAGCCCATCTTCGAACTTAATCTGCTTATGGACAAAAACAGAATCTGTGCGAAGTTTCAGCTTAATATCTCAATTTTGAAGACTGTAGCGTGATTTCAACAAGCAGACGGACGGATATGTCTAGATCGTCTTAGATTTTTACGCTGATCAAGAATATATATACTTTATAGGGTCGGAAATGGATATTTCGATGTGTTGAAAACGGAATGACAAAATGAATATATCCCCATCCTTCGGTGGTGGGTATAAAAATCTGATCAGATTTGGATATAGCTCCCACATATATATTCGTCCGATTTGCAGTAATAATTCAATAAAAAGGCCATTTGTCAACCGATCTTCCCGAAATTTGGTAGGACGGATTTTCTTATGACTCTCGACATTACTGGTGAATTTCATAGAAATCGGTTCAAATTTAGATATACAATAGCTCTCATATGTATATTAAGCCCGATTTTCACTCCTAGAGCCATTGCAAGCTCATTTATTGACCAATCTTCCCAAAATTTTGTTCCACAATATCTTAGAAGATTGCTTGAAATCGGTTCAGATGTAGATATAGCTCCCGTATATATGTTCGTCTGAATTGCAGTAATAATGCAATAAAAAGGTCATTTGATAACCGATTCTCTCGAAATTTGGTAGGACGGATTTTCTTATGACACTCGACATAACTGGTGAATTTCCGAATGAAATCGGTTCGGATTTAGATATAGCTCTTATATATATAGCCCGATTTTCACTCCTAGAGCCATTGCAAGCGCATTTATTGACCAATCTTTTCAAAATTTTGTACAACGCCTTACTCAACGACTACCACAATATATGAGAAGTTTGCTTGAAATAGATTCAGATTTAGATATAGCTCCCATATATATGTTCGTCCGATTTGCAGTAATAATGCAATAAAATTATCGCTTGTTAGCCCATTCCCACGAAATTTTGCGGGACGAATTTTCTTATGACTCTCGATATTACTGGTCAATTTCATAGAAAACAGTTCAGATTTAGATATAGCTCTCATATATATATACATATATATATATATATATATATATATATATATATATATATATATATATATATATATATATATATATATATCGCCCGATTTTCACTCCTAGAACCATTGCAATCGCATTTATTAACCAGTTTTCCCAAAACTTTGTACAACGCCTTGCTCGATGACTTCCACATTGTCTGAGAAGTTTGCTCGAGATCGGTTCAGAATTATATATAGCTCCTATATATATGTTTGTCAGGTTTTGGGCAATTTCCAATAATGTTGTCATTTGTCAACCGTAGTTATTACGGTTTGAACATATTTGCTCGCCGAGGTCGATCGAAATTGGTTCAGAATTGGATACACATTGTACTTATAGGCTAGGTGTAGGGTATTATGCAGTCGGCACCGCCCGATTTTTGCCCTTCCTTACTGGTTTTTCATAGTTAGGTTTAACTTGAAATGATTGAAGGAGTATTTTTTACCCAAGACCGTTAAGTAAGGATATGGCAGCCCACGGAATTTTATAACTAAAATTCTTGAGCTCAAAAAACCAATTTATCTCCAACTAGCTTCACCAATAAAAAGTTTATATGGAAAATGTCAATTGAAATTGGTATCTGAATTTATACGGACAGCCATGTTAAGATTGAGCCAGTTTGGTGTTATGGTATAGATAGGGCATACGCATACAATATATAAATTGTAAATGGTACATTTTCTGAGGAATATGGTTAATTATATAATGATTCTTTAAATATTTTTACCAGGTTTCGACGAAATCAAACTATTATTACTTAGACTTGAAACTCAAATAATAGCCCAAACACTTGTTCGATACATCAAACCGTTTACGTGATTGGCATATTAAATGAACTAATCATGTTTATACACCTACAATCAAAAAGCTAGCGAAAAAACGTTTCTTTATGTTTTTTTTTCATTGAAAAAGAAACTAGGCAGCACAAACAGCGTCCAGCGTCTATAACTTTAACTATTGTGACAATGTATAATAGCTTAATTCAGAGGCACTTAATTGATCTCTTGAGTTTGTAGTAATTATGCTTACAATTGTCTGACGATGTCAAGACAGAAACATAAACTGAAATTTAGTGCGAAAAAGAGATTTGTCTCACACGATTTGCGGTGGTTAACGATCAACCACTGATAAAAAAGCAACAGCAACTGGTGCAAACTAACATCTTGCTGTCATTACTGAGATTTTATACGTTTGATTTGTCCGTCTGTCCGTCCGGCGGTCTGCTAGCTCATTCATTATTTGTTTATTGCATGCGAAACATGAATAAAATAGACAGTTGGCAGACAGACAGATACACAAAACATTAGTAGTAGATTTAAATAAATGGATTCACCGACTGAGCCACTGTTGCTCAAAGTCATTGCAATTAAACGAAATTACTGCGCACTCTTCATTGACACACCAACTACGACGACGCACAATGGTATAAAATTAAAAGAAGGGGTTTCATCCTCAGCTAGGGGGGACGTGGACATGGTGACTTTCAAAATAGAGTTTATCCATTATATACTTCAAAGATCTCTAAAAAGTAATTTGGGCTAGGTTGAAGAGGGTGCGAATATTTATCCACTCAATGCCACTTTTTACATCCACCTAAGTAATCGGCTTATTGTATACTCAAAATAGTGATAAATAACCTCGAAAAAACAAAATCTATGTCCGTGGTAGTTACAAAATTCGTTATCGCCCTCCTTTTTATGTCCCTAATTCGGTTTATGTCTTGTATGATATCACCAATTAAGTGCAGGAGTTTTTGATCTGCGAAAGCGCGGCATTAACATAGTGAATCCTCCAATATATTGCCATCTGCCCCCACCGAAAGCTATTCTGATCTCCTTTTTACTTCCTCTCAGTACTAGCCTAATTTTCTTACTATCCGGATCCCCTAAGTGACTTTCACCGTTTTTTCAAGCACAGTGAAGGTTACTATGAAGGGGCTTATATCCTCTTACAATCAAAAACCGTCCGTAATATATTCACACTTAACGTCATCGCGTTGATCCTGTACTATCGCAGGGGCAATTTTATTGCCTCCTCCTTTATCGCCTCCCTCCACATGTCGGGTTTGGTTATGAACACTATCTTGCCACGCTGCATACATATATAGTGGTCAAAAGGGCGCCAGGTAGAACGTCTCTTTTTGTAAAAAAAATATTAAAATAAGTAACAAGTAAAAGCGTGCTAAGTTCGGCCGGGCAGAATCTTATATACCCTCCATCATGGATCGCATTTGTCGAGTTCTTTTCCCGGCATCTCTTCTTAGGCAAAAAAGGATATAAGAAAAGATTTGCTCTGCTATTAGAGAGCGATATCAAGATATGGTCCGGTTTGGACCACAATTAAATTATATGTTGGAGACCTGTGTAAAATGTCAGCCAATTCGAATAAGAATTGCGCACTTTGGGGGCTCAAGAAGTAAAATAGAGAGATCGATTTATATGGGAGCTGTATCGGGCTATAGACCGATTCAGACCATAATAAACACGTATGTTAATGTTAATACTCATGAGAGAATCCGTCGTAAAAAATTTCAGGCAAATCGGATAATAATCAGCCAAATCGGATAGGAAATGCTCCATCTAGAAGCTCAAGAAATCAAGTCCTCAGATCTGTTTATATGACAGCTATATCAGGTTATGAACCGATTTGAACCATACTTGGCACAGTTGTTGGGTATCATAACAAAACACGTCGTGCAAAATTTCATTCCAATCGGATAAGAATTGCGCACTCTAGAGGCTCAAGAAGTCAAGACCCAAGATCGGTTTATATGGCAGCTATATTAAAACATGGACTGATATGGCCCATTTACAATACCAACCGACCTACGCTAATAAGAAGTATTCGTGCAAAATTTCAAGCGGCTGGCTTTACTCCTTCGGAAGTTAGCGTGCTTTCGAGAGACAGATGGACGGACGGACAGACGTACGGACGGACAGACGGACAGACGGACGGACGGACATGGCTAGATCGACATAAAATGTCACGACGATCAAGAACATATATACTCTATGGGGTCTCAGATGAATATTTCGAGTAGTTACAAACAGAATGACGAAATTAGTATATGGTGGATGGTATAAAAAGGCATTAAGTTTGGCTGGGCCGAACTTTGGATACCCAAAGTCTCGAATAAAAATCTTATATACAATATAAAATTCAATTAGTGTTTGTTTGTTTGTTTGTTCCGTATAGACTCAAAAACGGCTGAACCGATTGCCTTGAAATTTTCACAGATTGTGTAGGTTGGTCTGGAAGAAAACATAGGCTATAAAATTTTTTGATATCAGGAGGGAGCAGACCCTTCCCCTTACCCCAAAAGTGCTACCCAAATATAAAAGTAGACCGATAGAGCCAATATGGGATTCCAATGAAAGGTATTCAAGAGTAGAGTACGAATTTCATAATAAAAGTTGGGTCCAAATACCAAATCGCCCAGCCCGAAAACCCCTTAAAATAGGTTTATCTGACGATCATGAAAATACGGGACTCAAATGAAAGGTATTCGAGAATAAGTTACGAATATGCTCAGGAAATAGAAATAGACTTTATAATTAAATGATACCGGAAGGGGCCGGACCCTCCACCGTTACCCCAAAAACACCACCTAAAATCAGAAGTGGACCGATAAGGACAATATGGGTATCAAATGAAAAGTATGCGGGAGTAGATAACGAAGCTTCCATACAAATTCATGTCGTAGTATAGGGGGTCACCCCACCCCCACAAAAACGCCCAAAATGAGCACATTAGCTAATCACGGATATATGGGACTCGGTTTGTTTGTTCCGTATAGACTGAAAAACGGCAGAACCGATTTTCTCGAAATTTTCGTATATTGTGTAGGTTGGTCTGGAAGGAAACAAAGGATATATAAATTTTCGGTATCGGTAGGGGGACGGACCCTCTCCCTTATGCCAAAAACACAATATAGGTATCAAATAAAAGGTATTGGAGAGTAGAATACGATTATTTTATTAAACTTTGAGTCTAAGTACCCATCGGGAGGCCCCAATCCCAAAACTACCCCAAACAAACATATTGAACGTTCATTTCAATATGAGGCTCAAATGAAAGGTATTCTGGAGTAGATTTCGTATCTGGCATACAAAATCAGATCAAAGTATAGGGGGTCACGCCACCCCTTAAAAACACCATTATGACTATATGATACTTGGCTGACCCGATTTTCTTAAAATTTTCATAGATTGTGTACGTTTGTCTGGAAGGAAACAAATGCTATATCATTTTTAGATATCGGGTGGAGGCGGACTCTCCCCCTTTTTCCAAAAACGCCGCCCATATCCGAATAATGGTATCAAATAAAAGGTTTTGGAGACCATATAGTATTAACATTTGGGGTACGCCCCAAAGCACCCCCTAAACTGAACTTCATTTCCGTTGGGAATGAAGAACGAATTTGATATCCATTTTCAGTACAAAATGCCGGTGGCCGCCCCAGCCCCAAAACACCTTCCAAACGGTTCCTATTTACCGGCCATGGCAATACGGGGCTCAAATTAAAGGGATTAGGAAGTGCAGCACGAATTTTATGTTCATATTTGAGTCGAAATGTCTGAGGTGCCATTCCTCTCCTAATGAGAACATTACCCTGAGGAAGAACATTACCACAAGGAATCGAGAAGGGACAAATTCTCACACATCAATGAGTGCTTTCCGTTCTAAGTTTAAACTCAATGGTAAGGGACCTTTTTTATAGCTACACCTCTTTGGGGAAAATTTTTTAAATGACCATGCATGGCATTGTACCTCACAAATATCGCCAACACTAAGAGGAGATAAACACCGCTTTGTCCGATGTTATTGCCAGGATTCGAGCGCGTTCAGCATCATAGGCTACAATGGCATGAATTCGATATCCGCATTTAGAGTGAAGTGTCCCCACCTTAAAAAGATATTAGAGAGTTAAAGAACGCGCAGCGGAGTGTGCCCGGTTCGGCTAGTCTCATATATAAAAAAATATATGTTTGTTTGTCTGTTCCGTATAGACTCAAAAACGGCTTAACCAATTTTCATGAAACTCTCACAGATGGCGCGTAATGATCCCGTGGTGGCAACAGTGTACTACATTTTTTGATATCGGAAAGGTGGTCGGACCCTCCTACTTACCTTAATTTTCAGAAACGCCAGATTTCGGAAATGGGTGGTGAGATTTAAGCGAAATTTTATTTGCCCTCTTATAGTAACCTAAAAACAAAAATTTGGAATCCAAATTTCAGGTAGTGAGCCTAGGGGGCCGCCCCATCCCCCAAAACCCACCAAATATACATATAAATCAATCACGATAATATGGGATTCAAATGACAGGTATTTAAGAGTAGAAAAATTATCCCATATCCAATTGTGGGACCAAGTATTTGGTTAGGTTAAAGTGGCAGTCTGGCATTGTGATACTTCAGGAACAGGAGAAGGATGCCTTCTAGTTCCTTCTAGAACCATCTAGATCGCTTTAAAAAACCCAATAACATCCGCTAAATCCGACAAGACCTCAAAGAAATAAGAACCTAAAGTGAAAGTCCTTCTGACTGCAAGTGCGGAACACACACACAGCAGATGACCTTAGTCTCTTCTTCCTCGACGTTCTCACATCTTTGGCAAAAGCCGTTAATGGCAACTTTCAGTCTGTCAGCATGTTTTCAGATCAGACAGTGACCTGTCATGACGGACACAATGTTTTAGACTCTGTTCTAGCCAGTGACAGCAATGCGGTAGAACTCTTTAAGTCTAGATTAGGCCACATAATTAAATCCTACACCACCACTGACTAACTTAGTGCATTAATTTGTGACACCAAGAAGGAAGAGAGATAGACCCATTGATAAGTATACCGATAGATTCAGAACCACTTTCTGAATCGATTTAGCTATGTCCGTCTATCAAATAATTTTTTTTTGGCTTAGAGACGAACCCAATTGAAATTGGAAAAAATCGATTTAAATATTTATATCGTCCGATTTTCACATCTGTAAGCGCATTTTTTGTCCAATCTTGCCAACGATTACCACAATATCTAAGACCGATTTTGTGAAATATTGCAATAAATTGCTCATTTGTTAACCGATTCTCTCGATTCTCTTGCAAATGGGATTTCCTTATGACTCTTAATATTACTGGTGAATGTCATGGATATCAGTTTAGATTTAGATATAGCTGCTCTATATGTATACCACCGGATGTTCACTTCTAGAGCCACTGCAAACGCATATATTGACCAATCTTGCTAAATTTGTACATAACGTTTTCTTCGATGCTAACAACAACGTCTAAAAAGTTTGGCCAAAACCGGTTGAGATTAAGGCTAAATTTGCTCAAAATTTGATACGGGTTGTTTAATAACCCATCTGAAAACATTCGCGGAGGTCCATCAAATTGGTTCAGAATTAGATATAGCTCCCACTTTGTACTAATAGGGTTGATGTAGGTTATTATAAAGTCGACACTGCCCGACTTTTGCTTTTCCTTACTGGTTTTGAAACCATCCGTGTAGAAGTCAATGTAACTTCTATTGCCAGGGATATCGTAATTCCATTCGGTTCCAACAGGAATAGTGATACAGTACTTTATTTTAGAAAATACTTGACACGATCGTTGGAAGCCGTAACAGAACACTATGTGCAGAGTTTCTGTTCAATCTTATAACACTTCTATCTTCTCAGTATATATGAGAACTTAATCCAAATATGAGATGATATGGCCCATTTGCAATCCCCAACGACCAACATCAATATGAAGTATCTTCCCAAAACTTCGAGCAACTACCTTACGTTTTCAACCTCTATGATTTCTTCAGGCGGACGGACATACGAACATGGCTAGATCGTCTTAGAATGACAAGACGATCAAGAATATATGTATATATTTCATAGGGTAGCAGATCAATATTTCAAAGTGTTACAAATCCTGTGTTGGTATACAAATAAACATTTTCTTATACCCTCCACCATAGGATGGCGGTATACTTATTTCGTTATTCTGTTTGTAACACCTCTACAAACAGAATGTCCGTCCGTCCGTCTGTCTGTCGAAAGCACGCTAACTTTCGAAGGAGTTAAGCTAGCCGCTTGAAATTTTGCACAAATACTTTCTATTAGTGTAGGTCGGTTTCGATTGTAAATGGGCCAAATCGGTCCATGTTTTGATATAGCTGCCATATAAACCAATCTTGGGTCTTGACTTCTAGAACCTCTAGAGGGCGCAATTCTCGTCCGATTTGACTGAAATTTTGCATGTTGTGTTTTGGTATCACTTCCAAATCAGTTCATAATCTGGTATAGCTGTCATATAAACCGATCTTGGATCTTGACTTCATGAGCCAATAGAGCGCTCAATTTTCATCCGACTTCGTTGAAATTTTGCATGAGGTGTTTTGTTATGACTTCAAATACTGAGCTAAGTATGGTGCAAATCGGTACATAACCTGATATAGCTGCATATAAACCGATCTGGGATCTCAATTCTTATCCGATTTGGAAGAAATTTTATACAACGGCATCTCTCATGACCTTCAACATGCGTGTCAAATATGGTCTGAATCAATCAATAACTTGATACAGCTCCCATATAAACCGATCTCCCGATTTTGCTTTTGAGCCCTTACAAGGCGCAATTCTTATCCGAATTATCTAAAATATTACAAAATAACATATTCTTATTCAATATTCTTTATTTGCCTAAAAAGAAATACTTCGCATAGAACTTGACAAATGCGATCCATGGTGGAGGGTAGATAAGATTCGGCCCGGCCGAACTTAGCACGCTCTAACTTTTTTAATTTTCAATTAATATTTTAGTTAATTCAATCCACAAAATGGTTGGAAATGATTGAAACTTTCATTTAATTTGTTGTTCGATCCAATTGAATTGATCAAGAAATGCTTAAATTATCTGTACTTTCAAAAATCCAATTTTAAAACTAAGCGTTAAGAACGCTTAATTTTTAAATGGAAATATTTTTCTTGAAATTTTTTTCTGGGTTTGATAAACTTAGTCGTGAGTTTAATGTCGTAAGTTTTTCACCACCCATACCAAACATCATACTAACGGATTAGCCTCTCAAAAAATGAGTTCAAATTCCTATTAATAAAGAAATTAAAAACTTTTTACTTCAACTATTTTCGTCTATGACACGACACACATACTATCCTCAGCGAAATGTTCTCTGTGCGTGCTTCACGTTCTAACAAACTGCACAATTATCCGGTCTTGCGAATCTCTCCAGTCATCCAGGGTTTTTCTTGGGCTAATTTCCTTTCCCGAAGAGGACAACTATCTTCGAAAGTTCTAATTTCGTCATTCGGGTATTTTAAATTCATCATTCCGTTTGTAACACTTCGAAATATTCGTCTAAGACCCCATAAAGTACATATATATATTCTTGATTGTCATTTTAAGTCATGTCCGTCCGTCTGTCGAAATTCGTTAACTTTCGAACGAGTTCAGTATTGTAAATGGGACAAATCGGTTCATGTTTAGATATAGCTCCCATATAAACTTACCTTACGATTATAGTTCTTGAGCTTTCAGAATGCGCATTTATTATCCGATTTGTCTGAAATTTTGCACGATGACTTCTCGTTTGACCTATACATTTTAGCTATCATATAATGTCAACTATGATTCCATCCCATATAAGCTGAGCACTTTACTTATAAAATCACTACGGGGATTGCTTCTTATGTCTTGCCACCACTTCTCTTTAGGATCTAACGATAAGGGGAAGTTCAATAAGTTCCCGCCCAGCCGAACTTAACATGCGTTCAGTTGTTTTAATCACATCTCATTGTCTTTTGTTGCTATCGCGAACGCCTACATCAGTCTTAGCCGGCACTGCAATACCAATAATGATGGGTAATAACAATCACAGAAGGCAGTCGAAATAGTAACAATAACCACTCAAACAGCCATTACATTTTCGGTATTTCAGACTGTAATAAATAATTGTTTATATTGCAAATTGAATATCGGTTACCAAATTGCAGAAAAATAAATCCCAAAAGAGTGGCCATAAGTGGATACAATCCTAAATTAAATTTATGCAGCCGAAGTAGACGGACAAAATGTCGAACATTTTAATCACCATTTGATAGTTGTGTATTGTGCTCACACATTTCGCCCAAAATTAAAATTAAATAAAGCTGCGATACCATTTTCAAAAGAGCATCCACGAATTTGTCATGGCTAGCCACAAAATCGTTTACATTTTCTGCGAAATCTGATAATTTATCAAACTTGTTGTGACCACTGAAGCGAAAGACTGGTAATTAGAAAATGTTGCACAATATTTGACTATAAAGGATAGAATTTGCATTTAAGCTTGAATGGAATCTATGCACCGCAAATGATATTTCATACCCAGTTAATTGGAGAATGCAATTTCTCCAAAGGATATACATTTATGAATGATGAATTGATCAAGCATAACAATTTTGTGATTGTTAAATAATGCCGTTTGGGATGTAACGCACTAATTTTGCTCGATTCACTCTAATCCGAATGTAAACCAATTAGACGGAAACAAGTAAAAGAGTTTTCGGCCGGGCCGAATCTTATATACCCTCCACAATGGATAGCATTTGTCGAGTTCTTTCCCAGTATCTCTTTTTAGGCCTACGAAGAATAAAAGAAAATAATTGCTATGCTATTTGAGCTATATCAAGTTATAGTCCGATTAGGACCGTAATCGAATTGAATGTTGAAGACCATACTAGAAGTCATTGAGTAAAATTTCAGCCAATTCCAATAAGAATTGCGTCCTTTAGAGGCTCAAGAAGTAAAATAGGGAGATTGGTTTATATGGGAGCTGTATCAGGCTAAAGACCGATTCGGATCATAATTGACAAGTATGTTGAAGGTGATGGGAGAAGCCGTGGTACGAAATTTCAATCAACTAGAAAATAACTGCGCCCTCTAGAGGCTCAAGAAGTCAAAATTCCAGATCGGTTTATATTCGGCATAGTTGGTGAAAGTCATATTAAAACGATATTTGCAAAATTTCAGCCAGTAGTTGGAAGTCATAACAAAACATGTCATGCAAAATTTCAGCTTAATCGGATTATTAATGCGCCCTCTAGTGGCTCAAGAAGTCAAGACCCCAGATCGGTTTATATGGCAGCTATATCAGGTTATGGACCGATTTGAACCATACTTAGCACAGTAGTTGAAAGTCATTATGAAACACGTCATGCAAAATTTCAGGAAAAACGAGTAATAATTGCGGCATCTAGGGGCTTAAGAAGTCAATATGGGGTATATTGGTTTATATGGCAGGATGGGAGCCGATTTCAACCATACTTAACACAGTTGTTGAAAACCATAACAAATCGTTTCGTGCAAAATATCAGGCATTTCAAGATAAAAATTGCGCCCTCTAGTGGCTCAAGAAGTCAAAATCCAAGATCGGTTTATATGACAACTATGTCAAAACATGGACCGATATAGCTCATTTACAATCCCAACCGTCCTACACTAATAAGAAGTATTTGTGCAAAATTCAAGCGGATAGTTTACTGCTTTGAAAGTTAGCGTGCTTTCGACAGACGGACGCACGGACATGGCTAAATCGACTCAAAATGTCTTAGACGAATATTTCGAGGTCGAAATTAGTATACCCCCATGCTATGGTGAAGGATATACAAATAAGCTCTTCGTGGGTAAAAACGAATACGGTGGACAATTAACTTAATAGATGAATTAACGGTCAGCCACCCTATTGAATGTATGGTTTTTAATAGAAGTTATTGGCTATTAAGAAATAAACTTAAAAAAAAGTCTGAGATTCTCGCTTAATTCAAGGATGGGAGACCATTAGAGTTTCCCAAAAATTAGATAGTTTTTTCATTGCAAAAATCATATCTTTTGAACTGAATAAGATTATGGATTAATTTAAACGGCTTATGATATTTTAATTCTTAAGCCAAGAAATTATTGTTTGAAAAGTTTTCTACGCCTTGTTAGGTGCACTTCTCACCATTGTCCATGTCAAGTTTCAAGTAGATATCTCTATCCGTTCAAAAGTTCTTTATTGTTTTTCAAAATATTCCCCATTGAAATCTATGTAATTGACGAAGCACTTTTGCCACTCTGATTGAGGTATCTCAAAAACATGTATTCTGAACGCAGCATCCGCTTCTTCATTTGTCGAAAAACTTTGACCTCTCATTTTATTTTTTACTTATGGGAATAATAAGAAGTCATTCAGTACCAAGTCAGTCTGCCAAATTGGATGAGAATTGCGCCCTCTAGAGGCTCAAGAAGTCAGGATCCCAGATCGGTTTATATGGCAGCTATATCAGGTTATGTACCGATTTGCGTCATACTTAGCACAGTTATTGGAAGTCATAACAAAATACTTCGTGCAAAATTTCAGCCAAATCGGATGAGAAGAACGCGCTCTAATGGCCCAAAAATTCAAGATCCAAGATCGGTTTATATGATAGCTATACCAGGTTATAAACCCATTTGAATCATACTTAACAAAGTTGTTGGAAACACTACGAGCAAAATTTCAGTAAAATCTGACGAGAATTGTGCCTTCTAGAGGCTCAAGAAGTCAAGACCCAAGATTGGTTTATATTAAATCATGGACCGATTTGGCCCATTTACAATCCCAACCGACCTATACTAATAGGAAGTATTTGTGCAAAATTTCAAGCGGCTGGTCTTACTCCTTCGAAAGTTAGCGTGCTTTCGACAGACAGACGGACGGACATGGCTATATCGATTTGAAATGACATGACGATCAAGAATATATATACTTTATGGGGTCTCAGACGCATATTTCGAGGTGTTGCTAACAGAATGATGAAATTAGTATACCCCCATCCTATGGTGTAGGATATAAAATCCGTTCTCAAATGACATATTTTTTGAGCGTTTTTTCGATTCTATCCCACTGAGCGCTGTGAGGCTAAGGAAGCACTCGCTATGGCCATGCGCCGGCTATGCACACAGTGTTATCCGTGATACAGTGCCTAATGTTCCTGGTAGGGTGGATTGCTTGAGCCGCTTTATTATAAAAATTGATATATTCCTATTCCTGATAGGATAGATTGGAATCAGGATGTCCCTGGTAAAAGAAGTTATATGGACTTCTATACGGATGTTACCTAACTAGACGACCAGGTAGGATTTGGGGTGTAGTCCGAAGAAGTAGGACTGGTCATATCGGGAAGGTTACTCGACCACTGTAGTGTGCATAAAGCGGAGATCCTTGCAATTAAATAAGTGATGAAATGTCAAAGATATAAAATCATAACGACGATTGTCATGAATATCTTCTCAGACAGCCAGGCAATAACTGAATCTCTGGAGTACATATTTCTAAATTGGAAAACAGCTCTCGACTGTCGTAGATCGATGAGCGAGATTGCAAAACTCACCTGTTCTGGGTACAGGTCTACAGAGATATCCCTGGGAATTGTCGAGCAGACGAGATTGCGAGAATTGGAATTACCTTACCCATTCCAGGGGAACTGGAATCTGTGGGTATGCCTTTAGCAACATGTAAGCTAAGTCTTCAGGATTAGACCTGAGGGGCAACCAGATGGTCACAGAGTGGAGGTTGCGAACAAGCCAAAATTATGTGGCATTCACTGTCTCGAACAGATGCCTCAGTCACTGTGTCCGTCATGACAGGTAATTGTCTGATAGGAAAACATGCTGACAGACTGAAGTCTGTAAGTAGTGACTTCTGTGGAAGCTGTGAGGACGTCGTGGAAGAGGAGACTATGAAACATCTGGATGGTCCAACGGTTCTTCCTTCTCCCGAGGGCTTCTTCCTTCCTCCGTTTCAGGCGTATCACAATGGACGAAACATTCGGGTTGTAACTAAGTCTCCAAATCCAATATACGATATGACATCATCTTCAGAAAAGTGTGATATTTTTTAATTGACTGTTAATTTCACAATATTACCTAATGGGTGTTTAAAACTAAACTAGTAGCTTTGTAAATGCATAAAATCCAACACAAAAAACGTTTTTAAAGTCTACAACAACACCTTCGTCAATATTTTTTATTTATTTATTTGCATGCCAACATGCGAGTACGGATGAAGATTTTCCATGTTTGGTGTGATGGCTGATGAGACTTTAAAGCGTAAACAATTACCCTCAATTCACTCCTCTGGACTCCAACTTAAGTGTTGCATACCGAATAGACTTGAGGCCTGGCGGGTTCGCTAACTTCACACCGCCACTCACATAGCCGCCACGAGGCGGACGCTCATATCTATTACATACAGATCAAACTGGCCATAATACAATGTACAGCTTGGGATAAACGATTTAAAAGACAACCGGATTTGCAAAAAAAAACCGCTACCATGCAAATACAAATTTGCCCACAGACATTCCACTCGAGAACAGGGGGCAAACTTCTCATGCATAAATCAATGAGTGGTGCCATCTGAGTTCAACTTAAAACTCAACGATAAGGGACTTCCTTTTTAGAGCTAAGCATGCCATAGAGTGAAACCTCTTTGGGTAGAAGTTTTTATATGGCTTAGTACCATCCACCACCGCTGAGAAATGTTCTGATGCTCTTGGCAGGATTCAAACCCAGCCGTTTAGCGTCATAGGCGGACGTGCTAACCTCTGCGCCACGGTGGCCTCTATGTTTTGGTCAGCTAGCCTAAAACCAAACATGGTTTTTGGATCTACAAAGTTGCCATTCAGTGCTTCTAAATTCCTGGTTTCGATAAGTCCGTGTAGATTGTCCTACCGGTCAGTGTCGCCAGTATTGAGGATTTCTTCCCATATTGGGGATTTATTTTCGAAAGGGAATAATTTTATTCTACATACCAAACTTCTGTTAAACCAGCAAACATTAAAGCTTCTAGGAACCGAACAATGATTATCGAGAGACTGGTTTACATCAAAGGTTATATCAGGTTATAGATTGATTTGGACCGTATTTGGCACAGTTGTTAAAAGTCATAACGGAACACCTTGTGCAAAATTTCAGCCAAATCGCACAAAAATTGCGGCTTGTAATCTCAATAAGTCAAATCGGGAGATTGGTTTTTATGGGAGCTATATCAGATTATTAACCGATTTGGACCATACTAGGCACAGTTATTTAAAGTCATAACAGAACACTACATGCAAAATTTAAAAAATTCGAACAAAATTGCGGCATCCATGGGCTCAAGAAGTCATATCGGGAGATTGGTTTATATGGGACCTTTATCTAAATCTCATCCGATACAGCCCCTTTGCAAGCCCCAGTGACCTACATCAAAGTTAAGTATCTGTGCAAAATTTCAAGAAACTAGCTCTACGCGTTCGACCGCTATCGTGATTTCGACAGACGGATGGTCGGACAGACGGACATGGCTAGATCAACTCAGAGCGTCGAGACAATCAAGAATAAATATTCTTTATGGGGTTTTAGATGAATATTTCGAGGTGTTACAAACGGAATGACTAGATTAGTATACTCCCATCCTATGGTGGTGGATATAAAAACAGCAACTGTACCAAAGGAATATCATGTCCCTGTTTTGTATACAATACAGTGCAAAGCAAGTGCTATCGACTTTTATTGCAAGTGCTATCGACATTTATCGCTGATCATTTTTTAAAACTTCAAAAATTGCATACCAGTGCCTTCACGTGATATACATCCTAATTTGTTTCGCCGTCAGTATTTTAGTCCAAGAAATGAATTATCATTTTTTTATAAATTTTTTTTTACGAAAATCTTTACCGACAGTAAAATTGCCATAAGGGCAATAACAACCAGGACTGTAAGGTCACAGACAGTCTTGCAGTGTAAGAAGGAGATTAGTGCATTCTCTGAGGATGGCAAAATCCGCAGTGTTTGTGTGTCGGGTCATAACGGAGTAAGGGGGAATGAAAGAGGAGAAGATTTGTCGGTGAAGGCCAGAGAACTGCCTTCAATAAACTTGGTTAACCCGAAGTCTTTCGGGTCGACCTAGTTCGAGCTAAGGGAGTGGGACAGCGAAACGGTCGGTAGGACGACTAAAATCCTATTGGGGGATCTAGATCGTAAAAAGACGAGGCTATTACTGAAAGGAAATAAGAAGGAAGTCAGTATACTTATTAGTATCATAACGGGACACATAGGACTACGAGCTCACTTATGTAAAATTGGTGCGGCAAGTGTAGGGCATGCGGGGAAGGTGATGAGATGTTGAAGCATTTCCTTTTTCACTGGTCTGCTTTCGCGTCTAACAGATACCGGCACTTAGGTGGGGACACAATGTCAGACATGAACCAACTTAGGGGAGTGTTATTGAAAACAATTAAGGATTTTGTAAGTAGCACGGAATTCCGAACTTTAAATTTTCTTTTTAGAGGTTACTTTATAGTTTTTAGAGCGCACAACAAGCCGATTACTGGCTTAGGTGTATGTCCACAGTGGCATGGGGCGGATTAATATATGCACCCTCTTCAACCTAACCTAACCTAACCCTGTGTTAAATGAAAGCATAGACTACAAAAAGAAATTTCCAATTATTTCATTCGTTCGAAAGCTATAGCAATTACGATAAACGTTAGGACATAGATTAGTCATAGAATGCCATTACGGTGAACAAACAGAAGGACTGGATTAATCCATTCCTATTCTATGGTAGCAAATAAATTGCAAATCTGCCCACTAACATCTTATTAAAGAATTGGAATTGTCAACAAGTGTCCGATTCAAGTTTAAGCTCGCGTCGTATCGTAGTGCTATGCCATGACAGAGTACATCTAAAGTGTCGCTAAAACTAGAAGGGGATAACAACCGCTGAAAATTGTTTCTGATTTTCTCGCCAGTATTCGAACATGCTGACCTCTGCGCCATGGTGGCATCGAATGTTGTGGTACGAAAATCACACTGAAGAATTTTCACAACTCTAGTTTTTAAGTTTTCTTAACCGGGTTTCCCCAACAAACTTAAACGACACTATTACGATATTGCCAAAAGAAATCATTTACATAAGGAGCATTTGAATAACAACAAGAAAACAACTCTGAAGATGGTGCGATAAAGCCTTTGTTGTAAGCGGCGCTGACAGACGCGTAAATTTATTATTGGCATGAAATCCCCCTCTAGCTGCTAAAATGCCTCAAGTGATTTGTTGCATTGGAGTCATTAAACCAAAACGCCTCCTCGTTTAGTGACATCTTCTGCCGCTGCAGCAATGACACACATTTAGCATTCCAACACTTTTGTTGGTTTCCTACCTTTTATGCCCACCACCGAAGGATGGGGGTATATACATTTTGTCATTCCGTTTGCAACACATCGAAATATCCATTTCCGACCCTATAAAGTATATGTATTCCTTCCGTCTGTTGCAATCACTCTACAGCCTTCAAAAATTGAGGTATTGAGCTAAAATTTGGCCAATTCGGACCATATTTGGATATAACAGTCATATAGATCGATCTGCTGATAAAGAGTCTGAGACCCATAAAAGCTTTATTTATAATATTTATTTACAATATCCGACCCAAATATGGTTCAGATCGGACCATATTTAGATATAGCTACCCTATAGAACGATCTGCCATTTAAGGGTCTGAAGACCATAAAAGCTGCATTTATTTTCCGATTTCGCTGAAATTTAAAAATTTGAGTTTTTTTAAGCCTACTGGTCTATATTTAGACATAGCTTTCATTTAGACAGATTTGCCTGTTTAGGGTCTGAAACCCATAAAAGCTTTATTTATTACCCGAATTAGCTTAAATTTGAATCAGTGAGCTGCTTAAAGCCTCCATCCGGCTCAGATGTGGTAAAGATCGGACTACTCTCGTATGTAGATATTGATTTCATATAGACCGATCTGCCGGTTAAAGTTCTGAAGCCTATAAAATCTGATAAAATATATAGGCAGTGAGTTGTTTTTAGTATCCCGACATCCGCCCACATATGGTTCAGGTCGGACTATATTTAGATATAGTTGCCATATAGACTGATCTGCCGATTTAGGATCTAAAACCCATAATAGCACTTACTACCCGAAATTTGAAACAGTGAGTTGCTTTAAGCCTGCCAACATCTGACTCAAATATGGTTCAGATCGGACTATATTTATATATATCTGCCATATAGACCGATCTCCCGATAAATGGATGGAAGCCCATAAAAGTTTTATTTTTTACCCGACTTTGCTGAAATTTGAAACAGTGAGTGGTTGTAAGCTTCCCCACATCCGACCCAAATATGATCCGGATCTGACTATATATATAGAAGTCATGTAGACCAATCATTAGGATCTTAATCCCATTAAAAGCGGATTAATTGCCTTTCGAAATATTAATTGATTAATTTTGATGAAACTGTGACTTGTATAAGGTCTCGGGACCAGAATAAAATATGATACAGATCGACCCTTATTTAGATAAAACAATGGACATGGTTGTGGAGTTGTAATAAAATATGGTGGTAATTATATCCATGGTGGTGGGTACACAAAGTCCGGCAATGCCGAACTTAATACGTATATACTTGTTTTCTTGTGGAATCATTTGATCACATTATGTGTGATACAGTGTTGGTCACAATGTGGCAAAATGCCGGAAAATGTTCGAAATCATTGCAATCAAATTTTTTTGATGGAAGTGTGGAAATGTTGCAAGTTTATGTTGAAATTAATTTGTAACTTTCGCCCCATACCACTATAGACATACACCTAAGTCAATAATCGACTTGTTGTGCGCTCTAAATAATAAAAAGTAACCTCGAAAAGGAAATTTAAGTCAGGAATTCCGCTCTACTTATCAAATCCCTAACTGCTTTCCATACCCAAGGTCCCTAAGTTGGTTCATGTGTGGTATTGTATCCCCACCTTAGTTCTGGTGTCTTTTAGCCGCGAAAGCCGGGCAATGAAATAGGAAATGCTACAACATCTCATCCCGGCACGGGATAGCTGTGAGCACCACACAAGCTGGAACATTGAGGTCCAATCTGTGTGGTGTTCATTGCTGTCACGTGAAGCTACGATGCTAGCAACAGGGTGCGTCCACAGGTTGCGGATAGTGGAATGCTCCATACGGAGTAGCTAGAATGGCAGTCGCGGACAATTAGCGGTATCGAGCGGAGAGTTTCAATGAAAGTCCGGGCGACACCGGCTCTTGCACAAATACTGAGTGCCTATGATGCTCGATATGACAAGACGAGTTATAGGCGCTTTAAATAACCAATGGCCGCCCTATTCCTGAGGCGATCGGTCCTTTGGACCGGAACGAGCTTGCTCACCTACAGGAGCTTGTCGAGAATCACCACCTTGAAAAGAAAAAATGACTACAACAACAACAACATCTCATCACTCTCCTCACACATCCTACACTGCTATCACTTGCCGCACCGATTTTCCATAGGTGAGCTCGTAGTCCTATGTGTCCCATTATGATACCGAGAGCTATACTGACCTCTTTCTTACTCCTTCAGTAATGACCTCGTCTTCTCATGATCCGGATTTCCCCATAGGATTTTTGACATTGTTACGTTCGACGACCAGGCCCTAACTCGGTCTGCCTTGACCCGAAAGGCTTCGGGTTGACCAAGTTTATTGTTGGGTGTTCTCTGGCCATCACTGTCAATTCGTCTGTTTTTTCATTCCCCCTAACTTCGCTATGGCCCGTCACACAAACGATGCGGATCGTGCCATCCTCAGAGGACACGCTAATCTCTTTCTTACATTCTAAGACTCTTCGTGACCTTACCGTCCTGGTTGTTATTGTCTTAATGGCCTGTTTACTGTCCGTAAAGAGACAAAGTATTGTACTAATCACGCTCTTGTAGAGCCAGTGGACTATCCTTGGATTCAGGCCCCATTTCGAGCCTACGGCCCGTCTACATGGTGCCCAACATTTGTGAACCTTCTCAGTACGCTCCCGAATGTGACACTTAACTTTCTTGTCCAAGAGCACTCCTAAGTATTTGACCTTGTCGGATTTCAAATCACTAAGGAAACGTGGTGCGCCAAATTGGCCCACCTTCGTCTTCCTCCCGAACATGTTTATTTCAGTCTTCTCTGGGTAAACAGCTGCAAGATCCTTTCGGCCCTTCTGCATAGCTAATTCGGATCCTTACCGCTTAGAAGTATTTTAACATCATCACAACTTCAACTAAAGCTTTTGAGAATAAATGAAAAATATGTCACTAAGACCCATGATCTCAAAACAAATGTGCAAATGTTTTTTCGCATTCATTCAGGCGGCGTTATGTCTAAGCCATTCGTGAAGCATGGATTTTCTAAAAAAAAAAAAAAAATATTTTCAGCCTACATCATAACCAAAGTCATTAGTTTCCTAATGATATTGATTATAGGTAAAATGAGCATTTGATCACGTTGAGGTAATTATTTAAGATTATGATTTTTTTTATGCCACAGTATAACAGTTCAATTTAAAAACAGATTCGATAATTCATAAGAAAACTCGAAAATATACAGAAACTTATGTATCGTAAACCTATTGTAATCGATACAAATACGTTGTACATGATTACGAAATACTCGTATCTAAGCGGATTACTACTTTGGCTATTGCTGCTTTCAATTCATTTTAATCTGCAATTAAAATGGCCAACCTGAAGCCTCACACTCATATACCAAGGATGAATGAATGAAATACGATGCAAAGACAGCATCACCATAAGGTATTAGATTTAATTTTAATAGTTTCCATAGTCACGAATACAGTTCAAGAAAATATTACGCTGTGCGGAGGAGCCTTGTCGCCTGCGTTGACCACCAAAAAACGCAATTTTCGCAAAAGATGAAATCTTTTAGCCACGGGTCGATTAGTTTTAAGACCTACGCAGTTGAATTGGCCATGTATGAGCACATGTACACAAAACATTGGATGCATGTTAGTTAGTGCTTTAGTAGTAGCAAACATGCCCGACAAACATATTGGTAGCGTAGTGTACGCAAGCGATAGTTTTTAAACTCAACCAACCTTGAAATTTATTCAAAATACTGTTCATATATGCATGTAGTTGATAATTATTGATTTGTGCACTTGTTTGCAACGCTAAGAAGGAGAAGAGCTAGACCCATTGATAAGTATACCGATCGTCCGTCTGTCCGTCTGTGAGTCCATGTAAATTTGTAATCAAAGTGAAGGTCGTATTTGTTGTCCGATTGTCACGAAAGTTTGCACATGTCACTTTTTTGGCCCAAGGACAAACGCTATTGATTTTGAAAAACTTCGGTTCAGATTTAGATATAGCTGCCATATATATCTTTCATCCGATTTGGCCTTTTAAGGCTATAGAAGCCACAATTTTGGTCCGATCTTTAAAAATTTTTGCATAAGGTGCTTTATTTGATGTCTTCATTTGTGTGCAATTTCATAAAAATCGATTTAGATTTAGCTCCCATATATATCGTTCATCCGATATTGCCTTTTAAGGCTGTAGAATCCACAATTTTCGTCCAATTTAGGTTGTGTGAGTCGATTGGTATACTTAGACCCATTGATAAGTATACCGATCGACCCAGAATCACTTTCTGATTCGATTTAGCTATGTCCGTTTGTCTGTCTGTCTGTGTTAATTTGTGTACAAACTACAGGTCGCAATTTCCATCCGATCGTCTTCAAATTTAGTATGGGAATGTTTTTCGACCTGGAGACGAAGCTACATGGCATTGGAAAAAAATCGGTTAAGATTTGGATATAGCTCCCATATATATGTTCGTCCGATTTGCAGAAATACAGCAATTAAATGATCATTTGTAAACCGATTCTCTCGAAATTTGGCAGGAAGGATTTTCTTATGACTCTCGATATTAGTGATGAATTTCATAGAAATCGGTTCAGATTTGAGTACAGCTCCCATATATACGTTCGTCCGATTTGCAATATTACAGCAATAAAATAATCATTTGTAAACCGATTCTATCGAAATTTGGCAGGAAAGATTTTCTTATGACTCTCGATATTACTAATGAATTTTATAGAAATCGGTTCAGATTTAGATATAGCTTCCATATATATGTTCGCCCGATTTGCAGTAATACAGCAATAAAATGGTCATTTGTTAACCGATTCTCTCGAAATTTGGCAGGAAGGATTTTCTAAGAACTCTCGATATTATTGGTGAATTTCATAGAAATCGGTTCAGATTAAGATATAGATCTCTTAAATATGTATCGCCCGATTTTAACTTCTAGACCCACTGTAAGGGCATTTATTGACCAATCTTCCCAAAATTTTGTACAACGGTTTCCTCGACGACTTCCACAAAATCAATAAAGTTTGATCGAAATCGGTTCAGATTTAGATATAGCTCCCATCTGTTCGTCACATTTTGGGTAATTTTTTGTCATTTGTCAACCGTAGTTATTACATTTTGAACATATTTGCTTTGCTCGAAATTTGACACAGTAATTTTAATAACCTATCTGAATACATCCGCCGAGGTCTATCAAAATTGGTTCAGAATTAGATATAGCCCCACTTTTGTATTTATAGGGTAGAAGTAGGGTATTATAAAGTCGGCACCGCCCGACTTTTGCCTTTCCTTACTGGTTGTTATTTTAACAATCACTTCAATTTGCATCATTTATTCAAACTTTTTATTGGAATCTGTAAAACTTCATACAAATTTTGCCCGTGGTTCCGCTTTAAATTGGTTATTCGTAAGGTCTAATAGTGCACCACTTGCCATTGATGGTAACGTTTCTTTCGCCTTCGTTTGTGAAGAAAAATGGTTCGGTTATGTTACCAGCCCATAAATCACACCAAACTGTATTCGGTTGCTCATGTACGGCATGTGACTGTTCTGTTCACCCCAGGTGTCAAAGTTTTGCGTTTTAAATGAAGTTCGCACCTCAAATGAAATATTCGGATACACCCAAGACATTTACAGTGTGTCTCTACTGGAAAATAGTTGGGTTGGCTTTCGAATGACGACAAACATAGATTTATAATTTTGCCCGACTTTTTATCATTTTTGGCTAATACAGTGTACTGACAATTTTTTTGCCCTAATTTTAAAAGATAAGCAAACTTAATTTAAAGACGATCAATTTTCCAAATTTTTAAAGGAAACATTCTCTTTGGTGAAAAATATTTTCTTTCATATTAAGGATTTTTATGTTAAATTTGCGCCTTGTTATTAAAGAAAATAATTTAAAATAGAGGTCAAAATAATTTAAAATAGAGGTCAAAATATCGTTGAAAGTTAGGAAATTGTCATTGGAACAAGACAACAATGTACCTTAGTTAAAGACGCAAAATATAACTACAAATAGGAGCGTCGTTGAATTTTATGTTTTGTTTGGTTTAGATGTTAAGTTTAAAAAAAGAATTTTAAAAAAATTACTTTTCTGGGGGTACTTAGCCCATCCCCAGAGACATTTGTACACTTATGTACCTAGTTCAAGTCTTATGGACAAGACGAGCATATTTTATCTTTGCATCCCTATTATTTACGTAGGTCATCGGCCTTCTTTGGCAAACCAATTCGATCTTTAAGAGATTGGAATAATAAATGACGCATCGCTCTCAGGTTTGGTGCGAATGATCCTTAAACTCTCATCGGTAATGAGAGAGAGATTAATTGGGTTCGGAGATTCACTACACAAGGTCAAGGTCAAATAGCTAAGGTCACTTGGAGGTCATCCCATTCCCAAAAGAAATAAGGCAACTAAAAGTTATATGGCTCCAAGAACCTATGCTAATGTCGCTAGGGATATCTTGGCGCTGGTAGTTGTCTATAAGGTATAAGAACAGGGCTGCATACCGAGAATTGGAGTGAGATAGTCAATTTACTGTCATATGTATACCCCAATATCCTTGCATAACGTCCTGAGCCACCCCCAGTTTTTGACGTTGCAGGCTGGTATCGGGGCCGATACAAACTAATTGCTTTCGGGGATCAACGCTCAATAGAAGTATATCGTTGCGCCCTGAAAACGACTGGTGCCATTTGGCCAAGTGCAGCATTGAATTAAGTCAAGAAGGAACATATTTCTTCTCGACCAATGGCACACGCTTTGATACCAAGGATTCCCTCAGATCCTTAATACTTACTATGGAGAGTAATAGGCTGTAATCTCAATCTTGCAACCACCGACTGGATGGTTGGTAGATTGGATGAGCCTGACGGCGACCGGAGACATGCGGTATTCGTACTAAACTCCGGCTGTCTCGCAGGCCTCAACAGGTCTGAAGGAGTATCCTATGGACTTAACAAGTTGAAGCTGAAGGTGTGTAGAAGCGGAGGGGTTGGGGAATCAGAAAACGACTCAGCAGTTGTTTCTTAACACTTGTCTGAGGAACTTTCGACCACATTTCTAACGTCTGGCGAACTGCAGGAGAGGAAAATCCCCCTGCCACGGTCGCAACGGGACCCGACAAGCCCTGTGTGGGTGGGTCATCCGGTGAGATTGGGCTCAAGGTGTGCGCCAGCTGAAAAGTTACTTCGACAGCAGCATGTACGGAGATATCATCCACACTGATTGGGTCCAGTGCCCTGAAGTTCCACTGTTTTCCCAACTTCCCTTGGATGGGCAAATAAATTCATTATGACAAAATCTAACATTTCTTGAGAGGATAAGCTCCTGGCGGCTCTTAGCAGAAAACAAGGCTAACGCACCATTGTTGGAAATTTTGAATCTTGACTATGGTCCGGTTTCTGCATATAAAACTTCACCATTTTAAGACCTTCTAATGGCAGGAGGATTTCACGTTGTTCTTATCCAGAAGTCAAAAAGTAGTATTAATGTTTTTCTTCTTCCGTCACTAATCACTGGAGATTCATGGCTTTTTATATCCAGCACCATTAAGGACATAGTAGAGATACTGTTTGTGAGGTACTGTACCATTTGGTATGGCAGCCACATAAGAACTTCTGCAAAAGGAGGTGGCGCACAGTGGGATGGGGAAAAAAATATGTGAAAATAAGTCTGCTATTTTGTAACGGATAGAGATATCTTCATGAAATCTTACATGGGCCCCTGGGACTTCTAGGGCCCCATTGGTGGGCCTTCAAAATTGCTCACCTCGGTCCACCAAATTTTGTTCGGGCTGTCAAAAGCGCATTTATGGCACGATTGTCAATTTTTTGCTGGAATGCCTAAATGTGCGGGATATCTTCCATAATGTCCAAGAAATTTGACTAAAAAATTTTTTTTTTTTTAATTTTCGCAGAAGCTGGTCTCTTATTTTGTTGCTTGTGAAAGCATTGCAAAACTGATTTAAAATTTTTTACTGATTAGGAAAGCTAATAAAATTTTTATTTTTGTGTTGCGATATATGCTAAGGTCCGATTCTTCAGTCAAAAGTTATGCGAGTTGCAAATCATAAAATGCGAAAAAAGTAAATTTTTTAAATTTTTTCGTAAATAAGGTAATTTCATTGCTTCGTCTCTATACAGAAAACTTGGCCCAGCACTATCAATTTTGTTTATTGTACTGTAAAGAAAACATTAAGCAGATGCGCTTTTAAGTGTAATTTTTATAAATTGTGTTCACTCTAATAGGAGATCGAAGGGTTTTTAACAAAAAAAAAACTGGGAAAACCCTCCGAGTTCTCAAAACGCAAAGCTGAGACCCATATTTTTATAACATAATTTTATTGCCCCCAAGTTATAAATATTTGCATGCAAAAAATTTTTTGCGGCATCCAAGAATTGACGTCTCTACGGACATTTACTAAAAAATGCCAAAAAAGTCCCATATCATTGAGCTTCAAAGTTGAGTCGGACAGCACACATTGATATGTGAGAAGTTTGATAGTCCCATTGAAAGTCACAAATTGTGGCTTATAAACTTGATATAGCAAATGCTTCAGTTGTTGTGTAGAATTTCAAACAATTCGTGTGATTTCCTTCAAAAATCTGAAAAGTTTGATTTATCTCTGGGTGTATATAGTAAAGACAATTTTTGATTATTTTACGTGTTAATTTTTCGTTAAAAAGCAAAAATATTATTTTAGTTGATACGTTTGGTAAATTTGTATTCTGAAATCCTTATCACTAAAAGATTTTTTCACATTTTGAGGCTTAAATCATCCATTTGCTGTCGGAAACTGCACAAAATGTTTACTGTTTTAGTAAAAAACTACTGCTGTCCCATTATCAGCATACTTTTTGTTGTTATAACAAACTCTTTGCTGTTTCCACCAACACAATTCTGTGAGTGTCAATTTTCACCCGCACAATAGTTTCTGGGTTATTGATTTGCCTATAACTTATTCATTCATTCACCCGATCTAAAAAAAACTTCCCACAATTTCAAAATTAGAATCTTTTTCGATTTTCCACTGCATTTGTGTAAAGCCCTTCCGATAATTAATTCTGTTAGAACAATATTTAACATGCATGTAAATGTACTTTGCAAAAATGTTTGCAGGGCATAGGCCGTACTTGAAATTCCACACCTGGGAATCCTCTCACTTTTATTGTTGCCTCTGTTTGTGGCCACTAATAGGGATATCTCCGGCAGTCGTATGAAAAGCAAAAGCCCCAACCAACATTGAGCACACAGCAGCTTCACGGGATGTGTTTGAACGCTGTCGTCGAGATGGCTTGTAGTTTGCCTCGCCTCTTGGCCGGGTCATTTGCCATGGCAGTTTTAGGCGAGAATTACACTTGGAGATTGAGTGAATTTAGTGGCGTTGCCGTCATTACATAATGACATTAAAGTATTCCTTTTGTCGAGCTGGTTTTGGCTTCGTTTTTTTGCGAAATAATCGCCAAATACCATATGCAATACAATGTGAATGGGCCCTAGGGTGAGCACTAGAGTGTCCCAAAAAACACAAAAAGTATTTCTTTTTTTGAAAGGCATACCCTCCAGTTTTCTCCTTTTGACCCTAATAAGCATTATACGAAATATTTTGGCAATCGGTTAACTATAACTCGTGTCAACAGGATATTTGTTTTCTAGGGAATTTGATTGAGTTTTTAGGTTCGTTAAACAAAGTGCACATTTATATTCATCACAGTCACCACGGTGCTGTGATAAAATGTATTGCTCGACTCAGAATTTCCTTCTGATTCGGCGTAAGGTTGGAATTAAGTTCAGATTTCACATTGAAACTCCATATAAAACTAGAAGGGACGGGCTAAAGTCGGGCGAATCCAACCTTTTGATACCCTGCACCACATTGGAAATGAAGGCTAAGTCGTAAAACTTAAAATTTGCTTAAATTTGATGTATAGAATTTCGATCAAAACCCGTACATATTATAGGAGCCATAGAGTAAATTTTTGTGCAAATTTTTGAGAAGATCGATTGATAAATGGTTTAGCAAAGGCCTTAAAAATTAAAATCGGGAGATGCATATATATGGGAGCTATATCTAAAACTGAATCAATTTCAATGAAATTAATCAGTCATCAGAAGAGTTATAGAGAAACATTCCTGCTAAATTTTCTGAAGATCGTTTAACAAATTACAAAGTTATTGAGTTTTATTCAAAATCGTACGAATATATATATTGGAGCTATATCTAAATCTGAACCGATTTCTATTAAATTCAATAGCAATACCGGGAGCCATAAGGGAATTTTTTGGTACAGTTTTCGTGTGAATCGGTTAACAAATGACCAAATTCACAAATAATATCAAGATTTATAAGGGAATTACTTGTGCAAAACTTCTTGAGAATCGGTTTTCAAATGACGATGTTTGGATTTTAGTCCAAATCGAACATACATATATATGGGAGCTTTATCTAAATCTGAGCCGGTTTCTATGAAATTCACAAACAATGTCGCGGCTTATAAGAGAACCACTCGTGCAAAATTTCGTGAGAATCGGTGTACGAATAACGATATAAATGCAATTTAATCCAGTCTGAATTGATCAATAGCATCTTCCATATAAACGATCTAATACATCTTCCATATAAACCGATCTTCCGATTTTGCTTCTTGATCCCCAACAAGGCGCAATTCTTATCCGAATGGACTGAAATATTACACAATGACTTCTACAATGTTCAGCATTAAATTCATTTATGGTACGAATCGGACTATAACTTGATATAGCTCCAATGGCATATAAGTTCTTATTCATTATTGTTTGTTTGCCTTAAAAGAGATACCGCGCAAAGAACTCGACAATTGCGGTTCATGGTGGAGGGTATATAAGATTCGTCCCGGACGAACTTAGCACTCTCCTACTTGATCCAATTTCAATAGGCTTCGTCTCTAGGCCCAAGAAAATGCAAATGCGATTCATGGTGGAGGGTATATAAGATTCGGCCCGGGCGAACTTAGCACACTCTTACTTGTTCCAATTTCAATAGGCTTCGTCTCTAGGCCCAAGAAAATGCTTGTGCCAAATTTGAAGACTATCGGATGAAAATTGCGATCTGTACTTTGTACACAAATTAACATGGACAGACATACGAACATAGCTAAATCGAAACAGAAAGTGATTTTGAGTCGATCGTTATACTCATCAATGGGCCTATCTCTCTTCCTTCTTGGTGTTACAAACAAATGCACCCTTGGGTATGAAAATAGTGAAAAAATCTGTGAACACATTTTCATTTGCGGAACTAAGTTATTCACTGAGTGCAAATTTGACATTCACTAAAAGCAATTTGCATGCTTAATAAAAGAATTTTCTTCGATTTTGCGTTCATGGTTTTTTAAATAATTAGCAATTGTTAGCAAATATTGCTCTTCCACTTTTATTTACATAATTTACCAAAATAAATAAAGGATGTACAGCGTACAATAGGGTTGCCTTTATGTCTTTTAATTGTAAAAAAAGATTTTTTAAAGATTACTACAATAAGTGGAATAATGTTTGGTGGAAATTTTCCACAGTGAAATAACTTAATACACATCTTTGCCCAAAATCGAGGTGAAGAACTATCATCACCAAAATTCCCACATATCACTTTTTGAGCCAAAAGACAATCGCCATGAATTTAGTAAAAATCATTTCAGATTAAGATGTCACTCCCACAAACATATATAGCTCGGCTAATGAATAACATTTCGTGATGATTGGAAAACAAATGCGATCTTTGATTACAAAAGTACGACAGACAGATAAATGGCAAAGAAAGGATACGCGGACAGTTGTAGATGGCAAAGCCGAATCAGAAGGAGTTTCTGAGTAGTGCAATACATTCTATCACAGCCACAGCAGTGAAGCAGGGAACAGTTATGTTTGCATAATAAATGCCACATAAATATGCACTTTGATTGTCAAATGCATGCTCGGGCTTAAACTACTCATCTGGATTCTCTAGAAACCACTATATCCAACTTTGGACGTCCCTTCGGTACCAGTTATCTTTAACCGATCGCCATAACATTTTATATTTTGTTTATTGAGATCAAAAGGAAAGAAAAATAGACGGTATGCATTTCAACTTTTGTAAAAAAAAACCTTTTTGGCGTGGGACTATCTAGTGTCCAATTTAAACATTGGGTACACTTGGTTTGTGCACATTGGTCTGATAATGTTGTGTATGACATTATGAACTTTGAAGTAGATCAGAGTGTTTATTATAAATAACAAAATATTCCGGTAACTTGTCATTTTTACCATCGTAAGAGCATGTCAATGTATGTATAAAATGTGTAAGGTCCTGTATTTGCGACAACGGTTGAAATTTAAATGCGATTACTGAAAAATTCTTATCTTCTTAGATCTAATTGCGGATAGTGTTTTTTTTTCCCATTGAAAAATTCCAACAGCTTGTCATACAAGCTCGATCATCATGGATTGCGCATATTAATTCGATGTGTTGCAAATAAAATGACGATGTCAGTATACACCCATCTTTCGTGGAGGTTAGATAATGAATTTTTATACCCTCCATCATAGGATGGGGGTATACTACTTTCGTCATTCTGTTTGTAACTCCTCGAAATATTCGTCTAGGACCCCATAAAGTATATATTTTCTTGATCGTCATGACATTTTAAGTCGAACTAGCCATGTCCGTCCGTCTGTTCGTCGAAAGCACGCTAACATTCGAAGGAGTAAAGTTAGCTGCTTGAAATTTTGCACAAATACTTTTTATTAGTGTAGGTCGGTTGGGATTGTAAATCGACCTGGGACCTTGACATCTTGAGCCGCTAGAGGGCACAATTCTTATCCGATTTGGCTGAAATTTTGCATTTGATATGTTATTGTGACTTCCAACAACTGTGCTGAGTATGGTTGAAATCGGTCCATAGCCTGATATAGCTGTCATATAAACCTATCAGGGGTCTTGACTTCTTGAACGTCTAGAGTGCGCAATTCCTATCCGATTTGGCTGAAATTGTGCATGAGATGTTTTGTTATGAATTTCAAAAACTGTGCTAAGAATAGTTTAAATCGGTTCATAACCTGATATAGCTGCCATATAAACCGGTCTGGGGTCTTGATTTCTTGAGCCACTAGAGGACGCAGTTATTATCCGATTTGGCTGAAATTGAGCATGAGATGTTTTGTTATGAATTTCAAAAACTGTGCTAAGTATAGTTTAAATCGGTTCATAACCTGATATAGCTGCCATATAAACCGGTCTGGGGTCTTGACTTTTTAAGCCTCTACAGGGAGCGATTCCTATCCGATTTGGCTGAAACATTGCCTGACGAGTTTTGTTATGACTTCCAACAATTGTATTAAGAATGGTTCAAATCGGTCCATAACCTGATATAGCTGCCACATAAAACGATATGGGATCTTGACTTCTTGAGCCTCTAAAGGGCGCAATTATTATCCAATTTGGCAGAAATTTTGTACAACGGCTTCTCTCATGAACTTTGTCATACGTGTCAAATATGGTATGAACCAGTTTAAGCCTAATACAGCTCCCCCATAAACCGATCCCCTTATTTTATATCTTGAGCCCCTAAAGTGCGCAATTCTTAGAAGATTTGGCTGAAATTTTACACAATGACTTCTACTATAGTCTCCAATATTCAGTTCAATTATGGTCTGCAATGAACCATTACCTCATATTGTTCCAATAACAAAGCAATTATTACGAGTTGACCCTTAACAATTTCGTTGTTAACTCTTCACATCTTTAGTTGACTACTTTAAGATCTTTCAAAAGAGGAACTATTTTATCTAACAAGGTTTTTACTTTTACCGTTCTTTGTTATTACGTAGTACAATTTTTAACAATATGTAAAACTTAGTTTTCAAATCTAATGTCAACATTGTAAACAATTCCAGGAAAGTTTTTTTCACATGCATCATTAGCAGATATAACCGCAATATTGGATGAAAAAGTCCTATTATGCGAATGAAAAGAGGGAACATGGAAATCCATTCCTTGTTGTAGAGCAGAGTGCGCCCGTTTGTTCTTTCACAGAATGACAATTCATTTTGTTTTGTGGTTTTGGGAATAATGCGCTTACGTTCGCTTTGAGTATTCCGTCCTCATTTGTTGTGGAATGGCAAGTGTCAGCTTATAGTGGTGGGGAAAAAGTGGTCAATGCATCAAGCGAGCTACATTGCAATGTGATGGCCTTTGTCACGAGTGTTTTGCGATCTCTGCTTTCAAATGGCGTGTAATGAGGATAATGGAAATGTGGGTCTTGAACAAAACCCACGAGTCGTACTTCATTAAACGTGAACTTTAGCTTTTGAATTCAAAATCCTACTATGATTGTGAAATTTCTAATGAAATTTCTTAAATTCACTTAAATTATAAAAAGATTAAAAACCGCAATGGTATGTTGTAAAAAAAAAAACTGTAGTTACACTCGCATAACATATAATTAGTTGCTGCGGTAAAAAGAGATCAGATAACTGTTTCATTAAGCATAATTTTCTTTATTTCGTTTACGTATGTGACATCTGGAAATGCTGATCTGCAACCCCATAAAATATATACATTAGGGCGGGTTGAACTTGTTTACCATCCACCATATGATGGGGGGTATACTAATTTCATCATTACGTTTGTAACACCTCGAAATATGCGTCTAAGACCCCATAAAGTATATATGTTCTTGATCGTCATTACATTTTAAGTCGATCTAGCCATATGCACCCGTCCGAATGTCTGCGGAAGCAAGCTAACTTTCGAAGGTATAAAGCTAGGTGCTAGAAATCTTGCACAAATACTTTTTATTAGCGTAGGCTGATTGGAATTGTAAATTGGCCAAATCAGTCCAAGTTTTGATAAGGCTGCCATATAAACCGATCTTGGGTCTTTACTTGTTGAGCCTATAGAGGGCGCAGTTCTTATCCACTTTGGTTGAAGTTTTGCCAGTGTCATGTTGGTATGGCTTCAAATAACTGTGCCAAATAAGGTCTATATTGGTTGATGACCTTATATAGCTGCCATATAAACTGATATATCAATTTGATTTTCTAAGCCTCTGTAGGTCGATTTGTATGAAATTTTAAAGGTGGTATTTTTCTATGACTTCTAATATCCATATTGGTCAATAACTTGATATAACTAACTCATATATATTTGAAAAGTTATTCAAAGAACTTGACAAATGCGATCCATGGTGGAGGGTACATACAATTCGCCCTGGCCGAACTAAGCACATTTTTATTCGTTTTTTAACGTATAGCAAAAATGTAAACGACATTAAATTCTAAGAAAATCCTTCGAAGAAGCCATATATCTAAACTACAATCCTAAAGCGCGCCTCACGACATGATAACAAGTAAAAAGGCATTAAGTTATAGCTATATCTAACAATATTCTGATCTTTACGCAAAAAATTAAACGTTTGGGAAATTTTACGACGAACAAAATACTTTTTTCACGAAGTTTTGCTTTTATTGTAACCGTGTAACATTTCGCTTCAACAAATCATACGTTAGCCATAAACGTAGTATTATTGAACGTAACTAACTTTGTTTATCGTAAACCACTTAGCAGCTTCGTCTACGGTAAAAGGACCTTCCTTTTGTTGTATAGCCAAAAACTCTTTAAGCTTTGATAACTGCAAATGATGATTCGTGTATCGGACCAATAATTATTCTCTTGTGTCTCTCCTACTAGAGAGAAAGAGTGGGTATTTGATCGTACAAATCAGTGGTAGATAATATTGGGATGCCCAAAAAGTAATTGCGGATTTTTCATATAGTCGGCGTTGACAAATTTTTTCACAGCTTGTGACTCTGTAATTGCATTCTTTCTTCCGTCAGTTATCAGCTGTTACTTTTAGCTTGCTTTAGAAAAAAGTGTAAAAAAAGTATATTTGATTAAAGTTCATTCTAAGTATTATTAAAAATGCATTCACTTTCTTTTAAAAATTACTTATTGGGCAACCCATTATTTCACAAATTAATATAGTCTCTTCCAACAAAGTTTCTAAGAAAATTCTAAATATTGCCTAAAGTATTCAAAACAAATAACAGGCAACTATAAAAAGTAGCATAGAATTTTTTTTCAGCAGACTTGTGTAATCAAGGCAGAAGATTTTGTGAGTTGAAATAGCAAGAAGAAATGTTTGCTAATACAGATGTCCTGTGTTTACTAAAACAGCAGTAATGTCTGCTTTCCCATTTTCAGCAGATAAAAACTGCTGTTTTAGCAAACATTTTGTTTGAGTGTATTGAGCAGCTTGGACGAGTGCGTATGGTAAACTCGGAAAGTGTACATTTTTAAAGTTTCGGCACAAAAATGTTGGTATGCCCAATGACAAAAATCATGAGTGCAACAATTGGCTGCCAGGCAAAGAAAACACACAAGAATTTCTAAGGCACATACATGGTTTGGTATAAATTACACGATAAAGGAATATGCATCACAAATTACGTATTTAAATGTGCGAAAACAACAACAAAAATTTTTTGTTTTAATTATGGCATGACGGATATAGTAGATCATAATACAAAACCATAATGGGGTTGTGCGACAATGGAAGGCTTTTAATATTATTGTGTATCATAACAGACAGACGGACGGTATACACACCCCCATCCTTCGGTGGTAAGTATAAAAATATCACTACTAAGCTCTCAGTTCGAAATTTCTGACAGAGATAAATAAGCTTTATTGGACATCTGTTTATACATCACAACATCTTACGCCAAAGCTTGGTTAAAATCCCCTTTAGTAGAAATATCAGTGAAAATCGGACTATGCTATTGTATATATTAGAGTTATATGCGCATCTGAACCGATTTAAATCAAATTGAGCAGAAGTGGGAAGATATTAAATAAAACAATCTTTACCAAATTTCTTGAAGATCAACAGTTGTAGCTACTATAGCCTTATAAGTGTAAATCGGTCGATACATATATTTCTGAGGGTTTCAGATTTCTAAAGGACTACTTCATACCAAATTTCGTGCAAATCGGTTACAAATCGAACTACGACAATTTAAGGGACACTCGGGCGATAAATGTATATGGGAGTTATATCTAAATCTGAACTGATTTTTAGCAATATTAATTACGTTTGTCTCTAGGCGAAAAAAGTGATATGCGAAAATGTTCGTGATGATTGGATAACAAATGCGACCTGTATCTTGATTGAGAGGCGCGGATTAGGATTTTATTTCACACTCATGGTTTCTTCGGCGAATTTTCTTTTAATACATGATTTTTAATTTTTTTTTACCCATACAAATCAACCCTCCATAATAAACATTTTTAATCGTTTTGATATTCTAAGTCGATTTATACCATGTCCGTCTCTTTGTCGCAATAGCGGTTAAACAGACAACGCATGGATATATCGTATTAAGGTGTGTCGTTGGGAAGCTCTTATAGGCGAGTAAGCTCGTTCCGGTCTATACAACAGATCGCCGCGAGTATTTGATGGCCATTGGGTATTTAAATGCGCCAAATGGACCAAGTCGGACTTTATACATCCACTCTGGTGAAAATTTCAATTTTAACAGTTATTGTTTATTTTTTTTCCCTTATTTGAAAGTAACGATACCACCTATGTTCGTGTCTGCGATACCTTGCGTTGAGAAATGTGCTGTCAATTACGTCTCCTTTGAGATTCATATGCCATTTTGGTACTCCAATCAAAAACAAGTTCAGCCGGCCGAATCTCATAAACCCTCCACCATGTATCGCATTTGTCGAGTTCTTTGCCCGGTATCTCTTTATAGGCAAATAAAAGATAATGGATAAGAATTGATATACTATATTGGAGATCGGTTTATATGGGAGCTGTATCAGGCTATGGGCCGTATTTAACACGTATGTTGAAGGTCATGAGAGAAGCCGTTGTATAAAATTGTAGTCAAATCGGATAAGAATTGCGCCCCCTGGGCTTATGAAGTACAATCGAGAGATCGGTTTATATGGGAGAGGTATCAGGGTTTTAACCGATTTAGACTGTACTTGGCATAATTGTTGCAAGATAAAACAAAAATCAATGCAAAATTTCAGCCAAATCGAATAGGAATTACGCCCTCTAGAGGCTCACGAATTCAGGATCCAAGATCGGTTTGTATGGTAGCTATATCAAAACACGGACCGATGTGGTCCGTTTACAATCCCAACCGACCTAAATCGGTCTATATCCTGAAACAGCTCCCATATAAACCGATCTCCCTATTTTACTTCTTGAGCCCATTAAGGGCGCAATTTGAATTCGAATAGCTCCAATATCATAGCAATTCTTTCCTTATCATATGTTTGCCTACAAGGAGATACCGGGAAAAGAACTCGATAAAGATTCGGCCCGGCCGACAATTTGGCTCAGATCGGTCCAGATTTGGATATAGCTGCCATATAGACCGATCCTCAGATTTAGGGTTTTAGGCCCATAAAAGTCACATTTATTATCCGATTTCGCTGAAATTTGGGACAGTGAGTTGTCTTAGGCCCTTCAACTTCCTTCATTAAATTGGCCCAGATCGGTCCAGATTTGGATATAGCTGCCATATAGACCGATCCTCCGGTTAAGGGTCTTAGGCCCACAAAAGCCACATTTAATATCCGATTTTGATGAAATTCGGGACAGTGAGTTGTGTTAGGCTCAAATCGGTCCAGATTTGGATATAGCTGCCATATAGATCGATGCTCCGATTTATGGTGTAAGGCCCATAAAAGCCACATTCATTATCCGATTTGGCTGAAATTTGGGACAGTGAGTTGTGTTAGGCCCTTTCACATATTTCTTCAATTTGGTCCAGATCGGTTCAGATTTAGATATAGCTACCATATAGACCGATTTCTTGATTTATGGTTTTGGGCCCATAAAATGCTCATTTATTGTCTGATGTCGCCGAAATTTGGAACAGAGTTTGGTTAAGCCCCTTGACATACTTCTGCAATATCGCACAGATCGGTCCAGATTTGGATATAGCTGCCATATAGACCGATATCTCGGTTTTAGGTGTTGGGGCGATAAAAGACGCATTTATTGTCCGATGTCGCTGAAATTTGACACAGTGAGTTTGGTTAGGCTCTTCGACGTCCTTCTTCAATTTTGCCCAGATCGGTCCAGATTTGCATACAGCTGCCATATAGACCGATCTCTCGATTTAAGGTTTAAGGCCCGATTTAAGTTTTCGTGTCGTATATAGTTCAGATCGGTATGAGGTATATGAGTTTAAGGTATGAAATTTTCACCGAATTTTGATGAAAGGTGGTTTACATATATACCCGAGGTGGTGGGTATCCAAAGTTCGGCCCGGCCGAACTTAACGCCTTTTTACTTGTTTTAATTCCTTTTATTTGAAATGTTTTTTTATGGTTGGTAAAAAAATTCATAATAATAATTTTCGATTTTTGCAATGTTTCCATCGGGGCAACACTGTTGGCTGCAGGGTTGCCTATGCCCGTCGATGTTCTCGAGTGTATAAAGTGACCATGGATTGTTGTTGGGAGTCCTGGCCGGCCACTGCAATTTCAGGTCGTTGACGTGGCGATGGATTTGGGAGGATAAGGATTTCTTCAGAGTCTGTGGGGTTAGAAGGAGTTAGAATCGGTTGAGCATCTGCTGTGCCAATGCTCCGCAATGAGAACTCGTAGGATCAGGAACGAACACTTCTTCTTTTACTGTCTTTCGACCCTTCTGCAATGGTCTGGTATGGCTGACGAGGCGACCCTCTAGTCCGCAAGAGTTCTTTCGATCTCTATGCCGGCTTTTTAGTTTTTTTATCCTTTTGGTAATGACTTTCGTCTCTTTCTTCTCTCTTATTTTATTTCTTTCTAGGAAGAACACAATGGACTAGAGGTCCCAGAGTGAAGCGGCAGGCAACTACATTTGCCTGTCCTAACGGCTCCAAATTTCACCTACCTACTCCAAATTTCAGGGATATTGTATTAAATTGAGGTTTTTATAGGTTAAATAAAATTATTCTAAAAAAAGGTTAATAGGGGGCTATATCAGGATATAGCGTATCTTTAAACTTAACCTTCCTAAGGCCAAAATAATTATCGCATCATGTTACAGCAAGATGTAAATGGGTCGACTAATCGTTGGTAACTGTTAAATTTGTTACAGAAATTTCCATTTCTGTATTAAGTTGCTTATGTTTTTGGAATTTACTTAGTAACTGAACTAATTTTTATTTCATCGTATTATCTCCAGTTAATGCAACAATAGTTGCGCGACCATCCATAATCTGCCGCTGAATGTAATTATTAGGAAACCAGTAAGGAAAGGCTAAAGTCGGACACAGCCGACTATATAATACCCTACACTACCGTGTCTACCTAATACCTTTAATAAATATAACCAATGTCTAAATCTTGTCGGAATTTATGTCTGTTTAATTTAGTGGCACAACGCTTACTGAATTGTCGATTAGAACAGGAGGATGTTTTTACAATAGGACCCAATTTTGACTACCGCAGTTCTAAAGGCGGATATCGGCTAAAAAATATATTTGGGAGCTACATATAAGTATAGACCGATTTTGGGGAAATTTTGCAAGTAAAACATTCCACTGAAAATTTAAAGAAGTAAAAAGGCATTAAGTTCGGCCGAACTTTGGATACCCACCACCTCGGATGTATCTGTAAACCCCCTTTCGCCACAATCAGGTGAAAATTGCATAAATTATGCACCCAAATACGGCACGGACATTGAGTGGTCTAATAAATATAAGTCACTGTTGAAGTTTGTATATAAAATTTCAGCAAATTCGGGTAATAAATAAAGATTTTATGAGCTTCAGACCCTTAACTGGTATATCGGTCTATATGACAGCTGTATCGAAATACAGTCCGATCTTTTCCATATTTGGGTCGGATGGTGGGTGGCTTAAAACTACTCACTATTTAAAATTTCAGCGAAATCGGATAAGAAATATAGCTTTTATGGGCTTCAGACCCTTTATCGGGAGATCGCTCTATATGGCAGCCATATCTAAATATAGACCGATCTAATCCATATTTTGGTCAGATGTCGGGAGGCTTAAAATAAATCACTGTTGAAATCGGGTAATAAATAAAGCTTAAATGAGCTTCAGACCCTTTATCGGGAGATCGGTCACCATATAGACCGATCTCCGAGCTATATCTAAATATAGTCCGATCTGAACCATACTTGGGTCAGTTGTCGGAAAGCCTTAAATTTCTCACTGTTTCAAATTGCGGCGAAATCGGGTAATAAACAAAACTTTTATGGGCTTCAGATCCTTTATCGGGAGATCGGTCTACATGGCAGCTATATCTAAGTATGGACCGATTTAATCCATATTATTAAATAAATAGGGCTTTTATGGTTCAGACCCTTTATCGGGAGATCGGTCTATATGGCAGCTATATCTAAATATAGTCCGCAGTTGTAGAGAAGCCTTGAACTACTCACTGTTTCAAGTTTCAGCAAAATCGGATGAAAAATAAAGATTTTATGGGCATTAGACATTTTATCGAAAAATCGGACTGTATAGCAGCTATATCCAAATATGGTCCGACTTGGCCTTTCAAGAACTTAACCAGCGTGCATCAAAAAGATGTATCTGTGCCAAATTTCAGCTCAATATCTCAATTTTTGAAGGCTCTAGAGTGATTACAACAGACGGACGGACGGACACACGGACATCGTTAAATCGTCTTAGAATTTTACGACGATCCGAAACGTAGGGTCGGAAATTGATATTTCGATGTGTTGCAAAAGGAATGACTAAATGAATATACCCCTATCCTACGGTGGTGGGTATTAAAAGATGGGACTGAAATTGTGTCTTCTACATGCTTAAAGGCCATATCGGATGAAATATATATATGGGAGCTACATCTAAATGTGATCATATTTTGATGAAACTTTGCACACGTGCATTAAGACGTCAAACAAAATACCTCATGCTAAATTTAAGACTTAAAAGGCCAAATCGGATGGAAAATATATATGGAGCTCTAACTTAATCTGATCCGATTTTGATAATAATTTACCATACGTGATGAGACGACAAAAACACTAAATCGAATCAGGAAGTGATTCTAATGGGTCTAGCTCTTTTCCATCTTAGCGTTGCAAATAAATGCACACATTTTTAATACTCTGTACCACATTAGTGGTGTAGGGTAAAATGAATAGAAGCCTGTTAATATCACACGTATGTCAGGCAAAATTTCCATCAACTATGATTTTATTTTTCCTCCAAAGAACATTTGACAATGTGAAAGCTTAAGTTTCATAATTTTCAAATATTTTGAATATTTTTTTTTTTAGTGTAATAGAAAATTATAAAGATGATTTCTGTACCAGAGTCCGAATGGTTCATTCAAGCAATTTCAATTTCATTGAAACTGTAAGGAAATCCTCAAATAAACGAAAGAAAAAATACGCCAAAGCACAAAACGTGGCCGAGACATTAAATTGCTGCTTAAGAAGAAAAATGAAAAAGAAGCTCCACAAAAAGACAAAAACATTTAGACTCATTTAACAATTACAACCTGTGTTAAATGGAAATGAAAGAAAATGAGCCCTGGCACCGGCCCTCTTTCCAATGGGGACTAGTTGGGCTATTTTAACAAGAGTTCGCTTGTAAAACGTGAAAATAAGCGATGTTTCTGTCAAACCGCCTCAGACCCATGGCCAGAAAGCCCTATGCCAAAGAAAACGAAATTGTTGAAAGAGAAGATACCCGTGTGCTGATAGGCACCATTTGTGGCGTCTCAAGCACCGGTTGTTGGCTAGCCCCAGTAACATTGTGGCCATACCACTACGTACAACATTATTCACTTCAACTGGCTGATCCAGTCAGTAGGTTGGTCGGTTAGTTGGTGTTCCTGGGGTTCACGTAATAATACCCATCTGTGCCGTTTGGCATGATGTTTTTTTTTTTCGTTTAAGCTTCAGACACACAATCATCCCGGGGTTAGATGAATGCCAAAGATTTGCGCTGCTGTTGCAGTGCCACTTCCTTGTTTTCAATTGCAGTCAGCAAAATTAAAGTGCTTACAACCGCAATGTCGTATTTATAACAACGGCCTCTGGAAAGGTGGGATTCACATCTGTAGGCTTTATACTGCACGTAGCATTTGCCGCAATTAATTCATAAATAGTCAACTACTTACGTGGGCATAGTTGAATCTTATCTGGCTTTCAGGGAGATCTCCATCAACATATTCGTTGAAATACTCTTACATGCTTTTAATTATGGGAGTACATTTGAAATGCTTCTGTTTTCTAATAAAAACAAGTAAGAGCGAGCTGAGTTCGGCCGGGCCGAATCATATATACCCTCCATCATGGATCGCAATTGTCGAGTTCTTTGCGCGGCATCTCTTTTAGGCAAACAAAGAATAATGAATGAGAACTGTTATGCTATTGGAGCGATATGAAGTTATAGTCGGATTCGGACCATAAACGAATTGAATGCTGAACATTGTAGAAGTCATTTTCAAATACTTCACCCCATTCGGATAAGAATCGCGTCTCGTAGGGGCTCAAGAATCAAAATCGGGAGATCGGTTTATATGGGACCTGTATCAAGCTATAGATCGATTCAGACCATATTTCACAAGTATGTTGAAGGTCATGAGAGAAGCCGTTGTACAAAATTTCAGCCAAATCGGATAACAATTACGACCTCTAGAGGCTCAAGATGTCAAGATCGGTTTATATGGCAACTATACCAGGTTTTAGACCGATTTGAATCAGACTGACGAACGGACGGACATGGCTTGATAGACATAAAATGTCATGACGAGCAAGAATAAATAAACCTTATGGGGTCTTATTTCAAGATGTTGCAAACAGAATGACGAAATTAGTATACCACCATCTTATGGTGGAGGGTATAAAAATGCTTCTGTTTTCTTGTAAAACAAATCTATTTTTAGAAATGCTGTGTAATTAGTATAAATTTAACTAGTATAATGAAATTAGTATAAATTGCCTGGGACGAAGAGTAGGACATCCAGCGAACTGCTCAAATACAAACATCATGCCTATGTCATGGGAAGGTCGATGGAGACTGCCCTGCACGAGGTTGTGCATAAAATGGAAGAATCCTTCGATGCTAAAACGTACACACTGGCGGTATGCATTGACATCGAGGGGGCTTTTAACAATGTGTACCAGTACCGGGTGGAACCGGTCCTTAGAGACTGGATAAACCATATGCTAAGGAACAGGTGAATAAATTGTGTGTTCAATGGCATATATATAAGGGAGAAAGTGGCACAGGGCACGCCACAAGGGGGCATTTTATCGCCACTCCTACAGGTGACCACCATAAATGACCTATTACGGATGCTGACTGAGGAGGCTGATTTGAACCCGTCTGCTTCACAGACGATGTTATAATACTTCTAAGGAGTAAGAATCCGATCGAGCTATGCAGAAGGGCCGAAAGGGTCTTGCATATGGCGTATGACTGGGATAGACCCAGAGGTCTGAATGTTAACCCAGACAAGGCTGAAATATGCCTGTTCACAAGGAAGACGAAGGTGGGCCAATCTAATGCACCACGTTTCCTCAATAAGACGATTTCGAAATCTGACAATGTCAAATACTTAGATATGATCTTGGACAGGAAACTGAATTGGAAGTGTCACATTTAGGAGCGTACTGAGAAGGCTTACAGATGTTGGGCACTATATAGACGGGCCGTAGGCTTCAAATGGGGCCTGAATCGTAGGATAGTCCACTGACTCTGCGGGAGCGAGATTAGACCAATACTTACTTACGCCTTTGTAGTTTTGTGGACTGCTATGGTGAAAAGTGCAACATAAGGACCGTAGAACAAGTTCAGAGAACATGTTGTCTTGGCAAAGGCGGAGCGATGAGGACCACGCCCACTGGGGCACTGGAGACCATTCTAGATATCCGACCCATTGATATACAGATTAAGTGTGAGGCAGCCACTGCTGCTATGAGACTTAAGACTATGGGAGAATGGATTGAGGATGGGAGTAGCTCATACCATCGCGATATAATCGAGGCGACAATAGGAAACCTGGAAGGAAGGGAAGAGGTTTCCGATCGGATATCTGAGAGAACCTTGAAGTCGAGTGCAAGGCACTAATGCCATCGGCAAAGTTTTGGATTGATGGAACCCTAGTATTGCCATCTGGAAGAGAATGTTACACGGATGGATCAAAGCTAGAGGACAAAGTGGGCCTGGGGGTTTATATTGAAAACCCAGGGACTGACATCTGTTTTAGACTGCCTGACCATAATACGGTCCTGCAGGCGGAGATCCGGGCGATCACAGAATGCGTGAAGTGGTGTGGTACTAACGCGAGGCCGTCGAATGTGAACATCTTTACCGACAGCAAAATTGCCATAAGGGCAATAACAACTAGGACGGTAAGGTCACGAACAGTCTTGCAGTGTAAGAAGGAGATTAACGCAATCTCTGAGGATGGGAAAATCCGCATCGTTTGGGTGCCGGGCCATAATGGAGTAAGGGGAAATGAAAGGGCAGACGATTTGGCGGTGAAGGCCAGAGGACTGCCGTAAATAAACTTGGTTAACGCATAGCTTTTCGGGTCGGCGCAGTCCGAGTTAAGGGAGTGGGCGGCGAATGCGCATGCAACATTGTGGAACAGGGAAACGATCGGTAGGACGTCTAAAATCTTATGAGGTGATCCAGATCGTGAGAAGACGAGGCTATTGCTGAAAGGAAGTAAGAAGGAGGTCAGAATAGTTATTTGTATCATATCGGGAAACATGGGACTAAGAGCTCAGTTATATAAAACGATGCAAGTGATAGCATGTGTGGGGCATGCGGGGAAGATGATGAGACGTTGGAGCATTTTTTTTGTCATTGCCCGGCTTTCGCGTCTAACAGCTACCGGAACTTAGGTGTAGACACAATACCAGACATGAACCAACTTAGGGGAGTGGTATTTAAAACCATTTTGTAAGTATTGTAGCACGGAATTTCTAAATTAGATTTTCTTTTTCGAGGTTACTTTTTTATGTATTTAGAGTGCACAACAAGCCGGTTACTGGCTTAGGTGTATGTCCATAGTGGCATGGGGCCGATTAATATCTGCACCCCCTTTCAACCTAACATAACCTAACCTAAGTGTTAATATTCTTTCTAAGGAAGCTGCACTTTTCTATGGATTATAACCCCATTATTGCATAGTGTCCGGTTTATCGGACGTTTTTATTTCTTAGGCTACGTGTGCATTTGTATGAATATTTTGAAAGAGCACATATACGAAAGAGTTTGTAATATGTCACAATTCACAGTTTTTCAATAATTTTGATCAAGTTTCAACTTTAAAATTCTTGTTACTAAAAAAATGGAAAAAAATTTAAAACGTTTATAAAAGCAAGGGTATCAATTAAATAAAAGCGAGGAAAACTAACTTAAAACTAATGGTACGTTAACGGGACCAATATTTTTACTTTTACAGCTGGTGAAGACGAATCCTAGCAATATGCTCGTTCATATTTTGATGAAAATGAAGCAGACTGACATATATAAGGCTCACTCCCGGTATATCGTCCTTTACAAAGGATTCGAGTCTTAAGAGTAAGGCCAAACCTATTTTATCTTCGCATGCCTATAATTTGACTAGGCCATCGGCCTTCTTCTAACTTAACCAAGATTAACCGTCGCTTATCGCGTTTATTGAGAGGCTTGGTGCGAATGATCCTAAAACTCTCACCGATAAGAATGACCCAAAGGTTATACGTTTAGATTTGCAAACAACACCGCAGTCAATCAAAATAAAATAACAAAGGCGAACAATAGCAATATGGGTCCAAGAATCTTTGCTAAGGACAGCTTGGTCAACAAGGGAGAAGACTGCATTCCTAGGACCAATAGGAGCGGGATAGTCAACAAACTGTCATCTGTATACTCTGATATCTTTGCGGAATTACCTGGGCTTCCTGAAGTTTGTGACGATGCAAGATGGTATCGGAGCAGATACAAACGTATTGCTTTCGGGGATACAGGATCAGTTGAAATCCCAATCTTTGAACCACCGACTGGAAGATTAATAGATTGGATACTGCTGATGACGACCGTAGACATGCAGTATTCGTACTGCACTCCGGCTGTCTCGCAGACCTCATCGAGTCTGAAGGAGTCGTATCCTACAGATTCATTAATTTGAAACTCAGAATAGAAGCGGTGGGGTTGGGGAATCAAGAGACGACTCGGCAGTCATGACAAGGTCGAACGAATCTTGTAAGAATGAACTCCTGCTGCACTCAGAAGACGTGGCTAACGCAAAAGTGGCGGAAATTCTGAATCCTGACTTTGGTCCGGTTACTAAATTTGGACCGGTTTCTCCACCATTGTAGGGCCGCTTTCGCGGTAATAAATCACCTTCTGATGGCAGGAGGATTCGACGTGATTCTTATCCAGAAACCATAAGTGTGCGGGGGAATCGTTTGTGGACTAAGAGTTTCTGGAAGTTAACAATTCAAGGGTACGGGGAATGGAAGATACAGAGCCTGAATTCTAGCAAAGTGTAGTCTAAATGTTGTTCTTGTTACATCGCTATGCACCGAAATTCATTAGTAGCCTGCCTTAAAATAATAAGTCTCATACTGGGTGGCTTTTTTATATATGACGAACCATTCAGAGATGCCGCCTTCAATCTTGAAGTTGCCGGTACTGTGTACCGGATTGAAGCCATGGAACCCTTAATCGACCAGTGTACGTGTTCGTCCTTTTTTCTTGAAGGGTTCGGCACATCCCGGAGTGTTTTGTCCACACGCTTCTAGTACCGTGCCGGGATTGAAAAGAAGTCCAGATCCTGGTTCTGCTCGGTTAGCCAGATCTGCCTTCATCATATGTCAGTGTTAGTGAGGTGTAACCCGTGTATTTTCGAACTTACGTCACTATGGGAGTGTAGTCGCACTGATTATGTTGCAAGGCGCTGCGCGAACATAGACAGCAGTGTGTCATAAGAGTCGCCGTCGTCGCCCTTGGTGTCCTTGGTGTCCCAAAATACGCAACAGCAACACCCCAGCGTTAAAATTGCCGACCATTGCCGGGAAGTGCATCTTTCCTGCAATTGAATTGCAACGGCCTCCGAGGCAAGATCGACGATATAGTAGACTTTATGAGTCGGAAGTACATATTGGTTGCAGCGATCCAGGAGACAAAGCTGGCCAACAACTGCATCCTGCACAGCTTTCACGGATACAATGTGGTACATAAGGATGGCATACGGAGCGGAGGTGGGGGATAAGCTATCGTGATACACCATTCAGTGCACCATAGAGTCATCTCGCCTGAGCCTGGCGCTAGCGACCCCTTTAAGGAATATATGGGTGTAACATGAACGTGTACAACAATGTGTCCATACCACCGGTTGTTGGTTGTGTCTCAATTAATGACCAAGTTTATAGGCCCGAAATAAGTGCCCTACTGGTTCTAGGGGACTTTAATGCACATTGGAATTCATGGCATTCTCCCCTGGGTAACGATCAGCGGGGCATAGCTTTGGCAGAGCAGTTTAAAGGCTCCGCCTTCTGCAGGGTGAATATGAGAAGGTACCACTAGCATTATGAGAAGGTACCAGACATATCCATTGCATTCCCTGTTTTCCTGAGTGACGTATCCTGGCAAGCCGAAATTTCGTTGGGATCAGATCAACTCCCCATAATACTCCGGGCGTTTATTAATCAGAAGAAGGCCAACTGGGTGCGCTTCCGACAGTATACCAATCGCCGCTTCAGTGAATTGACACCCCCGCAAATGTGCTAGTTGCAGAGAGGATATTCTGAGACATCATTAATGCAGCAGCCACTCGCTTTATACCAGCCCGGCGAATACCCCAGGGGCGGTCTAATTTCCCGCTGCAGGCAGTGGTACTTGCAGACGAGCGTGGTGGAATGCGTCGCACGGACCCCAATAACCCAGAATCAGTGGACTGAATCTTGAAACAAATAGGGAAGTCGGCGATCAAAAGCGGAATTTGTAGCTGGAAAACTTGGAGCAAGGTAACTTAGGCACTAGTGTAGGCAAGCTGTTTTAAGTCGATCTCGAACCCCGAAAGAAGCGATAACATCTCAGTCACTTTTGGCGACGTAAGTGTGACTGATCCGAAGAGATCCACCAGGTTGTTCAACCGTCAATTTATTGAGCTTCCCGAGAGTAACAAGCCAAAGAGGAAAGCCATTAGTCTTACGCGTCGTCTCCTAACCGATGGACAGCCAGCACAATTTACCGTGGGTGAAGTTACAAATGTCATCTGTAGAGCCAATTCATCCTAGGCGTTGGGCTCTGGCGAAAGTTCTACATTGATGCTGAAGAATCTGGATCTACCTAAGTACCTTACAACTTTCCTCAACATGTCTCTGAACGTTTTTACAGTTCCCGATATCTGGAAGATGGGCAGAGTGATCTCGCTTCTGAAGCTTGAAAAGGATCTAAGTTAGGGGGAATCGTACGTACCGATCTCCCTTCTCTCACCAGTAGCCAAGACGCTTGATAGAGCACTCCTGCCGAGCCTCGTAAGAGAATTTTCATTCGTCGAGCATCAGCATGGATTTCAAAGATTGCACAGCGCTACAACTGCTTTGCATGCCAACACCGCACACATTAGCAGTGGTTGCCATGTGATTGGACGGTCCTCGTGGCACTGGACCTATTGAAAGCATTCCACTCGATCAGTCATGCCAGACTATTTGAGGACATCGCTAACACGTCCCTCCAGCCTGGTCTGAAATGATAGGACACGAATTATCCGTATGGCCGCCAGTCGTTTGTGGGATTTAAAGATAAGAAGTCAAGGCTCCGTTGAGTGAAACAGGGAGTTCCACAAGGCGGGGTGATGTCTCCGGTTCTGTTAAAATATATACCCCATTTCACCCCCTCCAAACGGCATAGAGATCGTATCCTATGCGGACGATTGTACGATCATGGCATCACCCCCACTCATTGGTGACATTCACGATAGGTTAAACGTCTATCTCAACGAACTTACCTCATATTTCACTGCAAGAGATCTGAAGATATCTGCCATCAAATCTTCAGCCACATTATACACTACATACACGCATGAGGTGGGTAGGGAGCTAAATGTGATGGTCGATGGAGTGACAATTCCTACCATCAAATGTCCCTGAAAATTTGGTGTCTCATTCGACAGCTCATACAAATTCACCTCACAAGTGAACATTCCAAAAGTATGGGCCTAATCAAGACTTGAAGAGGTCTACCACTTTGGTGTCGCTGGCTAGAACAGACGTCCCAGGTGTTGGGTTCGTCATGCAAGTAAGGTTGTAAGTAATGTCTTTTGCAGAAGCTGTGGGGACGTCGAAGAAGAAGAGACTATATGACACATCTTCTGTGTGTATCTTCCGCACTGGCAGTTAGAAAGACTTCCGCTTTAGGTTTACATTTCATTGAAAACTTGTCTGATTCAACGGATGTGGGCATTCGCATTGTTGGACTTTTATAGCAATCTGGGTGGTTCAACGGTAGGAACTTGAAGGCACCTTCCTTCTTTTGTTCCTGTGGTATCACAATGAACGAAAACGTCTAAGCATTTAAAATAACATTTATACCATGACATTAATCTCAATTATAAAATTTACTCACCCCCGGTATAGTTGAATCTGCATGAATGCCCATTTTCATCATACAATGACTAAGGCTTTCGTTTTTTTCCCGGATTTATAAAGTGTATATGCATTATTCACAATAGATTAATTTGTATTTATCGAACACAATGACTTGTTGTATTGATTCGAATGATTCGTGGCTTTAACATACGAGAGGTGAGCATTTTTTCTGTCATTGTGAAAATATTTCAGTGAAGTGCGACATGACCAATGCATGTGCTGACACAAACAATTGAGGCCTATATGTCCGATAAATTTTCTTTACACACGGGATCATATTTACTGTGTCTCATTCGCATGTTTCATCGTATCACACGGACTGTGATACACATAAAATGCTTGTATGCAGATAGGTCATCAGCATTATAACATTTAATAACTTAATTTACACAATTTCTGGTAAGCAATTCAAGTATGAATAAAGGAAGAATGAAGGCATTAGATGGTAATGACAAGACTCCTCAAAAGACACATGAAGTGCAGATAAATTAGTTTTGTAGGCTTATGGGTCATAACATGTTTTTATGTCACAATAATATTTATACCCACCACCGTCATAAAAGTGAAAATGCTGCATGTAATCTCTTTAGCACGTTTCTCATAATATTAAAAAATAGTTTTGATACTTTACTCAATAATCCTAAGACACCATCCTATCTTGAGCACGCTCTAAACGTATCCTTGTATTTTATATGGAAATAGGGCACTACATTTTTTGATATCTGAAGGGGGGGCGGACCCTCCCCCTTACCCTAATTTTCAGAAACGCCAGATCTCAGAGATGGGTGGTGCGATTTAAGCGAAATTATGTGTGCTCTCATACAGTACCTTAAAAATAAAAATTTGGTATCCAAATTTCGGATGGGGAACCTAGGGGGCTGTCCCACCCTAAAACCCACCAAACATATATTTAGACCAATCACGACAATATGGGATTCAAACGAAAGGTATTTAGGATAAGAAAACGTATCTGATATCCAATTGTCGGACCAAGAGCTTGGGGTACCACCCCAAGCCCTAAAACACCCCTAAATCGGACATATATACCGACCATGGCAATATGGGACTCAAATGAAAAGTATTTGCGAGTAGAATACGAATCTGATATCCAAATGTGTGACCACGTTTCTGGGGGGTGGACCCCTTCCCCAAAACACCCCCCCAAACAGGACTTATTTACTGACCATGAGAATATGGGGCTTAAATAAAAGGTATTTGAATGTAGAATACGAATCTGATATCCAAACATTGGACCAAGTGATTGGGGGGTCGCCTCCCCAAAGGGGACAAATTTACGACCATAGCAATATGGGGCTCAAATGAAAGGTCTTTGGGAGTAAAGCACGAATTTGATATCAATATTCGGGAAAAGTGTCTATGGGGCCACCCCACCCCTACAACACCACCCAAATAGGAAGTATTTGCTGACTATTGGAATATGAGGCTCAAATAAGAGGGTTTTTATAGTAGAACACGAATCCGATATATATTTTCAAGGCCAACTCACTGAGTGGCCGCCCATCCCCCAAAACACCCCCAAGCCGGTTATGTTTGCCGACTATGGAAATATGGGGCTCAAATTAAAGGTATGTGGGATTAGACCACGTATCTGATATCAACATTAGGGGCCAACTGTCTAGCGAACGTCCCACCACCATAGCAACTCTCAATTTGGGTCTTAAAGAGAGTGGAACTAAATATTCATAGTTTTTAGGGCCAAAACCCCAAACCGAACACATTTGCTGACTTTTGCAATAAGGAGTTTAAATGAGATTAGAAAACGAATTTGATATCTAATTTTGAGGCCAATGGCAAAATGGGGGTTTTCGACCATGCCAAATGAAAGGTATTTGAGATTAGAAAACGAATTTGATAACCTATTTTGGGGCCATGTGTTTTTGGGGACGCCTCATCCTGTAAACTCCTCTTAAGCCAACGGCAATATGGGGTTTAAATAAATGGTATTTGAGAGGAGAGCACGATGCTGATATTTTTTCAGAGACAAGTATCTGGGGGACCACCTCTCCCCCGAAAACACCATTAAATCAGACATCATGAGAATATCGACCTGAAATGAAGTATTTAAAGAATGGAGTAAACATTACATCCTAACCTAAATTCGTAGAACAAAGAAGATCATATGAGATTCAGATAAAGGCACATACATTTTTAAACTGTTAGTCAAGCGATGTACTATTTCGTAGCATGGTATTTCACTAAAGGATCGTTAATTGGAGAAACTAAATATTCCAAGGAAACTTTTGTTCCATATAAAGTAAAAGAAGGCGCGGCGGATCGGGCCCCAGTCAGCTAGTCTAGTATAAATTTACTTCACAATTTTATTTATAACAACATCAGATTTGGTTATCATGCAGTTTCAGCTTTTGAATTTATAAATTTAAACAAGTAAAAGCGTGCTAAGTTCGGCCGGGCCGAATCTAATATACCCTCCACCATGGATCGCATTTGTCGAGTTCTTTTCCCGGCATCTCTTCTTAGACAAAACAGGATATAAGAAAAGATTTGCTCTGCCATTATAGCAATATCAAGATATGGTTCGGTTTGGACAACAATTATTTTATATGTTGGAGACCTGTGTAAAATGTCGGCCAATTCGAATAAGAATTGCGCCCTTTGGGGGCTCACGAAGTAAAATAGAGAGATCGATTTATATGGGAACTGTATCGGGCTATAGACCGATTCAGAGCATAATAAACACGTATGTTGATGGTTATGAGAGGATCCGTCGTTCAAAATTTCAGGCAAATCGGATAATAATTGCGACCTCTATGGCAACTATATCACACAGTTGTTGAAAGTAAGAATAAAACACGTCTTGCAAAATTTCAGCCAAATCGGATAGATCTGTTTATATGACAGCTATATCAGGTTATGAACCGACTTAAACCATACTTGGCACAGTTATTGGATATAATAACAAAACACGTCGTGCAAAATTTCATTTCAATCGGATAAGAATTGCGCCCTCTAGAGGCTCAAGAAGTCAAGACCCAAGATCGGTTTATATGACAGCTATATCAGGTTATGAACCGATTTGAACCATACTTGGCACAATTGTTAGATATTATAACGAAACATGTCGTGCAAAATTTCATTCCAATCGGATAAGAATTGCGCACTCTAGAGGCTCAAGAAGTCATGACCCAAGATCGGTTTATATGGCAGCTATATCAGGTTATGGACCGATTTGGACCATACTTGGCACAGTAGTTGGATATCATAACAAAACACGTCGTGCAAAATTTCATTCCAATCGGATAAGAATTGCGCACTCTAGAGGCTCAAGAAGTCAAGACCCAAGATCGGTTTATATGGCAGCTATATCAAAACATGGACCGATATGGCCCATTTGCAATACCAACCGACCTACGCTAATAAGAAGTATTTGTGCAAAATTTCAAGCGGCTAGCTTTGCTCCTTCGGAAGTAAGCGTGCTTTCAACAGACAGACGGACGGACAGACGGATGGACATGGCTAGATCGACATAAAATGTCGCGACGATCAAGAATATATATACTTTATGGGGTCTCAGACGAATATTTCTAGTAGTTACAAACAGAATGACGAAATTAGTATACCCCCCATCCTATTGTGGAGGGTATAAAAATATAAGTTAAATAAAGCTCCCATATATAAGTTCGTCCGATTTTGAGAAATATTGCAATAAATTCCGATTCTCTTGGAATTTGGCAGGTAGGTTTTTATTACGACTCTTAATATTACTAGTGAATTTCATAGAAATCGGCTCAGATTTAGGTATAGCTCTCATGTATATATCGCCCGGTTTTCACTTCTAGACTCACTCCAAATTTTACAGCGTTTTCCTTGAAGATTACCACAATATCTAAAAAGTTTGTTCAAAATCTGTTCAGATATGGAAAAAGCTCCTATATGTATATATGTTCGTCCGATTTTGAGAAATATTGCAATAAAGTGCTCATTTGTTAATTGATTCTCTCGTAATTTGGCAGCAAGGTTTCTATTACGACTCTTAATATTACTGGTGAATGAATCATAGAAATCGGTTGAGAATTAGACATAGGTCTGATATATATATATATATATATATATATATATATATCGCCCGATTTTCACTTCTAGACTCCCTGCAAGCGCATTAATTGAGCAGTCTTGCATTCCTCGACGACTACCACAATATCTAAAGAGTTTGGTCGAAATCGGTTCAGATTTGGATTTAGCTTCCAGATTTTGGGAAATTTGCAATAATGTTGTCATTTGTCAACCGTATTTACTGCAGTTTGAATATGGTTGCTCGAGTTTATTTCGGATTATTTATTTAACCGATTTAACCGATCTGAAAACATCCGCCGTGGTGCATCAAAATTGGTTCAGTATTAGATATACCACCCACTTTGTACTTATAGGATAGGTGTAGGGTATTATACAGTCGGTACCGCCCGAATTTTGCCTTTCTTAACTGGTTTCTATTCTACTATAGTGGAGCTATCGATTGATATCGTACCATTGTGATAATTTTCTTAATTTTGAAGGATTTCTATTAAATATCTCTAACGTTGGGTATATGAATTATAAAAAAGTTCATCGAATAATTTTTATCAAAAAGTTTAAATTTCAACAAAAAAATTAAATTTTACCAATTTTATCGATAGTGTTAAAAACTCTCCATATTGACGCAAAAATTATACTATACATGCTATAGGTACTAATATCGATTGTTTGCCAGCTCAAGTTCTTTCAGCCATATACACTAAGAGAATCTCTGCTTAAAATTGGGGCAGCATTGTCAGATGGTAAAATGTTGATTTTAGCCTCAAAATGTCAAAAATATTTCAATAACTTTTATATAGTACATCTTTTCTTTTTAATTTAAAATGTGTTAACAACAGACATAATATATACTAAAAACCATGTTTTTTTGCTTTAAACAAAACATTAACTCCAAAATGTGACAAAAAATTACATTTATGTATGGAGATGCCTAAAATATCGTTTAGATAATCAAATATTTCAAACTGTTTCCTCCAAAGTTAAAGAATTTTTAATTCAAAATCAGCAGATGGTTTTGGCAAATGTTAACAAACTTTTTCCCTGGGTGTAGTACAACTAAACTAATGCATGTTCCTTATGAACCCGTCCGCTATGGTCCTGTATTACTCAGTTTGCATAATTTTTTTTTTTATTTTTTTTATGTCATCTATCATAATTTTGCATCCGAAATATTAAATTCATTTTCGATATAGGCCCACATAGATAAATTTCTTGAATTTATTTTTCTTACTCAGGGATTAACCGATCTCGGTGGAATACGAATCGGTGTTATATATTTACTCCTCCAATATCCAATACCCTATGTTCACATAGACCAACATTCTGTAAAAGCCTTTTAGGTTTTTTGACGATCCATTTTTTATTGGTTCCCATGTTTGTTTGTTTGTATTCCCATGTTTGTTTGTTAAGTGTATCGCCAACACAATATGTAGTGACCCATATGCAATGGTCATTTTGGATTACCAGCAGGCCAGCGGACAAATTGTTCAGTCAATTAAATTTATGTACGTCTAAGCAAGTAACCACTCCACTGAATCAACACATAAGACCTCGAGCAACAGTTAGATGCTTAGATGTTGGATCATCAATATCAATAGGTACTCCAATCCAGCTACTGTTAAGACATCCGTACACAGAGTGTCGACTATGACAACCACGGCCACTTCTACATAGACATATGTTATATTTTTGTCATAGTGTAGCACGGCTAAGAAACCGTCGTTTTGTCTGAAATGAAGACCATGATGATGCTGTTTACGATGGCTCTAACTAAAGCTGCTGATGATACATTAACCCAATTTCTAAATGTTAAAGTGTTCACAAAGGCCATTTGCTTGGCACGTACGAAGACACAATTCTCAGAGGATTTTAACAATACACGGCAGCCGGTGAATAGGATTTGACGTGGCGTTTGGCTTACCTGTCGCAACTTGAGACTCTCTAGTGAAAGGAGGAGCGTGTCACTCTAACTTTTAAGTGTAAATGTTGTGTAATTCTCATTTTGTTTTATTGCCGCATCAAGCAGTTAATAAAAAGCTCCGACAACTTAGTGATTTATAAAAATACTAAAATATACATTAATCAGAACTTAAGCCAAAACACTTTCAGAATTCTGGTATGATAAAAAGGGAGATAATAAAAGAAAACTTTAAATGGATAATAAATTAATAATAACAAGTCAAAGCGTGCTAAGTTCGGCCGGGCCGAATCTTGGGAACCCACCACCATGAATTCTGCTTAAATTTTATACAAACTAAATTTAGTTGAAGGGCATAATTTTGTTCCATATATATAAATTAGCGCTTTTAGGACCGAACAAGGATGATCGAGAGACCGGTTTACATGGGAGCTATATCAGATTACAGTCTGAATTGGACCGTGCTTGGCACAGTTGATGAAAGTCGTAACAGAGCACCGCATGCAAAACTTCAGATAAATCGGACAGAAATTGTGGCTTGTAAGGGCTCAATAAGTCAAATCAAGATATCGGTTTATATGGGAGCTATATAAGGTTTTATATCGATTTGAACCCTACTTGGCACAGTTGTTGGAAGTCGCAACAAAACACTTTATGCAAAATTTTAGCCAAATCGGACAAAAACTGCGGCTTCCAGGGGCTCAAGAAATCAAATCGTGGAATCGGTTTATTTGGGAGCTACATCCAAATCTGAACCGATATGTACCATTTGCAATCGCCAATGATCTATTTACATTAAGTTAGAAGTCCGTGTGCAAAATTTCAATCGGCTAGCTTTACGCGTTTAACTGCTATCGTGATTTCGACAGACAGAGGTCATTAGAGAATGCTGTGTGCAAAATTTCATCCAAATAGGACGAAAACAAGAAGTCAAATCGGAATATCGGTTTATATGGGAGCTATATTAGGTTATAAACCGCTTTGGACCGTACTTGGCACAGTTGTTGGAAGTCATAACAGAACACTATGTGCAAATTTTTAGCCAAATCGGACGAAAATTGCGGTTTCAAGAGGCTCATGAAATCAAATCGGGAGATTGGTTTATATGGAAGCTATCCTCCATGACCTACATCAGTTAGAAGTATCTGTGCAAAATTTCAACGAGCGTTCAACCGCTATCGTGATTTCGAAAGATGGACGGACGGATGGACGGACGGAAATGGCTAGATCGAATCCGAATGTCGAGACGATCCAGAGTATATATACTTTATGGGGTCGCAGATCATTATTTTGAGGTGTTGCAAACGGAATGACTAGATTAGTATACCCCCATCCTATGGTGGTGGGTATACAAAAAGGAGTAAGACAAACCTTATGAGGTTACCCAATGGATCCCAACGAACATTGTACAAAAAAATATTTTTCAATCCGAGTTATAAGGCATGGCTCAAATATAAATCACTATTCCAATTTTAATGTAAAATTGAACCAAAACGGATTCTAGGAGCTTAGGAATATGGATAGGGGTCAATATGGAAACTAAATTCAATGTAATCGCATTTAGACTGCATTTAGCATACACTCATCGAAATTTGTTATTCAAAATAGCAAAAATATTTGCTGAACAACAGTTTTTGTCTGCTGACAATGGGAAAGCAGAAATAACTGCTGTTTCACAAAAAAAAAACCGTAGCGTAGAGGTTAGCATGTCCGCCTATGACGCCGAACGCCTGGTTAGTCGAAAAAACTAACATAAGTCACTGTGTCAAATTTCAATGAATCGAGTTATCGGTCTATGTGGTAGCTATATCCAAATCTGGACCGTTTTGAGCCAAGTTGCAAAAAAATGTCAAACAGCCTAACGCAACTCACTGTCCCAAATTTCGGCGACATCGAAACCTTAAATCGAGAGATCGGTCTATATGGCAGCTATATTCAAATCTGGACTGATCTTGCCCAAATTGAAGAAGGATTTCGAAGGGCCTAACACAACTCACTGTCACAAATTTCGGCGACATCGGACAAAAAATTTGATTATATGACAGCTATATCCAAATCTGGACCGATCTGTGCCATATTGCAAAAATATATTGAGGGGCTTAACTTAACTCACTGTCCCAAATTGAGGCGACATCGAACAATAAATGTCCCTTTTATGGGCCGAAAACTTTTTATCGAGAGATCGTCTTTATGGCAGCTATATCTAAATCTGAACCAATCTGGGCCAAATTGAAGAAGGATGTCGAAGGGCCTAACGTAACTCACTGTCCTAAATTTTGGAAAAATCGGACAATAAATGAGCCTTTTATGGGGCGAAAACCACAAATCGAGAGATCGGTCTATATGGCAGCTATATCCAAATCTGGACTGATCTGGGCCAAATTAACGAAGGATGTCGAAGGGACTAACACAACTCACTGTCCCAAATGTTGGCAAAAACGGATAATAAATGTGGATTTTATGAGCCTAAGACCCTAAATCGAAGGATCGGTCCATATTTTGAGGTGTTGCAAACGGAATGACTAGATTAGTATACCCCCATCCTATGGTGGTGGGTATACAAAAAGGAGTAAGACAAACCTTATGAGGTTACCCAATGGATCCCAACGAACATTGTACAAAAAAATATTTTTCAATCCGAGTTATAAGGCATGGCTCAAATATAAATCACTATTCCAATTTTAATGTAAAATTGAACCAAAACGGATTCTAGGAGCTTAGGAATATGGATAGGGGTCAATATGGAAACTAAATTCAATGTAATCGCATTTAGACTGCATTTAGCATACACTCATCGAAATTTGTTATTCAAAATAGCAAAAATATTTGCTGAACAACAGTTTTTGTCTGCTGACAATGGGAAAGCAGAAATAACTGCTGTTTCACAAAAAAAAAAACCGTAGCGTAGAGGTTAGCATGTCCGCCTATGACGCCGAACGCCTGGTTAGTCGAAAAAACTAACATAAGTCACTGTGTCAAATTTCAATGAATCGAGTTATCGGTCTATGTGGTAGCTATATCCAAATCTGGACCGTTTTGAGCCAAGTTGCAAAAAAATGTCAAACAGCCTAACGCAACTCACTGTCCCAAATTTCGGCGACATCGAAACCTTAAATCGAGAGATCGATTTAAGGTTTCGAAGCTATATTCAAATCTGGACTGATCTTGCCCAAATTGAAGAAGGATTTCGAAGGGCCTAACACAACTCACTGTCACAAATTTCGGCGACATCGGACAAAAAATTTGATTATATGACAGCTATATCCAAATCTGGACCGATCTGTGCCATATTGCAAAAATATATTGAGGGGCTTAACTTAACTCACTGTCCCAAATTGAGGCGACATCGAACAATAAATGTCCCTTTTATGGGCCGAAAACTTTTTATCGAGAGATCGTCTTTATGGCAGCTATATCTAAATCTGAACCAATCTGGGCCAAATTGAAGAAGGATGTCGAAGGGCCTAACGTAACTCACTGTCCTAAATTTTGGAAAAATCGGACAATAAATGAGCCTTTTATGGGGCGAAAACCACAAATCGAGAGATCGGTCTATATGGCAGCTATATCCAAATCTGGACTGATCTGGGCCAAATTAACGAAGGATGTCGAAGGGACTAACACAACTCACTGTCCCAAATGTTGGCAAAAACGGATAATAAATGTGGATTTTATGAGCCTAAGACCCTAAATCGAAGGATCGGTCCATATGGCAGCTATACCCAAATCAGAACCGATATCGGCCAAATTGGAGAAGGATGTCGAATGGTCTAATACAACTCATTGTCCCAAATTTCAGCAAAATCGGATAATATTGTGTTGCCCAAAAAGTAATTGTGGATTATTCATATAGTCGGCGTTGACAAATTTTTTCACAGCTTGTGACTCTGTAATTGCATTCTTTCTTCTGTCAGTTATCAGCTGTTACTTTTAGCTTGCTTTAGAAAAAAAGTGTAAAAAAGTATATTTGATTAAAGTTCATTCTAAGATTTATTAAAAATGCATTTACTTTCTTTTAAAAAATCCGCAATTACTTTTTGGGCAACCCAATAAATATGGCTTTTATGGGCCTAAGACTACAAATCGGTGGATCTATCTATACGGGGGTTATTTCAAGATATAGTCCGATATAGACAAAGTGCAAAGTTGCAGCTTAATATGTCCATTTTTAAAGACTATATTTCAACAGACAGATGGACAGATGGACGGACATAGCTAGTTCGTCTTAGATTTTTCCGCTGATCAAGAATATATAAATACTTTATAGGGTCGGAAATGTATATTCGATGTGTTGCAAACGGAATGACAAAACGAATATACCCCTATCCTTCGGTAGTGGGTATAAAAATATCAAAAAGTCATCACCTTAATCTACAGCCTTCCAGTATAACCGTGACGAATAGGTCAACATTGTTTTCACAATGGACGTATAGATTCAGTAAATTATCTTTGGGTTAACTCCCAACTACCTTCCAAACAACCTTCAGCTGGAGTACACTGCTTACCGTATGAAACCAAGTAGTTTGAAATCCGCGCAACCCTGAAATTTTTCTATTTAAGCTATCTTTCGGTTCAAGCACTCAATCCCTTGAGAGCGTAATTCTTATCCGATTTGAAATGTCGTGTTATTTATTACAATACTTTCAACATTCGTACGAAATATGGTCTGGCGATATTCGCTTGATATTTTGACTTCAATTTGAGAAGAAAATTGACCCACCCGAGATAATGGGTCATCTCAAGTGGGCAAATTTCCCCACCTCTGGGCCCATTAGAGTTCTACAATCTTTCATTTGCCCAAGAAAATCCTTTGAAAATCTATCTGTCAGTTCATAAACAGCAAAATTACTTCTAGAAAATTTCAATTTGTAACCTATTACCATTTTTAGAGCGCACAACAAGCCGATTACTGGCTTAGGTGTATGTCCATAGTGGCATGGGGTAGATTAATATCTGCACCCTCTTTTCAACCTAACCTATTACCTTGGTGGATATAACATTACACCATAAAACTTTCTAATTATTAGGTTCATTTGACATTTAATAAAGGGTGATTTTTTTGAGGTTAGGATTTTCATGCATTAGTATTTGACAGATCACGTGGGATTTCAGACATGGTGTCAAAGAGAAAGATGCTCAGTATGCTTTGACATTTCATCATGAATAGACTTACTAACGAGCAACGCTTGCAAATCATTGAATTTTATTACCAAAATCAGTGTTCGGTTCGAAATGTGTTCATTCACCGTAACGTTGCGTCCAACAGCATCTTTGAAAAAATACGGTCCAATGATTCCACCAGCGTACAAACCACACCAAACAGTGCATTTTTCGGGATGCATGGGCAGTTCTTGAACGGCTTCTGGTTGCTCTTCACTCCAAATGCGGCAATTTTGCTTATTTACGTAGCCATTCAACCAGAAATGAGCCTCATCGCTGAACAAAATTTGTCAAAATTTTTTCATATGAGATGCGAAAAATTACGATAAAATTTATTTTTGCTAGTTTAAAGAATTTTTGCTAGTTTTTTTTTAATTTCTTTCAGCGTTATTTGAAATCACAAATATATTTCGTGCATATTAATAGTTTTTTTTTCTAAGATTTTGCTTAGCTTACCGCATCATTCGAGCCATCAGTTCAATAAACTGTTACGAAATCGAAACCTTTTTTTAAACATTTCAACTGCACAAACGTAGGCAAAGACATATTCCCTGTCATTTCTATAAACGTTTACATTATACATATATAAAGTCAATATGACATACAAATTTTCCTCTGCAAACAAAACATCCATTCATTGTTTGAAATTCATGGTGAAGCTTGTTGATATTTTTCATGTCCAATAACTGACATGTTACCATTTAAAGTTGGAAGGTTGTATTCCATGTAAACAAAATCGAAACAAAACTTTGCCACATTAAACTTTTTTTATTAAACCACATGCCTACCGCAGAAAAAGGCAAACAATACCAAATTGTCAAAGTTCATCATCGTACACTTGACATTATGGCCAAAATAGACTGCGAAATAGATCCACATGCATGGCAATTTTCCATGAGCAACAATGAAAGATGTTAAAAGTAATTCCCATAAATCAATTCGCAACGATGGCGCTTTGAAAGATGCACTCGCATTTTCGAATAAAATTCAATCAAATTTCAAAGTATTACAGCGCAAAAATAAATGGATGGCTAAATAAAAACTTGTTCTTAATGAACGACTGTGGCGATCACAAAAATTTACTTTGATCAGCTCCATCAGCATCGTCATGTGATGATGTTAGCAACAAATTATCAATTAAAAAACCTGAATGCATCGAAAATCTAAATTGAAATTTTTTGTTTTATTCATACATTTTCATTTTTTCATTTTCCTTGGTCTTCATTTATACAATCTGACAATTATAAACACGACAAGTCAAAAATCGCCAATATTGTGCGCATCCACTGACACAAACAAGGTACCCGTTCTCTTCTTCGCATCGGTCATGTGGTGGCTCAGTAACTTTAGCATCGAAGTGGATGATGCTGGTGGTACATCCATCCAGCAGTGGATGGGCTGCATTTTTCTGGGCTCCTTTCACTTTTTAGGTGATTACGTGTAGTTTGACCACTTTGCAATTTTTTTGTCGCCTGGCTGTTGTTTGAGATTTTGTGTAGCATTACAACTGTCGACCACCAGACGTACCACTGCAGCACCGACGCATCTTTAGAATGAAATTATTATTGCCAGCAGCATAAGTGGAGTCACAGTGAAGCGAAGAAAAAATATTATCGGGTATTGGTTTTCTCTAAGGTCAGGATAGGTTGAAAAGAGAGAGCGGATATTAATCCGCCCAATGGCCCCATCGGCTTGTTGTGCGCTCTAAAAACTAAAAAGTTAAATTTAAAATTAGGAATTCCGTTCTACTTACAAAATCGTTAATTGTTTTCCATATCACTCCCCTAAGTTAGTTCATGTCTGGTATCGTGTCCCCACCTAAGTGCCGGTGTCTGCTAGCCGCGAAAGCCGGGCAATGATGTAGGAAATGCTTTAACGTTTCATCATTTTCCCCACATGCCCTACATATGCTATCACTTGCCGCACCGATTTTGCATAAGTGAACTCGTAGTCTTATGTGACCCGTTATGACACCAAATGCTATACTGACCTTCTTATTACTTCCTTCCAGTAATAGCCTCGTCCTCCCACGATCCGAATCACCCCATAGTATTTTCGCCGTCCTACCGACCGTTTCGCTGTTCCACGGTATCATGGTCAGGCAGTCTAAGCCCCCAGGCCCACTCTGTTCTCTAGCTTTGATCCATCCGTGTAGCATGAACTTTCGATACCAAAATTCCCCCAATCCACGACTGTGTCGCTGGCAGCAGAGCCTCACAATCGACCTCAAGTGTCATCTCAGTTATCCAATCGGAAACCTTTTCCCATCGTTCCAGATTTCCTATCGCCGCTTTGATTATACCGCGATGGTATGAGCTGCTCTCATCCACAATCAATTCTCCCATGTCATTAAATCTCTTAGCCGCAGTGGCTGCCCCACATTTAATTCGTATATCAATGGGTCGGTTACCTGGAATAGTCTCCAGTGTACTAGTGGGCGTGGTCCTCATCGCCCCGCATATGCCAAGACAACATGTTCTCTGAACCAGTTGTATTATCGTTACGTTGCACTTTTTCTCCATAGCAGTCCACCAAACTACAGAGGCGTAAGAAAGTATTGGTCTAATCACGCACCTGTAGAGCCAGTAGACTATCCTCGGATTCAGGTCCCATTTCGGGCCATTAGGCTCGTGCCCAACATCTGTGAGCCTTCTTAGTACGCTCCTGAATGAGACACTTCCAATTAAGTTTTCTATCCAAGATCACTCCTAAGCATTTGACCATGTCAGATATCGAAATCGCTTTATTGAGGAAACGTGGTGCGTCAAATTGGCCGATCTTCGCCTTCCTTGTGAACAGGCATTTTTCAGTTTCCTCTGGGTTAACATTAAGAGCCCTGGGTCTAGACCATTCATATATCCTGTACAAGACCTTTTCGGCCCTTCTGCATAGCTCGTTCGGATCGTTACCCCTAAGAAGTATTATAACATCGTCTAAGTCAGCATCCGCAATAGGTATTATAATATCGTCTAAGTCAGCATCCGCAATAGGTTATTTATGGTGGTCACCCAAAGGAGTGGATATAATATGCCCCCTGTGGCGTGCCTTGTGCCACTTTCTCCCTTCCATTTATGTCATGGTACTCGCAATTTGTCCACCTGTTGCTAAGCATAAGGTTTATCCAGTCCCTCACCCAGTACTGGTCTTAGGATTGGATCAATTTGTCGGTCCGCACATTGTTAAACGCCAACTCAATGTCAATGCAAACCGTCAATGTGTACGTCATGGCATCGAATAATTCTTCTATTAGATACACAACCTCGTGTAGGGCAGTCCCCACCTACCTTCCCTTGACATAGGTATGAAAGATTCCATCAGGTCCGGGTGACTTAAATGGTTTTAAGTTCCTCGAGGCTTCCTTCACCATAAATCACTTATGATAAGCCTTTGATAAACCTCATTATTCCATGATTCCGGTGTCTCCGTGAGTCTTTTCGTATCCTGCTCTCACTCCCATGTCGTCTACTAACGTTTGAGTTTGGACATGGGTTTTTGAGAGAAACTTTTTTTCTTGGCGGCGTTATCAACGCTTTCTACCTATTTTCAGAAAAGCTTCCACGTTTTGCCGCTTTGGTAATCTTATTGTATTTCTTGGACCGTGTGTTGTGCACATCCTAGTAACATTTCGCTTTTTTAAGACGTGGTCTGTTATAAAGTCTGCAGACCTCTTTCCCAATGTTGCGAATCTCCCCGGTCATTTAGGGTTTTTCTTGGGCTTATTTCCTTTCCCGAAGAGGACAACTATGTTCGAAAGACCTCACAGTCGCAGCTGTAATCCTCTTGACATTGTCATTAATGTCTTCTATACTTGGACGAATTAAATTATCTTGCCCAAGTCTTCTTCTGAGTAACCTCCGAATTTTGTCCAGTTGGTTTTCAACTTATTACGGAAGCTTATCGGATTCGGAGTTGGCCGTGCTATTCTAAACCTAATGTAGCTATGGTCTAATTAAAAAATGCTGCATGAAGACCCTCACATCCTGAGCTTCATTGATCAGATTTTGCGAACATATTGTCACATCTAAAACCTTCTTCCTAATCCTATTAACAAAAGCAGCGGTGTTCCCAATATTAAGTCTTATTAGGTCGTTAGTATTCAAGAATTATGCCAGGGTTTGATTCCGCTTATTAATGTTGGTATTATCCCACGAAATGTGGCGAGAGTTCGCATCGCACCCTATTAGTATCTCATTTCCTGTCTATTTTGCTTTCCGCACCAACCATTGCAGCTCTGTCGTGGGTGGCGATGTCGGAGAGTCGAAAGGCAGATACAGTGATGTCAGGTATGCTCCACCGTCTCCCTGTCTCACCACTGTTGTATGACAAATAACGCAGGTCATCGGCCGAATACCAGTGTTAGCATAGAATAATTGATAGTTAATATGGTTCTCCATCAGAGAGTGAGTAGCTGTTTCACCCTAGATGATCTCAATCATTGGTGTTTCATTAGAGTGCATTGAGTCTTTCGTCACTGCCCTGTCAGATGTTTTAATATAAGGATCTTTGTCTATCCTAGTCTTCGGAATCCAGAGAAAGTCGGTAATGGTTCCATCACCCGGTCCCTGTTCCTTAGGCTGTATTGGCGTCCCTGCACTGCCTACTAGTCATCCAAATCTTAAGTAAATGGGCTACTTGGGATTAGGTTATTTCCATCGTCAGCTCCCTGTACGTTAGACGGCATTTAGTTCTCTGTCACTGCGCTGCCTGATGTTTCAGCATTAGGATCTTTATCCATCCTAGTCTTCCTTCCCTCGAGAAAGTCATTGATGATTCCGTTGTCGAGTCCCTGTTCCTTAGGCTGTGTTAGGTCTCTCGCCCTTGCACTGCCTGATGTTTTAGTATTAGGTTCTTTGCTTATCCTAGTCTTCACAATATTGAGAGAGTCGGTGATTGTCTCGTCGTCGGCCCCCTGTCCGTTGGGCGGTTTCGAGTGTCCCGTGACTGCACCGCCTGATGGCACAATATGAGGGTATTTGCCTATCCTAGTTTTCCCAATCTTCAAATAAACGGTCATGGCCCCTTCGTACGCCGTGCCTTTAATCAAACTTGTCACGGTGACTTGATCAATTCCAACCACAAGGAGAGTTCCTTCCTCCTTCCCATCCCTGCGTAAAACCAGCCATTACTCCAGGGCCAAATCTTAGTTTTGCTCGTTTGAGACTTCCATTATGCATTCCGTTGCGATTTAGCCGCCCTCATTCTTGATAAAGAACGTCGCCTTTGTGAGATGTGGGATGTCCATCTTTCTCACAAAGCCGAGCTTTGCGCCCTAAGAAGTGCGGATATTTCCAACGAGCTTTTTGTCGGTATCGATACATTCCTCTGACGCAAGGCGTATCGTCCCCTCTAAACTCACGGCTCATAATTCGCATGGGTGAATCCCCTTTAGAGTTCAACACATATTTGATAACCCGTTCCATCGACGATCTGGTGAAATTCTACCGGATGCACAGCCGATACCGGCGACTGCATAAGTCATCTCATCTCTGTTGTGCTCTTTTGCCACTCCGGCGGAAGAGGGCGGGTCTTTAACTTTCTCAATTACCATTTTCCCCTTCCGTGGTGGCTGTGGCATCCTGTTGGAATCACAGTCCATGAAAACTCAGGGCCGTGCGAACTTCCTTCGGCGCTGTTCCGACTTTGTCTCTTTCAGCAGGACAAGCGGGGAGCTGTTTTTCTTCTTCAGCGTCTTGGCAGTGTTATGCTCTTCGGAAGATCAGATTCTCTCTAATGTCAGTTCTATCCCTTCCAGCATCCTGCACTTTCGACCGATTGAGCTGCCGGTATACACTCCTCTATCTTCTTCGTCGTGCACTTAATCGCTTCTCGGTTTGCTTGTGAGGTTAGCAAAGCCATCGCACACTTCTGCCGTCATCCCGCTATCCTCATCTCTCGATTCGGCTACGAGGACTTTTTCGTTGACATTGTCGCTGTCTGAATCTGAATCGGAAGCACCGCCTTTACTTAAAGGCTGGGGACGAACTGTGCATCCCTCTTGTTTATCCGTCTCTGCCTTATTTGTGAGTCTGACGACTGGTTGTGCGCTTGAAGCATTACTACTCGACTACAGGTCCCAAGGCACCCACACTTAAAGGAGGGGAGGACAACATGGTACCACCATGTTGCCACCCCCGCTGCTGTTGGTCTTTGGAGTCCATTTTGAGCCTTCTCCTAAAAGGCTTTAAAATTTTGAATCCGAACGTTCAATTTTATAGGAGAACATATTAACTAATTCGCAACGGCGGCCTCCACTATGAAATTATGGTAATTGTTACCAAAGCACAGTTATAATGCTATTGGGTTGCCCAAAAAGTAGTTGCGGATTTTTCATATAGTCGGCGTTGACAAATTTTTTCACAGCTTATGACTCTGTAATTGCATTCTTTCTTCTGTCAGTTATCAGCTGTTACTTTTAGCTTGCTTTAGAAAAAAAGTGTAAAAAACGTATATTTGATTAAAGTTTATTCTAAATTTTATTAAAAATGCATTTACTTTCTTTTAAAAAATCCGCAATTACTTTTTGGGCAACCCAATATATATAAATTTGCCCAAACACCTTCTATTAACGAAAGATGAGTGCTGTCCGATTCAAGGGGACCTCCTTTTTAATGAGCTTAACTTGATTGTATATTCCCTACTCGTATGTATCCGACTAATTTATTGCGATCCTCGGAATCTGTTGGTTATATATTTGAGGTCTACCATAGCAACAAATAAGTTCTTGCTTAAATCGGTACAATGCCCACAGAGATATGTCGTTTTTAAAAATTTTGGTGAAGGGAGGTTTGGCTCCTTTCGGTTACCAAAACTTTAGTAGCCTATTTTCATGAAAATAGGTTCGCCCATATTTGTATATTTTTTCGGTACCTGCCAACACATAAACATCAAAAATAATGAACCCGTTCGAGGTTTCACTTTCATTATCAATCATTTGAAGAAAGACGGCTAATGCGTGTCATCGCCAACAATATTTTCCATGTTTCTTAACACTGTGCATCGTTGTATAGGCTGCGGCAATTTTTGGTTGATTTTGCAATTCTTGTTCGACAAACATCAGTAAAATGATTTAGCCACATAATGCAGGTGATTGTTGTTTTGGAATATTTGTTTTGCATTGGTTTTTGTGTTTATGTTTTTATTATTTTCGCCTACTCAACACAATTGTCGTAGTAATTTGCTATATTCAGTTATAAAATGCAGAAATCCTTTCAAATACATTTACAAATTGCTACCCGAAAGCAACAAAGATCTATTGTTGAGATTGTTTTGATGGGCCTATATTATGAATTTTTTAAATCTGCATATTTGCAGTTAAAGCCCGCGCAATATTTAAATGATATCTTTGTAATTTGGCTTTATATAACAATCTCATAAAATGTGTGAATTTCGAAATATTATCAAGAGAAAAAAAAATTGCGCCACATTTATGCTGCTTGCATATTCGAATTGTGATGAAACTCTGAAATCCTCTCTAATTTGTATTAAAATTTTGTTCGAGCGGATAGAGTTCTCAGCAAAAGCGATAATCTCCTTCTTGCACTCCAAGACCGTTCAAGACCTTATTGTCCTGTTGTTATTGCCCTGTTGTCCAACTTACTGTGCGTAAAGATGTTCATATTTGACATCCGTTAACTCCAAACCACCTAACGCATTCCGTAATAGCTCGAATATGTAGGGCCGTATTATCGTCAGACAGTCTAAAACAGATCTCAGGCCCAGGGTTCCCAATATAGATCCCCAGGCCCACTTTGTCCTCTAGCTATGATCCAACCCTGTATTATAAACTTTCGATACCAAAATTCCGTCTGCTAGCAGCATTGCCTTGCACTCGACCCCAAGTGTCGTCTCAGGTAACCGATCGGAAACCTCTTCCATTCCGTTCAGGTTTGCTATCATCGACTCAATTTTACCGCGATGGTACGACCTTTTCATAACCTCTATCTATTCTCCCTTTGCCTTAAGTCTCATAGCTGCAGTGGCTGCCTCGCACCTAATCTGTACGTCTATGGGTCGGATATCAAAACAGTCTCCAATGGTACTCCTCGCTCCGCCTATGCCAAGACTATATGCTCGCTGAACCTGCTGTATTATCCTTACGTTGCATTTTTTCTCCAACGCAGTCCATCAAACTACTGAGGCGTAAGTAAGTATTGGTCTAATCACGCTCCTGTAGAGACAGGAATCAGGATTTTTTTATTTTAAGCACAACCTCTTGCAGGGCAGTCTCCACCGACCTTCCTTTGACAAAGGCATGTAGTTTTTATACCCTCCACCATAGGATGGGGGTATACTAATTTCGTCATCCTGTTTGTAACTCCTCGAAATATTCGTCTCAGACGCCATAGAGTATATATTCTTGATTGTCATGACATTTTATGTCGATCTAGCCATGTCCGTCCGTCTGTCTTTCCGACCGACCGTCCATCTATCTGTCGAAAGCACGCTAACTCCGAAGGAATAAAGCTAGCCGCTTGAAATTTTGTACAAATACTTCTTATAGGTGTAGGACGGTTGGAATTGTAAATGGGCCATATAGGTCCATGTTTTGCTATAGCTGCCATATAAACCGATCTGGGTTTGTTCATTGCTTCGCATTTTCAAACAACTGTGTTATGTATGGTTCAAATCGGTCCATAACCTGATATAGCTGCCATATAAACCGATCTGGAATCTTCACTTCTTGAGCCACTTGAGTAGGCAATTCTTATCCGATGTTTTGTTTTGATTTTCAACAGCTGTGGCAAGTATGAGTGAAATCGGTCCATAACCTGATATAGCAGCCATATAATCCGATCTGGGTCTTAACTTCTTAAGCCTTTTGAGGGTGCAAATACTATCCGATTACGCTGAAATTTTGCTTGTCGTGTTTCGTTATGAATTTAAGCGACTGTGCAAAGTATGGTTCAAATACATAAACTGATATAGATGTAATTTAACCGATCTCGGATCTTGACTTCTTGAGCCTCTATAGGGCGCAATTATTATCTGATTTGGGTGAAATTTGTACAACATGCCTAATACAGTCCCCCTATAAAACGATTTCCCTATTTTACTTTTTGAGCCCCTAAAGAGCGCAATTCTTATTCGATTTGGCTGAAATTTTACACAATAACTTCTACTATGGTCTCCAAAATGCATTCCATTATGGTCTAAATGTGACCATAACTTGATATAGTTCCAATAGCATAGCAATTATTTTCTTTTATACTTTCCTTTACTTTTTGTTTAAAAATATAGACCGGGAAAAGAAATCGACAAATGCGATCCATGGTGGAGGGTATATAAGATTCGGCCCGGCCGAACTTAGCACGCTTTTACTTGTTATTTGATCAGTTCGATGGATATCTTGCTTTTTATCTTGGTATCCACAATACGTTCCATGGTTGTGTAGTAGGTCTAGTATGCCTTTGGTGTCGCATAACTTGCCTTGTCTAAACTAACTGTGTTCTTAACCAAAAACTCGTACGAATACATTTTGAATTTTAATATACCTCCATATTTTAGCTTACGGATTAAGTAAACGAATCATGGTAGCCATATATAATATTTGGGAAGTATATGTTTACTTGTTATTCATTTTATACCCTCCACCACAAGACGGAGAGGTATGTTTCTGTATTCATTCAATATGTAACACGTTGAAATATCGAACTCCGACTCTATAAATTATATACACTCTTGATAAGCGTAAAGTATTAAGTCCATGTCAGGCAATATAATAGATTGACAAGATAGTTAGATAGCTAGATAGTGATCGCACTAATTATGCAATTCTGTTAATGTTTTGTATATATTCTTGTTATTTATATAGACAGTTTGGGATTTAAAATGGGCCGATTCGGTTCATATTTGGATACAGCTTATATATAAATTTATCATCCGACTTGAAGTCCTTTTACGACCCTTGCTTTATCCGATTGATGGAAAATGAGGTGATGTTCAGGAGCAGGGGATGAAAAATGCCTTCTAGTTCTTTCCTTTGATCCAGCCAGATCGCTTTAAAAAGCCTAATACTCGTTACTTGCGAATGTTGGCACCCACCAATTTAGATAAGCCTCAGATAAGTTGAGCGAATATTCTTTTTTATTGCAGAGCAGGAGAGGTACATATCAGATATTCTATTGTTTTCTTTTTCTCGATGTCCTCTATTAGCGCTTTTTCCAATCTCTGCTTTAGCCAACTTCAAGTTTAAATTAGACCACACGAGGCCTCCGTATCGCAGAGGTTAGCTTGTCCGCTTATGACGCTGAGCGCCTGGTTTCGGTGACTATAGCCTCCTAAGGCTGGCGACATTTGTGAGGAACAATGTCATGTAAAAACTTCTCCCCAAAGAGGTGTGGCCCTGCGGCACGACATTGGGACTCAGTTATAGTCCCTTAATATTGAGGTTACATTTGAATCGAACAGCACTCATCTTAGAGCCCTCGCAGTTCACAATTCCTGCTCATCACAGTTACTCTTTCGGACCTTATCTCAAAGAAGTTATTTACACATCATCCAGGGGAACTAAAAACTGTGGGTATTCCTCTACCACAGTTTTTAGTTTCCCTCGAATTTGTGAGGTAATTCCTTATATTGCAAGCTTATTTGCCCTGCAGTTCACTGAATATCTACAATATGTGGCCCGGAATTTTAAAATGTTCAGCCATAAAAAGCACCTTTAGAATTCCGAAGTATTTCTCCAGAGATAGTTATACCAAACGTTGCTAAGAAATTATGCCTAAGCTATTCCACGGCTTCTTTTATTGCTGTAACGTATTTAAACACACAGAGAATCTTTTAAATTCTTTACTTTGATGTACTCGTAAGATCTGCCAAACTCCAAGCGTTTAATCGACGGTATGCAAAAACTGGTTGAAGGCACATTCTTAAATACATAGGTACAATATTTAGAATGTAGCATTCTCTTTTGTATTTCTATTCTGCACAACATAAAAGTTTATCCCACAAGAAAAACCAAAAAGTTTTTGAACCAAAGCAGAAGTGGATCGATTGGAAGTGTCCTAGGTCTCGTAGAAATATGAAAAGAAAGTTCGGGGAATGTAGACAACACCATACTAACATCAAAAGTTCGAAATATGAAGTAAAGATGTGCGCGTGAGTGGTTTTCCTCTCACTCTCACGAGAAAAAATTTTACCCACTCACAGCTTTTTTATATCGATTCACGTTCACGCATGTTCAAGAGATTAAGAGATCGTCCCAATGGGATCGCAAATCAATATTTCGTGGTGTTACAAACGGAATAACTATAAGTATATATAACAAGTAAAAAACGGGGCCGAACTTTGGATACTCACCACCTCGGGAATATAAGTAAACCACCTTTCGTCATAATCCGGTAAAAAATGCATACCTTATTTCCCATATGAGCTATATCGAAATATGTTCTGATTTAGACCAAGTATTAATAAGTACAGGTCCATGCTCAATTGTATATAACAAAATATTGACCTTTTTAGTAGCTATATCTAAAAATAAACCGATCCAAACCATATACGACACGGATGTTGAAAAGCCTAACATAAGTTACTGTGTCAAATTTCAGTGAAATCGGGTTACAAATGCGCCTTTCATGGGGCCAAGACTTTAAACCGAGATATCGGTCTGTATGGTAGCTATATCCAAATCTGAACCGATTTGGGCCAAATGGCAGAAAAATGTCGAAGAGCCTAACACAACTCACTGTTCCAAATTGCGGCGAAATAGGACAATAAATGCGCCTTTTATGGGCCCAAAACCATAAATCGAGAGATCGGTCTTTATGGCAGCTATATTCAAATCTGGACCGATCTGAGCCAAATTTAAGAAGAATGTAAAAGAGTCGACCACAACCCACTGTCCCAATTTCGGAAAAATCGGACAATAAATGCGCCTTTTATAGGCTCAAGACCTTAAATCAAGAGATCGGTCTATATCTCCTTAAATCAAGAGATCGGTCTATGTTGGCCAAATTTCAGAAATATGTCGAAGAGCCTAACACAACTCACTGTTCCAAATTGCGGCGAAATAGGACAATAAATGCGCCTTTTATGGGCTCAAGACCTTAAATCGAGGGATCGGTCCTAATGGCAGCTATATTCAAATCTGGACCGATCTGAGCCAAATTTAAGAAGAAAGTCGAAGTGCCGAACACAACTCACTGTCGCAAATTTCTGCGACATCGGACAATAAATGCGCCTTTTATAGGCCCAAAACCATAAATCGAGAAATCGGTCTATATGGCAGCTACATTCAAATCTGAACCGATCTGGGCCAAATTGAAGAAAGATGTCGAAGACCATAACACAACTCACTGTCCCTCACTGTCACTGTCTATATGGCAGCTATATCCAAATCTTGACCGATATTGGCCAAATTGCAGAAAGATGTCAAGGGGCTTAACAAAACTCACTATCCCAAAGTTCGGCGAAATCAGAAAATAAATGCGCCTTCTATGGGCCTAAGAACTTAAATTGAGAGATCGGTGTATATGGCAGCTGTATCCAAATGTGATCCGATCTGAGCCAAATTCAAGAATAATGTCGGAGAGCCTAACCAAACACACTGTCGCAAATTTCAGCAAAATCGGAAAATAAATGTGGCTTTTATGGGCCTAAGACCCTAAATCGGCGGATTGGTCTATATGGGGGCTATAGCCGTGCCAATAATGATTCACGACATATATCAAAATAGAGCGCCCGATTAGCCTAAAATTTTTAAGGTGCTATTTTTTATTCATTTACGCGTCATGACAAGTACGATACATTTCGGTCCCTATTTGATAAATGTAGCTCTTATATATTTTAAAACGTCATTTAAAGAACTTGCTGCGTGCTCTCCGTGGTGAAGGGTATATTAGATTTGGCCGGGCCGACCTTAACGCGCTTTTACATGTTGGACATGTTGGTGCTCAAATTTTCCATGTAAATGCTTTGTTAGTGCATTGATATAGATTTATGGTGGTGGGTATATGAAATTCGGTCCTGCCGAACTTGACACGCTTTCACTTGTTGCAATACTCATTAAACAAAATCGATGCCTTTTAAGGCCTCTTTTTACTTTGTGCAACTCATTTATTTAACATCTCATAAAGATGTCCTAATAAAGGGGATGTTTTTAACTTTATTTATATCTTCTCAGCAACCATTGTACGTACAACGTTTAGGTATCTAGCCGGGGTGTCTTTGTCCCTTTCTAATTAAATGTTATTAACAACTTTTATAATTCAGTTACAAAACTTATTATAAGGTTAAGAGTGTTAATATCCTTACGAAATGACCCATAGGCATTCTACAATGTTAACAATTATTAGGGTGCACTGAGGGACAATGGGAAGGGAGAGAGAGACATGCCAGCATAATGTTGATATACACTAATGAGATACCCATAGGCAAACTTCAGACGAATGGCCGGATTGCTTTTGTTGGAATGCATAAAAAAAATAATGTGGTAATTGGAAGAAGAGTTTTTGGGACGTGATTTGCACAATAATGAGAACGGATTTCCAAACAAGTTGCCTCGCGGTTCGGCAAAATATGAGTTAGTCACTTTCAACAAATAATGGTACAGTGACTAGGGGGTAGAATAAATCTTATACAAATAACAATTTGTTTCATGTATGCATTTTAAAAACTTTTATATCTTTTGCATTTACCCCTTTTTGATGGTGAATTCACCTCTGTGGCAAAGGATAGTTCTTTTATGTGTAAATTGAAAAATTCGTTTAAGCCAAAAAAATGTTTGCTTTACAGCAAAAGATGCCTTGTTACACGAAAAATTGTTTCATAAACTTTATTTAACTCTTGTGGCTCTTCGTTTTGGCAGACAGGGTGAGCGCGTGAACGAAGGAAGGCAAACGCTTTAAAGACAAATTTTTGGTTTTTTCATTGAGTAATGGTCAGTCAGCTACGAATAGCAGTCAGTATTGGTAGGAGAACAGCCGTGATTATTGTTAGATAATATTTTGCGCCTACAAAAATATCCATCATAAATCGACTTATAACTATTTTTATACCCACCACTGCTCCCATGTAAAGCGGTCTCTCGATCATCATTTTTTGGTTCCTAGAAGCTTTAATTTTTGCTGGTTTGACAGGAGTTTGGTATGTAGAATAAAATTATGCCCTTCAACCAAATTTATTTTGTGTACACTTTTAGCAGAATCCATGATGCTATGTTTGGCAGGCCCGAATCTTGGGAACCTGCCACCATGGATTCTGCTAAAAATGTATACAAAATAAATTTAGTTGAAGGGCATAATATTGCAACAACACACACAACACTCCTTGGTACGAGTAATGCTTCAAGCGCACAATCAGTCATCAGACTATCAAATTAGGAAGAGACGGATAAACCAGAGGGATTCACAGCTCGTCCCCAGCCTGTAAAAAATGGTGGTGTTTGAGATATATATTCAGACAGCGACAGTGTCAATAAAACAGTCATCGCAGCAGAAGTGAGCGATGGCTTTTCTGTGCGCACAACAAGAATATGAAGTCAATCCGGGGCACGACGAAGGATACAGAGGAGTATGCACAGGCAGAACAATCGGGCGGAAGTGCAGGATGCTGGAAGGGATAGAACTGACATTCCAAGCACTTCTACGGAAGCTGGGAAGAGAATTAGATCTCCCGAAGATCTAATCTAAAATGCTGAAGAAGATAAAGAGCTCCCCCCTTTCAAGCACTCTGGGAGGACCCAACCATCCTTTCTGCAATGGAGACTCCAGACAGTGTCCCGCGGAAGGAGGCAAAGTTGGAACAGGAACGATGGAAGCTCGCTACAGCTCTCATGTAAGGGGAATATGTTCGCTGAAAAGGTAAGGAGCCGCCCTCATGCGCCAGAGTGGCTAAGAAGACCAATAGAGATGAGCTGACGTATGCAGTCATCGATATCTGCAGTGCATGAGGTAGAACTCACCAGATCATCGGTCAGACGTGGAGGATGTAGTTAACGAGGGGATTTTTGAGCATATATGGAACTCTGAAGAGAGTCCACCCACACAAATGATAAGCTGAAAGTAAAGAGGGAACATTATATCGCTGAGCTTTGCATCAGTAGAATGTATTGATACCGTCAAAAACTTCGTCAGAAGAATCCCTGGGGAAAGCTCGACGAGGTGGGAAAAGTGGACATCCACCAGTTCACAAAGGCGACGGTTTTTTGTTTTTGTGTTTTTGATGACCAATGTGAATATTTTATGTTTTTTTGTTTTGTTGATGGGCTTTTTTGGTCAGGTTGAGGATTTTTTAAATAAAACAAATCGTTTTCATTTTTTCTCTCGACGTTTCGTTGGTTATTTTTTCCAACTTCATCAGGACAGAGTTTATTGAAGTTCCTGTTTAAAGTATTCTTGTATAAAGTATATGTTTTGTATTGCTTAGTTTTTTCATTTAGACTTACGATTAATTTTACATCTTCGTTGAATTACTTATATTACTATAAAAACTGGACACCACGACACAGAAAATATAATAATATAAATAATTGCACTTTGAGGGAAGTATATAAAGTCTAAACTTATTACTAATATCACAGAACAGTCGTTTTCAAGTTATTGCAATGGAATACTGCAGCTTAGTGTTGTCTTTGTCTTCTTTGGTGTTTATCGACTCTTTAAGTCTTTGTTGAATCCGTAGGCTCTCTAATGTGTATCGCTTGTTCTCTATTTTCTCTCTGTCAAGTACTCTTACTGTCTTAAAGTTTGCCGCATGTCCGCTCTCTTTTATATGTTGTGCTAGTGCTGTCGATTGTCTCCCTTTTCTTATGTCGGCTTCGTGCTCAGCCAACCTAGTGCCTAGTGTGCGTCTGGTGGTTCCCACATATTTTTTGTTGCATTTTTCTTGTTGATCTCCATCACACGTAATTTCGTATACGACGTTGCTTAGTTTGAGTTTGTCTGTTTTGGTTGTTGTTCCTTTTTTCCTGAATATTTGGTTTAGAGTTTTGTTTGATTTATATGCTGTTGTTGAGTTTTCGTCAAGTATGATATTTCCCAAAGATGCGCGGTCGGTAAGCTTAGGGATGTACGGTACACTGTAAAATTTTTTCGTCGTTGATGCTTTTTCTTCATGGGGTCGTTTGGATCCGTTGGTGACGTCGCGAATTAAATTATTTATTAATGCCATTGGATAATTGTTCTGTTTTAAAATTTGTTGTATTTTATTTATGTTGTCTGCTTTGAAACGTTCATCGCTTAACAGTAGAACTTTGTGGATGAAGTTCTTGGCCGTATTAATTTTCGTGCTGTGTGGTTGCGTAGAGTTATAATTAATCATTCTTCCCGATGCTGTTGGTTTCGCGTACCAGTTTGTTATTAACGTATTTCCATTTCTTATTATCTTCATATCCAGGAACGGTAACTCTGCACGAGTTTCCTTTTCTATCGTAAATTTTAATTTGTTGTGATACGCGTTCATTAATTTCATTATCGTTGTTTCATCTTTTTTGTTTATCACCGCGAACAGGTCGTCTACATACTTCACTATAAATTTTACCGTTATGTTCATACTCTGCAGTTCGTCCATTACGTCGTCCAAAAGGGTGTCAAGTATAATATCCGCAATCGTTGGTGAGAGTGGGTTCCCCATTGGCATACCATAAGTTTGTTGGTAAAGTTTTCCAGCATACGTGAAGTAATTGTTATCTTTCAGGCAGAAATTGAGAATTTTGAGGAATGTCTGTCTTGGAATGGTGGTATTAACCCGAAGTGTATCCCATTTATCCATAATTTTCTTAATGGCTAGATATATCGGTATGTTAGTAAATAACGATACCACGTCGAAGGAGACGATAATGTCATCTTTATCCAAAGTGATAGATCCGAGTTGTTGTTTCAGTTCTAGAGAGTTTTTAACATTGTATTCCGTCGAAATTATAGTTTTTAGTATGTTTCCAATGTGTTTCGAAAGAGCATAGCAGGGGACGTTCATTGACGAAGATATAGGCCGGAGGGGAGTGCCATCCTTATGAATTTTCGGCAGTCCGTATAGTTCTGGCGATTGCGGTGAAATGCTGTCTAATTTAGTTTTTTCCCATTTTGTTATATGTTTACTTTTGAATAGTTCCATGATAATTTTATTGTTAACTTTTTGGAGTTTCTCCGTAGGATCCACGTCGATTGGTCTATAGGTTGTTTTATCCGCAAGTAATTGGTTCATCTTCTGGTGATATTCCTTCTTTGACATGACTACTGTTTTGTTCCCCTTGTCTGCAGTTGTGACCATAATCGTGTCTCTGTTTGCATCAATTATCTCCTTTGTTTCTTCATAGATTCCTAATATGAATTTCTCTCTGTCATCATTTCTCATGCTTCGCTTAAAATTCGTAATTCTATTAGCTATTTTGGACCTAGCTGTTTCTTTCTCCCGGACGTCATCTATATTCTGCACCCACTGTTCAATGTCCGCGATAAGTGGAACTGGTGCAAAATTGTCTTTGTTGACTGGGAGTGCAAATTTTGACCCCATAGATAGTAGCCATTTACACTCTGTCGGAAATGTTACTTCTGTTTTATTGACAAACCAATTGTCATTGAACCGTAGATTATGTTTCGAGAATTTATCCGATCTTATTTTATTTAATTTCGCTGAGTGTATTTCCTTTGTCCTGGTTTTTATATTCTTATATCTATCCCATTGTCCATTCTTGAAAATTGAGAGTTCCGTTTCGTTCAGTGTATTGCTTATATCTCCCTCTATCTTTGCTATCCCTTGTTTTGTTTGTTTTATATGTATGTGCGTTTCTCTTATTTCTACATTGAGTAGCTTTGAGTTTAGTTTTGCGAGTATCTTCTCTGTTTCTGTTTTTGTTGTTGTCAGTCGGAATAAGTTGGTGATGTTCTTTGTTTGATTGTGTAAGTGTGTTGGTGTTACATTTGACTTTCTGCATGTTAGGAGAAAATTGTTTCTCTCTGTCAGTTTCGCAAGCTTTGTTATTGATCGGCAGTATTGTTTGAGTACAAAGGTCGTTTCTGTGTTGTACTTACATTTTGTGTGTTGAAAGAAGTTGTTCATGTTGATGTTGTTGTTCGTTGTAGACAGTGTTTGTTGCAGACGATAAGACCATCACCCTTTCCCAGGAAGCTCATTTACTCAAGATTTGGAAGACTAGGATAGGTAAAGATCCTAATATTGGAACATTAGGCAGTGCAAGGACGGAACATCAGGCAGTGCAAGGACGGCAGTGCAAGATTTGGAAAACTAGGATAAGGAAAGATCCAACTGAGGAGGAATTTGAACCCGTCTGCTACGCAAACAATGTTATAAAACTTCTAAGCAATAAGGATCCGAACCAGCTATGCATAAGGGCCGAAAGGTCTTGCCTAAGGCTGACTGGGCTATACCCAATGGTCTTAATGTTAACCCGGAGAAGACTGAAATCTGCTTATTCACGAGGAAGACGAAGGTGGGCCACTTTGACGCACCACGTTACCTAAATAAGACGATCTCGATACCTGACAAGGTCAAATACGTAGGAGTGATCTTGGACAGGAAAGTGAACTGGAAGTGTCACATTCAGGAGCGTACTGAGAAGTCTCACAGTTGTTGAGTACTAGGTTCTTCATTAGGCCTGAATCCGAGGATAGTCCACCTGCTTTACATGAGCGTGATAAGACCAATATTTACTTACGCCTCAGTAGTCTGGTGGACTACAATGTTGAAAAATTGCAACAAATTCGGAGAACATGTTGTCTTGGCATAGGAGAAGCGATGAGGACCACGCCCACTAGGGCCCTGGACACTATTCTAGATATCCGACTTATAGACATACGTGAAGCAACCGATGCGGCTATGAGACTTAAGGCGATGGGAGAATGGATTGAGGATGGAAGCAGCTCATACCATCGCGGTATAATCGAGGCAACGATAGGAAACCTGGAAGGATGGGAAGAAGTTTCCGATTGGATACCTGAGGCGACACTTGTGGTCGAGTGCAAGGCATTGCTGCCAGCGGCACAGTCTTGGATTGGCGGAACCCTAGTATTCATCAGGGAGATCATGCTATACAGATGGATCAAAGACAGAGTAGAAAGTGGGCCTGTGTGTCTACATTGAGAACTCAGGAACTCAGGCCTGTTTTCGACTGCCTGACCACAATATGATCCTACAGGCAGAAATCCGGCCGATCACAAAATGCTGTGTGGTGTTAACACGAAAATCTTTAAGGACAGTAAACTGGCCATAGCCAGCAAAAACTTGGTAAGTACATGTCTTTACTTTTGGCATGTAAAATAATTGATAGCTCATTATCCTCAGATTTACTAGCGGCTGAAATATAACGAGTTAATTTACATACAACATTCGACGAAGTTCAAAAATCAGCACTTATTTGTATTAGAAAATAAGTAAAATGGCGATAAGTTCGGCCGGGCCGAACTTTGGATACCCACAACCTCGGGTATATATGTAAACCACCTTTCATCAAAATCAGGGGAAAATTGCATACCTTATGTCCCAAAGCAGTTATATCGAAATATGTTCCGATTTGGACCAAATACTAATAAGTACAGTAGCTATGTCTAAACATAAACCGATCTGAACCATATACGACAAGGATGTCGAAGTGCCTAACACAAAGCACTGTACCAAATTTCAGCGAAATCGGACAATAAATGCGCCTCTTATAGCCCCAAAACCTTAAATCGAGAGATCGGTCTATATGGCAGATATTTTCAAATTTGCACCGTTCTGGGCTAAAATAAAGAAGGACGTCGAAGAGCCTTACTAAACTCACTGTCTCAAATTTCAGTGACATCGGACAATAAATGCGCCTTTTATATCTTTTATACGCCTAAGACCCTAAATCGAAAAATCGGTTTATATGGCAGCTATATCCAAATCTATACCGATTTGAGCCAAATTAACTAAGGATGCCGAAGGGCCCAACACAACTCACTGTCCTAAATTTCAGCAAAATCGGATAATAAATGTTGCTTTTATGGGCCTAAGACCCTAAATCTGAGGATCGGTCTATATGCCAGCTATATCCAAATCTGGACCGATTTGGGCCAAATTGACGAAAGATTTCGAAGGGCCCAACACAACTCACTGTCCTAAATTTCAGCAAAATGGGATAATTAATGTTGCTTTTATGGGCCTAAGACCCTAAATCGGCGGATCGGTCTATATAGGGGCTATATCAATATATAGTCCGATATAGCCCATCATCGAACTTTACCTGCTTATGGACAAACAAGTAAAAGCGTGCTAAGTTCGGCCGGGCCGAATCTTATATACCCTCCACCATGGATCGCATTTGTCGAGTTCTTTTCCCGGCATCTCTTCTTGCGCAAAAAAAAGGATATAAGAAAAGATTTGCTCTTCTATTAGAGCGATATCTAGATATGGTGCGGTTTGGACTACAATTAAATTATATGTTGGAGACCTGTGTAAAATGTCAGCCAATTCGAATAAGAATTGCACCCTTTGTGGGCTCATGAAGTAAAATAGAGAGATCGATTTATATGGGAGCTGTATCGGGCTATAGACCGATTCAGACCATAATAAACATGTATTTTGATGGTCATGAGAGAATCCGTCGTACAAAATTTCAGGCAAATCGGATAATAATTGCGACCTCTAGAGGCTCAAGAAGTCAAGATCCCAGATCGGTTTATATGGCAGCTATATCAGGTTATGAACCGATTTAAACCATAATTGGCACAGTTGTTGGATATCATAACAAAACACGTCGTGCAAAATTTCATTCCAATCGGATAAGAATTGCGCACTCTAGAGGCTCAAGAAATCAAGACCCCAGATCGGTTTATATGGCAGCTATATCAGGTTATGAACCGATTTGATCCATACTAGGTACAGTTGTTGGATATCATAACAAAACACGTCGTGCAAAATTTCATTCCAATCGGATAAGAATTACGCACTCTAGAGGCTCAAGAAGTCAAGACCCCAGATCGGTTTATATGGCAGCTATATCAGGTTATGAACCGATTTGAACCATACTTAGCGCAGTTGTTGGATATCATAACAAAATACGTCGTGCAAAATTTCATGCCAATCGGATAAGAATTGCGCACTCTAGAGGCTCAAGAAGTCAAGACCCAAGATCGGTTTATATGGCAGCTATATCAAAACATGGACCGATATGGCCCATTTACAATACCAACCGACCTACACTAATAAGAAGTATTTGTGCAAAATTTCAAGAGGCTAGCTTTACTCCTTCGGAAGTTAGCGTGCTTTCGACAGACAGACGGACGGCCATGGCTAGATCGACATAAAATTTCACGACGATCAAGAATATATATACTTTATGGGGTCTCAGTCGAATATTTCGACTAGTTACAAACAGAATGACGAAATTAGTATACCCCCCATCCTATGGTGGAGGGTATAAAAATTACTCAATATTAAACAAGTAAAAGCGTGCTAAGTTCGGCCGGGCCGAATCTTATATACCCTCCACCATGGATCGCATTTGTCGAGTTCTTTTCCCGGCATCTCTTCTTAGGCAAAAAAGGATATAAGAAAAGAGTTGCTCTGCTATTAAAACGATATCAAGATATGGTCCGGTACGGACCTTAAATAAATTATATGTTGGAGACCTGTGTAAAATTTCAGCCAATTCGTATAAGAATTGCGCCCATTGGGGCTCACGAAGTAAAATAGAGAGAACGATTTATATGGGATCTGTATCGGGCTATAGACCGATTCAGACCATAATAAACACGTTTGTTGATGGTCATGAGAGGATCCATCGTACAAAATTTCAGGCATATCGGATAATAATTGCGGCCTCTAGCGGTCAAGAAGTCAAGATACCAGATCGGTTTATATGGCAGCTATATCAGGTTATGAACCGATTTGAACCTTATTTGACACAGTTGTTGAAAGTAAAAATAAAATACGTCATGCAAAATTTCAGCCAAATCGGATAGGAATTGCGCCCTCTAGAAGCTCAAGAAATCAAATCCCCAGATCTGTTTATATGACAGCTATATCAGGTTATGAACCGATTTGAACCATACTTGGCACAGTTGTTGGATATCATAACGAAATACTTCGTGCAAAAATGCATTCAAATCGGATAAGAATTGTGCCCTCTAGAGGGTTAAGAAGTCAAGACCCAAGATCGGTTTATATGGTAGCTATATCAGGTTATGGACCGATTTGAACCATACTTGGCACAGTTGTTGGGTATCATAACAAAACACGTCGTGCGAAATTCCATTCCAATCGGATAAAAATTGCGGCCTCTAGAGGGTCAAGAAATCAAGACCCAAGATCGGTTTATATGGCAGCTATATCAGGTTATGAACCGATTTGAACCGTACTTGGCACTGTTGTTGGATATAATAAGAAAACACGTCGTGCAAAATTTCATTTCAATCGGATAAGAATTGCGCACTCTAGAGGCTCAAGAAGTCAAGACCCAAGATCGGTTTATATGGCAGCTATTTCAAAACATGGACCGATATGGCCCATTTACAATACCAACCGACCTACACTAATAAGAAGTATTTGTGCAAAATTTCAAGCGGCTAGCTTTACTCCTTCGTCCGGACGGACGGACGGACGGACAGACGGACGGACATGGCTAGATCGACATAAAATGTCACGACGATCAAGAATATATATACTTTATGGGGTCTCAGACGAATATTTCGAGTAGTTACAAACAGAATGACGACATTAGTATACCCCCCATCTTATGGTGGAGGGTATAAAAAAGAATCTGAGAAAAGTTTCAGCTCAATATCTCTATTTTTAAAGACTATAGCGAGATTTTAACAGACAGATGGACGGACATGGCTAGATCGTCCTAGATTTTTACGCTGATGAAGAATATATATAATTTATAGGATCGAAATGGATATTTCGATGTGTTGCAAACGAAATGACAAAATGAATATACCCCCATCCTTCGGTGGTGCGTATAAAAACATACGAAAGACGGTCAGACTTCGTTTAGAATTTTTTCAAAACTGTCGTCGAAACGACAAAATTGATTGCCGAACAGAATTCGAAACAAACTCGGTAAGATCTGGGTGGAAGACCTTTGAATTTGTTCAAATTTGTCTGCCATCAGACATTTGGTTCACTGGGTGTCCACATGGGGAGGATGTTTGGGATAGGGGCCCCTATTAATTGGTCTCAAATTTGGAATTAAGTCTCATATTCTACTTCAAAATATCTTTTATTTGAGACCATTATTGTCCCAGTTGTTCCACATTTCAGTTTTGGGGAAGAGGATTTTTGGAGAAAAGGCAGCCCCATGAGACCAAGTTCCAAATTTACATATAGTATTCGTATTCGTATTCGAGAATGCAAATTTGAAGAAAATCGGTTCAGCCGTTTCGGTCTGTGCTTTCGAGATGTGCCCAAGATAATTGCCCGTAAGTGTTACCTTAGTTGGTGTGGTGTTCATTATTGGGTTATGTTTGTGCGCTTTATTTATATATCCCACTTTACAAGTGAACAGAATGCTCTATCAATTCTTAGAAGCTTATTTGTTATTTTGTCCACTTTCATTCGTTTTTGATTGGAATAAAATTTTATTTAACTTTTTTTCACAATTTCAACTTAAATATAATTTGTCTTTGTCGAGATATTGGAATGGATGTTGTTTATGTGTGCATTGTGCACAAGGACCAGTGCGTTTGTATTAACCTATCCCCAATAATACAAAATGTATTTGATGACACAAAAATCCTTTCAAGCGTAACAAAATTGTTTTTATGACCCTCGTCTAGCACATACGTACACTTTTATGTATAAATACTTTAGTGTAAGCTCAAATGCGCTCACATATACTTCTCGTACTGGAGGCAATAAATATCCCCCGTGTTCGTTGTGGGAAATGCTTTAAAAACCCTACAACAACTTTGCTCACAAGAGTCTTTGACAATTTTGCTATTTCTTAGAGTTCGCAGAACATCCTATCAAAACTCCTGCTACTGACCTAACCGTTCAATGTAGTACATAAATCATGTGTTGGGTAGTTGTTATGCCCTTTGTCCTTTATGTTCACTTCCAGCTAAATTCTCCTGTGTTTCTACAAAAATATATTGCCTTGCAAAAGTTATGTCCCACAGCTATTTATACAGGAAATGTCCAATGTCCTTGATAGTGGAAGGTCTATTTGCTTTTGCAAACCTAATGAAACGAATGAAGTCCCATTCCATCGTCGGTATAGTTTATTTAACTTAATCTTCAAATTAGCATCACTGCTGTTCTCCCAACAACTATGTCTAACTATGGAAGTCGTTTGGTTAGGAATGCCATTAAAGAAGGATAATAATACATTATTCCGTGTTGTAGAAATTAGAGGAGACACTGTGTTTTTTTGATGAAGCACGCCTACGTTGTTGCAATATCTGTAGAAGTCGTTAGTATAATACTCATTCGGAAGACATGTACAGACATTGTACAGGAAATATTGAGTCATTCGATATGAAAAGAAAAGAAAAGTAGGTGTTGACAGGTTAATATCAATATCAACATTAATAAATACATCTTTCTCATAAGCCTTCACTCAAGGAAACCAGACATAACCCGCTACAATTTTAACAAGAAAATCTGATATTCTAACAAACAAAAGAATTTTCGCAAATAATGAACAAATATTGCAACTAACAGGAAAAACCATAGTTACTACGACAACAAACAAAAGGTTCTGCTATTATAGCATACATAGTTTGTTTTTTCAACAAATTCCTTGTTTCAGTGTTCGGCAAATTTTACATTTTACAAAAAAGCGCATTTAAATTGAAATACATACTTACTTATTTTTTGGTCAGAATAATTACTCAAAGATGTCCACAATTGGGAAAATTGTGCGAAAATCTCTTTATCGTTATCTGATTTGTACAAAAATTTTCAAATATATTCAAATATACCTCTTAATAGTCCCAGTAACAATGGACCAGCAGACATTTGCAGCAAACAACAGAATTTCAGCAGTCTACATGCTATTCTTAAACTGCAAACATTTTACTATAATAGCAGAACAATTGCTGAAATAGCAGCAAAATTAATTACAACAGTCACACAAACCAGTAAAAAGGCGTTAAGTTCGGTCGGGATAAACTTTGGATATCCACCACCTCGGGTATGTATGTAAACCATCTTTCGTCATAATTTGGTGCCGATATTCAAATATAGGCCGATCTGAACCATATACGACACGGATGTCGAAAAGCCTTACACAACTCACTGTCCCGAATTTCGGCGAAATCGAACAATAAATGCATCCTTTATGGGCCCACGACCTGAAATCGAAGGATCGTTCTATATGGCAGCTATATTCAAATCTGGACGGATCTGAGGCAAATTGAAGAAGGTCATCGAGGGGCCTAACTCAACTTACTGTCCCAAATTTCAACAAAATCGGATAATAAATGTGGCTTTTATGAGCCTAAGAACCTAAATCGGCGGATCGGTCTATATAAGGGCTATATGAAGATATGGTCCGATACAGCCCATCTTCGAACTTAACCTGCTTACGAACAAAAGCAAGTAAGAGCGTGCTAAGTTCGGCCGGGCCGAATCTTATATACCCTCCACCATGGATCGCATTTGTCGAGTTCTATGCGCGGTATCTCTTTTTAGGCAAACAAAGAATATAGAATAAGAACTGCTATGCTATTGGAGCTATATCAAGTTATAGTCCGATTCGGACCATAAATGAATGCTGAGCATTGTAGAAGTCGTTCTGTAATATTTCAGTTCATTCAAATAAGAATTGCGCCTTGTAGGGGCTCAAGAATCAAAATCGGGAGATAAGTTTATATGGGAGCTGTATCAAGCTATTGATCGATTCAGACCATATTATGTGTTGAAGATCACGAGAGAAACCGTTGTACAAAATTTCAGCCAAATCGGATGAGAATTGCGCCCTCTAGAGGCTCAAGAAGTCATGATCCCAGATCGGTTTATATGGCAGCTATATTAGGTTATTTATCGATTTACGCCACACTTCGCACAGTTATTGGAGGTCATAACAAAACACCTCGTGCATAATGTCAACCAAATGGAATAAGAATTGCGCGCTCTGTTGGCTCAAGAATTCAAGATCTAAGATTGGTTTATATGACAGATATACTAGATTAAGAACGGATTTGAATCATATTTAACACAGTTGTTCGAAGTGATTCCAAAACACCACGTGCAAAATTTCAGTTAAATCGGATAAGAATTGCGCCATCTAGAGGCTCAAGAAGTCAAGACCCCAAATTGGTTTGTATGGCAGCTATATCAAAGCATGGACCGATTTAGACCATACTCAGCGCAGTTGTTAGAAGTGATACCAAAACATCACGTGCAAAATTTCATTCAAATCGGACTAGAATTGCGCCCTCTAGAGGCTCCGATTTGGCTGAAATTTTGCATAAGGTGTTTTTTAATGACTTTCCACAACCGCGCTAAGAATAGTTCCAATCGGTCCATAACCTGATATAGGTACCATATAAACCGATATGGGATCTTGACTTCTTGAGCCTCTTAAGGGCGCAAGTTTTATCAGATTTGGCTGAAATTTTGTAAAGCGGCTTCTCTCATGACCTTTAGCATACGTGTCGAATATGGCATGAATCGGTTTATAGCCTAATACAGCTCCCCTATAAACCCATCTCCCTATTTTACTTCTACAGCCCCTGTGCGCAAGTGCGCAATTCTTACTAGATTTGGCTGAAATTTAACACAATGACTTCTACTATGGTCTGCAGTTCAATTATGGTCCGAAATGAACCATAAGTTGTCATTGTTTCAATAACATAGCAGTTGTTTTCTTTTATCCTTTGTTTGCCTTAAAAGAGATACTGTGGCAAGAGCTCGACAAATGCGATCCATGGTGGAGGGTATATAAGATTACGCACGGCCGAACTTAGCATGCTTTTACTTGTTAAAGACTGTGGCGTGATTTCAACAGACAGAAGGACAGACGGACGGACATGACTAGATCGTCTTAGATTTTAACGTTGATAAAGAATATATATACATTATAGGGTCGGAAATGGATATTTCGATGTGTTGCAAACGAAATGACAAAATGAATATACCCCCATCCTTCGGTGGTGGGTATGAAAAAGGTAATTTTATTGATTCTTCTCTATAAGGAAATTCGGCCCAATATTTTAAATTATGCTTACTGTACCGCAAAGAGGATTTAATGTAGATGGGTTTCATAGGTAATTTTTATAAATTGTATTGACGCTAGTATGAGATATGTGAAGTGCAACATTTGCATTTTTTACAAAAAAAAAAAAAAACTGGGAAAACCTTCGAGTTCTTAAAATGCAAACCTGAGACCTACAAATTTAAAACATAAATTTATACCCACCATCATAGGATCGGGGTATACTAATCTAGTCATTCCTTTGTAACACCTCGAAACATTGATCTAGGACCCCATAAAGTATATATATATAATCTTGATCGTCTCGAAATTCTGATTCGAACTGGCCATGTTCGTCCGTCCGTCTGTCGAAATCACGATAGCGGTCAAACGCGTAGAGCTAGCCGCTTGAAATTTTGCACAAATTCTTTATATTGGTGTAAGTCGTTCGGGATTGGCAATGGGTTATATCGGTTCAGATTTAGATATAGCTTCCGTATAAACCGATCTTCCGTTATGACTTCCAACAACTGTGCCAAGAACTGTCCAAATCGGTCTATAGCCTGATATAGCTCCCATATAAATCGATTTCCCGATTTGACTTCTTGAGCTCCTGGAAGCAGGATTTCTTGTCCGACACTAAAATTTTGCACATAGTGTTCGGTTATGACTCCCAATAACTGTGCCAAGTGCGGTCCAATAACAGTGTTATGTATGGTTCAAATCGGTTAAGAACATGATATAGCTCCCATATAAACCGATATCCAGATTTGACTTCTTAAGTCCTTACATGCCGCGCTTTTTTCCGATTTGGCTGAAATTTTGCATATAGTGTTCTAATATGACTCTCAATAAGTGTCAAGTGCGGTCCAATTTGGTGTATAACTAGATATAGCTCCCATATTTTAGAAAATCCATGGTTACGGGTTCCCAAGTTTCGACCCGACCGAACTTAGCACGCTTTTACTTGTTATTGCCCCAAATGGTACCTAATTACACGCAAAACAGTTTTTGCGCCATCCAAGGATAGAGGTCTCTACGGCCATTTTACTAAAAAAATGCCAATTTTGAGGTATGGAGATTTTGGATATTTCCCTCAAGAAATGTGGGTAAAACTTCCAATCTTTTTTTTTTTTTTGAGGAGACATTTATCTACAAAAATCCACCTGCTGTTCAATACTCAACCGGATGCAGAGGTTGGCTTGATTGTACATCACAACCGCACTGAGGACGAAACCATCTGACGCACTGACTTTAATACTACTTCTAATGTCTCTGGACATTGTGGCTAAACTATTTGCTGTGACCACTGCCGTCAGCCAAGGGAGCTTTTTCTTTGGTAATGAGGCGGCCACGGACACTGTGTTATCCTTGAAACAATAAACGATGTTGCAGGCAGTGTGGATTACACCCTAGCTGAGCCGCTTTTTGGTAAAAAGTACTGTACCACTATTTCTGATACAACCGATTGGAACTAAGATATCCCCATTAATACAAGTTATATAGACTTCTATACGGATGGTTCTAAACTAGACTAGGTTCTGGAGTGTACTCTAAAGATCTAGAACAGGTTCACCTGTTCTGTGTGCCGCGCCACAGAGATATCCCAGGGAATTCTAAGGCAGACGAGTTTGCGAGATTAGGAACTACCTTATACATTCCAGGGATACTGGAATCTGTGGGTATATCTCTAGCGACATGTAAGCTAAGTTTTCAGGACCAGGCCCGAAGGGCAACGAGGGGGCTGTGAGCATTCCAAAACTATGTGGCCTCTTCTAGACTTGAAGAGGTCTACCGCTTTGCTGTCATTGGCTAGAACAGACGTCGCAGTCATTGTGTTCGTCATGACAGGTCACTTATCGGAAAACATGCTCACAGGCACAGCTGTGGGGGCATCGAAGAAAAAGAGACAAACTCCTTCTGTGTATGTGTCCCTCACTAGCAGTCAGAAAGAGTTCCACTTTAGGTTATCATTTCTTTCAACCTGTCTGATTTAGCGAATGTGAACATTCGCAAGTTGTTGGGCTTTTTATAGTGATGTGAATAATTCAACGGTAGGAACTAGAAGGCAACTTCTTCTGTTCCTGGGGTTCACAATGGGCGAAAACGTCTAAGTGAGTTTGATGGTAGACTGCCACTTAAACGTAACTTAACCTAACTTCTACAAAATAATGTAAAAAAAAAAACAAAAAGGCGGCCGGCCGAACTTTGGATTCCCACCACCTCGGGTATATATGTAAACCATCTTTCCTCATAATTCGGTGAAAAATGCATTATTTTTGCCCCCATGGAAGCTATATCGAAATATGGTCCGATTTGGACCCAATTCGGCACGGACATTGGGTGGTCTAATAAGTTCAAGTCATTGTTCAATTTTGTAGAACAAAATATTGGTCCAAAAGGAAGCTTTATCCAAAATCAAGACCGATCTGAACCATATACGACACGGATTTCGAAAAGCCTAACATAAGTCATTGTGGCAAATTTCAGCAAAATCGGATTATAAATGTGCCTTTTATGGGGCCAAGCCTTTAAATCGAGTGATCGGTCTATATAGCAGCTATATCCAAATCTGAACTGATCGGGGTCAAATTGAAGAGGGATGTCAAAGGAACTAACACAACTCACTGTCCCAAATTTCGGCGAAATCGAACAATTAATGCACCTTTTATGGGCCCAAAACCTTAAATCGGGAGATCGTTCTATATGGCAGCTATATTCAAATCTAGGCTGATCCGGGCCAAATTGCTAAAAGATGTCGAAGAGCCTAACGCAACTTACTGTACCATATTTCGGCGAAGTCGGACAATAAATGCGCATTTTATGGGCCCAAGACCTTAAATCAAAAAATTGGTATATCTGGACCGATCGGGGCCAAATTGGAGGAGGATGTCGGAAGGCCTAAAACAATTCTCTCTGTCCCAAATTTCAGCAAAATCCGATAATAATTGTTGCTTTTGTGGGCCACAGACCTAAAATCGGCGGATCGCTTTATATGGCGGCTATATCAGAATATAGTCAGATATAGCCCATCTTCGAACATAACCTGCCTGTGGACAAAAAATTCTTTACGTCTCAGCTCAATATCTCTATTGTTAAAGACTGTAGCGTGATTTCAACAGACAGGCTGACGGACATGGCTAGATCGTCTTAGATTTTTGAACGATATATTTTATAGGGTCGGAAATGGAACTTCGATGTGTCGCAATCGGATTGACAATATGAATATACCCCTACCCTTCGTTGGTGGGTATAATAAAACGGTATCTTATTGGTTTTGATTCTATAATCATTTCAATTCGATTTTTTGTGGTCAAAAAATTGCATATTTTCGGCTCATTTTGGGTTTATTTAATAATCCGACACTTATTAAACATTTCTTTTTTTCAACTCGAGCATTTTATTGTGATACACGTCCTGACCTTTCCAAAACTATATATAAAACAAGTAAAAGCGTGCTAAGTTCGGCCGGGCCGAATCTTATATACCCTCCACCATGGATCGCATTTGTCGAGTTCTTTTCCCGGCATCTCTTCTAAGGCAAAAAAGGATATAAGAAAAGAGTTACTCTGCTATTAAAACGATATCAAGATATGGTCCGGTTCGGACCACAATTAAATTATATGTTGGAGACCTGTGTAAAATTTCAGCCAATTCGTATAAGAATTGCGCCCATTGGGGCTCACGAAATAAAATAGAGAGAACGATTTATATGGGATCTGTATTGGGCTATAGACCGATTCAGACCATAATAAACACGTTTGTTGATGGTCATGAGAGGATCCGTCGTACAAAATTTCAGGCATATCGGATAATAATTGCGACTTCTAGGGGTCAAGAAGTCAAGATCCCAGATCGGTTTATATGGCAGCTATATCAGGTTATGAACCGATTTGAACCTTATTTGACACAGTTGTTGAAAGTAAAAATAAAATACGTCATGCAAAATTTCAGCCAAATCGGATAGGAATTGCGCCCTCTAGAGGCTCAAGAAGTCAAGACCCAAGATCGATTTATATGGCAGCTATATCAGATTATGGACCGATTTCAACCATACTTGGCACAGTTGTTGGATATCATAACAAAACACGTCGTGCAAAATTTCATTCTGATCGGATAAGAATTGCGCCCTCTAGAGGCTCAAGAAGTCAAGACCCAAGATCGGTTTATATGGCAGCTATATCAGGTTATGGACCGATTTGAACCATACTTGGCACAGTTGTTGGATATCATAACAAAACACGTCGTGCAAAATTTCATTTCAATCGGATAAGAATTGCGCACTCTAGAGGCTCAAGAAGTCAAGACCCAAGATCGATTTATATGGCAGCTATATCAGGTTATGGACCAATTTCAACCATACTTGGCACAGTTGTTGGACATCATAACAAAACACGTCGTGCAAAATTTCATTCTGATCGGATAAGAATTGCGCACGCTAGAGGCTCAAGAAGTCAAGACCCAAGATCGGTTTATATGGCAGCTATATCAGGTTATGGACCGATTTGAACTATACTTGACACAGTTGTTGGATTTCATAACAGAACACGTCGTGCAAAATTTCATTCCAATCGGATAAGAATTGCGCACTCTAGAGGCTCAAGAAGTCAAGACCCAAGATCGGTTTATATGGCAGCTATATCAAAACATGGACCGATATGGCCCATTTACAATACCAACCGACCTACACTAATAAGAAGTATTTGTGCAAAATTTCAAGCGGCTAGCTTGACTCCTTCGGAAGTTAGCGTGCTTTCGACAGACAGACGGACGGACGGACGGACGGACGGACGGACGGACGGACGGACGGACGGACGGACAGACGGACGGACATGGCTAGATCGACATAAAATTTCACGACGATCAAGAATATATATACTTTATGGGGTCTCAGACGAATATTTCGAGTAGTTACAAACAGAATGACGAAATTAGTATACCCCCCATCTTATGGTGGAGGGTATAATATGAGCAAAAATAGTTACCCTCGGTGATTTTTATACCCTCCACCATAAGATGGGGGGTATACTAATTTCGTCATTCTGATTGTAACTACTCGAAATATTCGTCTGAGACCCCATAAAGTATATATATTCTTGATCGTCGTGAAATTTTATGTCGATTTAGCCATGTCCGTCCGTCCGTCCGTCTGTCTGTCGAAAGCACGCTAACTTCCGAAGGAGCAAAGCTAGCCGCTTGAAATTTTGCACAAATACTTCTTATTAGTGTAGGTTGGTTGGTATTGTAAATGGGCCATATCGGTCCATGTTTTGATATAGCTGCCATATAAACCGATCTAGGGTCTTGACTTCTTGAGCCTCTAGAGTGCGCAATTCTTATCCGATTGGGATGAAATTTTGCACGACGTGTTTTGTTATGATATCCAACAACTGTGCCAAGTATAGTTCAAATCGGTTTATAACCTGATATAGCTGCCATATAAACCGATCTTGGGTCTTGACTTCTTCAGCCTCTAGAGTGCGCAATTCTTATCCGATTGGAATGAAATTTTGCAGGACGTGTTTTGTTATGATAGCCAACAACTGTGTCAAATATGGTTCAAATCGGTTCATAACCTGATATAGCTGTCATATAAACAAATCTGGGGACTTGACTTCTTGAGCTTCTAGAGGGCGCAATTCCTATCCGATTTGGCTGAAATTTCGCAAGACGTTTTTTATTGTTACTTTCAACAACTGTGTCAAATAAAGTACAAGTCGGTTCAAAACCTGATTTAGCTGCCATATTAACCGATCTGGGATCTTGACTTCTTGAGCCTCTAGAGGTCGCAATTATTATCCGATTTGCCTGAAATTTTTTACGACGGATTCTCTCATGACCATTAACATACGTGTTTATTATGGTCTGAATCGGTCTATAGCCCGATACAGCTCCCATATAAATCAATCTCTCTATTTTACTTCTTGAGCCCACAAAGAGCGCAATTCTTATACGAATTGGCTGAAATTTTACACAGGTCTCCAACATAAATATAATTTAATTGTGGTCCAAACCGGACCATATCTTAATATCGCTCTAATAGCAGAGCAAATCTTTTCTAATATCCTTTTTTTTTTGCCTAAGAAGAGATGCCGGGAAAAGAACTCGACAAATGCGATCCATGGTGGAGGGTATATAAGATTCGGCCCGGCCGAACTTAGCACGCTTTTACTTGTTCTATATATTCACGACAATTAACGCATTAGGAAGACTTAAAAGATGGGAAAATCTGTCTGCCATTTTTGAACGAATAGAGATATATCTATGAAACTTGAAGCTAATAGAGAGAAGGTATTTGTTAGATGTTATGCAAAATTTCAGAGCCTTAGAAAGCCTGGGCCCTATTTGCGTGCTCTCAGTTTGGGCCATCACCTAAAAATTTATGAATGCACTGCGAAGTTTCAGTTATGGTCCGAAATGCAAAGTTTTTTGTTGTAAAGTGTTTCTCAAGACCAATAAAAATCATTATATATTATGCCAGATATCTCTAACTATTATGGAGATATTCGACATATTAAATAACTTTTACCGAGGCTGACCTAGTATTTTATGATTTGCGAAGGCATTTGTGGAATTATGTTTAAATTAATGTACAGATTTAGATTGCTTGTAAAATTTACAACAATTTTGATGCATTATGCAATTTAAAATCTGTGCAGAAATGCCTTCACAAACAACAGAATAAGGAACCAGGTGAGGTGACCAACTTTAAAAGCCCACCAATGCCCCCTCGGGTACTCAAGGGCCGTCAGTTTTTTGATACCTTTTCTCTGGGTGTATCTGTTCCAAAATGATAGACGAATTTCGATTTTTTTGCCATCCCAATTTGAATTAGAAAAGAGAGTTTACTATTATCAGCAGACTTTTTTTCTATGAGTGTTTCTTAGCCTACTTCCTCTTATTTATGAATAGGCATCTCTACCTGAATTACTGTGTGTGGGAAAAGAATTATAAGCTCTATACTATTTGGCAAATGCCAGATCCTCATTTTAGATGACTTTACTGTGCCGTTGCCATATCGTAAATATTTTAGTGTCTTTGGTAGGAAGCGAAGGCATCTTAAATTTTGTCCCGCTATGTTGTCTTTTGTACACAGACTCTGGATGAAAAGGGAAATGATTGCACACTTCTTTTTATTCTACCAAGTTTCTGTTTGATTGTTGTCCGGAATCTTTTGAACGGATAGAGTTCCTTCAAACAGTAGCAAACTAATGAAAAGTAAACATTCGCATGTATTTATTTATGCAAATAAGATTCGAATTTAGTTTCTTAAAGCAGCTTTTAAAACAAAATGACATCAAATGGTCTCGACTTTGCATAAGTACCCTTTAATTTTGTGCAAAAGTTCTCATTATATTTCGTAAACTGCTTATTGTCGATTGTCTTGTCGGATTCGGTTACTATGGAAGGACTACAGTTGGAATTATTATTTCTACTAACATGGTGATTGGAAACCTCAAATATCCAAATGAATTAATAGACAAAACATCACCACTGTTGTACGGCATTTAATAGGTTGCAAATGCAAATTTGCCCATGAATAACCCATTAAGAAACGGGGGCATGCTTCTTACCCATCAATGTGTGCTGTCCGATTCAAGTTTAAGCTCAATGATAAGCGGCCTCCTTTTTATAGCGGAGTCCAAACGACGTGTTGCAGTGCGACAACTCTTTGTGGAGAAGTTTTTATATGGCTGTCATACCTAGAGATGGGCGATAGGTAAATACACAAAAGGTTTTTACCCGGTAAATTGGGTAAATACCATTTTATTGTCCACGGTCCAAATCTCATTAGGGATCTCAAATTAGTCTTTCGACTGATCAATTTATCGTGCAATTTGTGTAAAAAATACGAAGTCGACTTCCACTGATTTAAATGTCGAATAATAAATTTTGAAGTCAAATAGGCGAAGCGGTAATTCGTGCCAAAGTTTGTGTATATCCAAGCAAAATTTTAGGGACTACGTTCTTATAAATGTAAGATTCAGCTTAATAGTTTTATGTTTGTGGGCATAAATGTATTTTTTCCATTAAGCCTTTATGTTCGAAGATGGGCTTTATAGGACTGGTAACATCCGATTTTGGAAAAAAATTATAATATACACATCCCAGTCCATATTTTGATTTAGCTGCCATATAAATCGATCTCCTGGTTAAATATCTGAAGCCTATAAGATGCGGATATATCTAATATGGTCCATATCGACCCAACTTTAGATGTACGTTCCATACTAACGTACCATCAATTTTCATTATTTTTTCTCTGAAACCCACATGTTTGTTCCATCATGGCAGAAGTATATTCAAACCTATGGTTCTAACTTTATATGTAGGTTCCATACTAACGTACCCTCTATTTACATACTATATACTCCGATTTGGGGAATGTTTCATACAGCTTTGGAAGGGTATTAAAACAAGTTCTATTACGCAAATAAGGCGGTTTGTCTTCTTGTTTAATGGAAACGACAAAAAATTAATTTTTAAATTCCACATTTTTGACAAATGGTCTTTGATAATACCCGATACATAAAATCGAATAGAATAGATATGATTTCGTCTTTCTTTTTGGGTTTTATAGAGGAAGTGCTAGAGAATAAAAAATTCGTTACTCATATGTACATTAAAATGTAATATTTTTCTTGCGTTCTAACATTAGGTTTGGCTAGGTTGAAAAAGAAGGTGCCGATATTAAACTGCCCCATGTCACTATCGATATACACCTAAGCCATTAATCGGCTTGTTGTGCGCTCTAAATACCAAAAAAGTAACGTCTGTTAGACGCGAAAGCCGGGCAATGACAAAGGAAATTGCCTCGCATTCAATCTCAAGTGACGTCTCAGGTCTCCGTGTCCGATCGGAAACCTCTTTCCATCCTTCCAGGTTTCCTATCGTCGCCCCGATTATACAGCGATGGTATGAGCTGCTCTCATCCTCACAGCCACACCTTTAATCTGTATGTCAATGGGTCGGATATCTAGAATAGTCTTCAGTGCCCTAGTGGGTGTGAGGACCACACCCACACATCGCTCCACCTATGTCCGTTGGTTTTTAACGTATTACGAAAGCTTATCGGTTTCCTCGCTTGCCGTGCTATTCTAAACCTAATGTAGCGATGGTCTGAGAAGGAATGCTGTTTTGAGGCCTGTTTGAGAATCCTCAACCTCATTGATTAGATTTTCCGAACATATTGTCACATCTAAAACCAAATCCCTTATATTATTAACAAAGGTAGCGGTGTTACCAATATTAAGTGTTATTACGACGTTGGAATTATGCCATTGCTTGGTTGCCACCAACCGTTGCAGCTCCGATGTTGATGGCGGTGTCGGAGAGTCGAAAGGCAGATGAAGTGACGCCATTTATGCTCCACAGTCTCCCTGTCTCATCACTGTTGTATCCGACGTTTACAACTCTGGGGAAAATACAAAATTTAAATTTTTTTGACAAATAACGCGGGTACTCGGTCGAGTACCAGTGTTAGCATATAATAATTGGTAGTTGATATTGTTCTGTCCAGAAACTTTGTTCCGGGTCGTCTATGGCTCCTGAAATGAGGCAATATGAACCTTGCACTTTCTGATTTTCTCCATAAGAGTCTTGCTCCGGTGGAGTTTAATCTGGATGACTTCAATTATTTGTTCGCCATTAAATGTGCTTCTTGGGAGTGTGCTCCCCTTTCTTTAGGCTGCATTAAGTTTCCTGTCACTGCACTGGCTGATGTCTTAATATTAGGATCTATGCATATCCAGTCTTACGAATCTTGAGTAAGTCGGTAATGGTTTCACCATCGTGTCCCTTTTCGTTAGGCTGTATTGAGACTTCCGTCCCTGCGCTGCCTGATGTTCCAATATTAGGATCTTTTTCTATACTAGTTTTCGAAATCTTGAGTAAATGGGCTTCTTGGGAGTAGGTCATGGTCTCATCGTCTGCTCCTTGTGCGTTAGGCGGCATTGAGTGCTCTGCCACTGCACTGCCTGATGTTTCAGCTTTAGAATCTTAATCCATCCTAGTCTTCCATGAAGGCTGTGGCATACTTTTGGAAGTCACAGTCCATCATGAAGACTCTAAAGACAAATCGGCAGCTCTTTTATTCCCCCATACTCCACTATGGCCCGACACCCAAACGATCCGGATCGTGCCATCCTTAGAAAAAGCATTAATCTCCAACACTGTTCTTGACCTTAGCGTCCTGGTTGCTATAGCCCGATGGTCAGTTTACTGTCCACCTCGAGTGGGTCTGGCTGGGCAGTTAAACAGGTGACGTGTATCGGCTGGTCCCTGGTCACAATCGGGACATACATCTTGCACGTCGGCATCAATACTAGCTCTGTAGGAGTTGAGGCGGCTGAATCTGCTGGAACGTAATTAAGCCAGAACTACTCTCGTGTGCCGGGGAAGGTCAATTATTTCTGGTGCAATGGGAGGCGGTCGTTCTTCTAGGACTACATTCGCCCGGTAGCTATTTACCGCATCTGCTACCGTGTCTGCATGAATATTGTCTAACCCGCTTGATCTAAAGGTTCTCTCTTGTAGCGATGAACCTCACATTCTAGATCATGTAGATCTTGTAGATGATGATTTCGATGGTATCTGCGATAACACCCCAAAAAGTATTGCTTAGACAGCATGTAGTTATGTCTTCGCACTGGTAAGATCTTTGTCTCCTGATGGAGGTGGTCCTCATGAGAACTGACGAGATAGCCCGTCGCAGTTCGGAGGACGGCATACTGACAGAGCTGAACATTATTCCACTGCATGTCACAGAGCTGACGACACCACACTGGCGCTGCATAACTTACCACAGACCCGACAATTGCTTTGTATGTGGTCAACAAGGTTTCTTTGTCTGCTACCTAAGTGCTAACGGCAAGTTACTTGAGGACTATTTTTTCTACTTTTGACTTTATCGCAAATTTGTGCGGCATGTGAGGAGAATGTGTAAGAGCTGTCAAATGTGACGCCAAGTATTTTGGGACACTTGATGGTCGGAATCATTTCTCCATCGACCATCACTGTCAGCTCAGTATTCACCTCCCGCGTATTTGTAGTGAACAATGTGGCTGAAGATTTGGTGGCAGATATCTTCAGATTTCTTGCAGCGAAATGTAGGGCAAGTTCGTTGAGGTAGATGGTCAATCTTTTGCGGATGTCAACGATGGGTGGGGGGCCTGATGTCATTATCGTACAATCGTCCGCATATGACAAAATCTCTATGCCGTCTGGAGGGGGTGGAATGGAGGATAGGTAGAGGTTAAACAGTGCCGGAGATATCAGCCGCCTTGGGTAACTCCCTGTTTCACTCTACCGTGTTTCGAGTTCTTATCCCTAAATTCCATAAATGACTGGCGACATATAATTCGCGACCTAGCGTTTCAGGCCAGGCTGGAGGGATGTGTTGGCGATGTCCTCAAATGGTTTGGCATGGCTGACCGTGTCCAATCCCTTCGATAGGTCCAGTGCCACGAGGACAGTCCTATCTCATGACCTGGGCTGATTAAAGCCTCGGCAAATGTGTGCGGTGATGGCATGCAAAGCAGTTGTTGTTGGAAATTCTCCTACGAGACTCGGGAGGAGTAATGCCTCAAGAGTTTTTGCTTCTGGTAAGAGGAAGGATATTAGGCTATACAACTCCCGCAAACACGGGTCCTTTCCAGGCTTCAGTAGCGGGATCACTCTGTCCATTTCTCAGACATCGGGAACTATAAGAGTGCTCAAAAGCAGGTTGAGGTAGTAGTAAGGTACTCAACTCCAGGTAAATCCAGATTCTTCAGCATCAGTGTAGAGATTCCGTCGGGGCCTAATGCCTTGAATGATTTGGCGCCACGGATGGCATACGTAACTTCTCCCACGTTAAATTGTGATGGCTGTCCATCGGCTTGGAGACCACGGATACGGCGAATGGTTCTCCTTCTAGCCCTGTCACTCTAGGGATTCACATCTTCGGATCAGCCACGGTTAAGACGCCAAAAGTGACTGTGGTCCTGTCATCCTGTCTACTGGGGTTCAAGAGTGAATTAACAGTAGACCACAGCTTGCCTTAACCGGTACCTAAGTCACATTTCTCCAAGTGTTCCAGCCACAAATTCCGCCTATGTTCTCTGACTACCCTGTTTATATCCAGATTCAGCTCGCTGATTCTCGTTTGCGAGTACCACTGCCTGTGTCGGGAAATTGGTTAGCGCTTGGGGTATTCGACCTGCTGGTATAAAATGAGCGGCTGCTGCGTTAATGATATCTCGGAATTTGTTCTCGGAAAACAGCACATCCGAGGAGGGTGTGAGTTCACTGAAGCCTAATCGGTTTTCTGATTTTTCTTGTTCTGATTGATAAACGTCCGGCGCTCGGAGGTTATGAAGTCGGGTGGTCGGTCGATATTGAGAATTATGGGGAGGTGGTCTGACCCCGAAAAGATGGCGGATTGTTGGTATACCTCACTCAGAAGATCAGGGAATTCGATAGAAATGTCTGACGAGCTGCTACAGCTCTTCATAATCCTAGTGGGGGCATCCTCATTCACCGTGCCAAACGTGGAGCATTCAATCTGCTCTTCTAAAGCTATGCCACGCTGGTCGTTACCTAGAGGAGATTGCCAAGAAATGTGATGCGCATTAAAATCCCTTAGAACCAAACGAATATGGCCAGATAGTAACCCACTTATGCCGAATTTGTAAGCTTGGACATTAATTGGGACACAGCTACCAACCGGCCGTATGTACACGTTGTATGGCGTATTTCCGCAGTACAGGACCTCATTGTGATCCCCATGCACTCCATGAAGGGACACTAGCGCCAGGCGCAGGCAAGATGGGTCTATATTGCACGGAATGGTGTATCACGAAGGTTAATCCCCCCCTCTATTCTTTGAGCGATCCTTACGTAGGATATTGTATCCGTGACAACTGTGCAAGGTGCGACCAATATGTTCTTCCGACTCATAAAATCCACAATCTCGTCGATGTTGCAACAAAGATCGTTGCAATTCAATTACAAAAATGATACACTTCCCGCCACTGGTCTGGCAATATTGGGGCTGGGATGCTGCTGTTGAGTACATTGCCTTACGGGAGAGGTTGGGGTGTCACATAGTCCGACGACGAGGACGCAGAAGGCGACGACGACGACGTTTGTGACCCACTGCTGTTTATATAGCAAAATTTTCAGTATGACTATACCCCCGTAGTTATGTAAGGCCAGAGCAAGATCGGAAATGTACCCACTTCATGCATCGATTACACCTCACCGACACCGACCCATAATGGAGGAGGTTCTGGCAAATCTAACAAAACCAGTGTCCGGGGATATTTTTTATCCCGGCACGGACCAGAAGCCTGCGGAAAAGGCACTCCGGGATGTGCCTCTCCCATGACGAAAAAGGACGAACACGTACACTGAGGCGGCCGCCCTTGTCGATGAAGGATTCCATCGGGTCAATACAACCGGCAGCCATGGGATTGACTGCCCACAGAACTGTATTGTGGTCAGGCAGTCGGAAGCAGTTAGGACCTGGGTTCTTAATGTAGACCCCCAGTTTCGGTCTGTTCTCTAGCATCTCATAGTTCCGTCAATCCAAAACTGTGACGCTGGCAACAATGCCTCGCATCCTTTTTCATTCCAAACGGGGTTCCAATCTTCGCCTCATTTATATAGCGATGATATGATCTGCTCCTATTCTCTATCCATACCTCCATCGCCTTTAGTCTCATAGCCGCTCCATTATACTTAATCTGTATGTCTATGGGTCGGTTGTGAAGAAAAGTCTCCTTAGCCTAGAGGGTCCTCAAAACTACTAAGGCATAAGCACGTTTTGGTCCAATCAGGCTTGATATGAAAAAGGCATCGCTGCTGGTTCTATTCCTGAGGAAACAACCCTATGGATTGTAATTTGTCATGAAAGTCAGTGGGTCCCACCGTATCAGCGATGTAGATTTGTTATTTCAATAGAGTATTTTTTTTCATGCCAATAATTTTGCAGTTACATTGGCACAGATTGTTGAAAAAAGCTTAACATTTTTAGGCCATAATGTTACAGCATTTCCCACATACAACTGTAGGCCTCTGGCCAACTGGTACATTTGAGATTTATCCTAAGGTAATATTATTTTGTAATTTTATAGTTCTACCTACTTTGAGTTAGGTAATATTTCATAAATATTTTCTACAATCGACAAAAACGGATGGAGACCAGCGAATCCTCACTTGTGGTCTATTTACTTTACTCTTTAAGTGCAAATTTTATGACTGCAGTTGCAAGAGGCAACCATAACAATTTGCTCATAGTTGTGAGACAAATAAATGTTTATGACAAAACATCGCTTAAAGTACACAGACACAGAAAGATGCAACCAATCATTACTACAATGACCAAAGAAAAGCTAATCCATGAAGATCGTCTTTGTTATCCACACACACTCGACGATAGTTTATGGCGTTCGTTGTTGCCATATTTGAATATTTTAAAGGAAATTTAATTGGGATTTCAGTAAAAAAAAAATAGTATTGGGTTGCCCAAAAAATAATTGCGAATTTTTCATATAGTCGGCGTTGACAAATTTTTTCACAGCTTGTGACTCTGTAATTGCATTCTTTCTTCTGTCAGTTATTAAAAAATTTTATTAAAAATGCATTTACTTTCTTTTAAAAAATCCGCAATTACTTTTTGGGCAACCCAATACATAAATACATTGACTTAAGATGTAGCTTCTTCATATTTGTCGCCGAATTTTCTTTTCTACAAAATAAATTAAATAATTTATTAGCTATAAACGAGACTTCCGAAAGTAGACTATTTTTGTAAAAAATTTTAGGACTTTAGGAAAAGTTTGCGGATATTGATCCGCCCTATGCTAGTGTGGGCATACACTTAAGCCACTAATCGCCATGTTGAGCGCTCTAAGTACTAACAAGTTCGGCCGGGCCGAATATTTGAAACCCACCACCAGGGTGGTGGTGGTGGGTTTATTATACGTCCCAAATTTCTGGCAAATCAGGCAAAAGTGAAAGCCAGATCGGTTTATATAGTAGCTACATCAGGTTAAATACCGATTTTGATCATACTTGGCACAATTGTTGGAAGTGGGAACAGAACACCATGTGTAAAATTTTAGCCAGATGTGAATTCGAGAGATCGGTCTATATGGGAGCTATATCATGTTATAGACCGATTTCAATCGTACTTGGAACAGTTGTTGAAAGTCGTAACAGAACAAGGACTACATGCCAAATTTTAGACAAATCGGACAAAAATTACGTCTTAAGATGTCAAGATCGGGTTATTTGGGAGCTCTATCGGGTTATAGATCGATTTCAGACGTTCTTGGCACAGTTATTGAACGTCGTAACAGAAAACAAAATTTCAGCCCAATCGGATAACAATTACGGCTTCTAGGGTCTAAATACGTCAAATCGATAGATCGATTTTTATGGAAGCTATATCCAAATCTGAACCGATATAGCCCATTTGCAATCAACAACGACCTACATCAATAAGATGTATCGTGCGAAATTTCAAGCGGCTAGCTTTATGCTTTCGATCGCTATCGTGATTTCGACAGACGGGCGGACGGACATGGAAAGATCGACTCAAAATGTTCAGACGATCCAGAATTATTATGGGGTCGCAGATCTATATTTCGAGGTGTTACAAACGGAATGACTAGGTTAGTATAGTGATGAGAATAAGAAGTAACCTCCATAAAGAAAATCCAAGTCAAGAATTCCGGTTTATGTCAGGTATTGTGTTCCCACCTAAGTGTTTGTGTATGCTAGCCGCGAAAGCCGGATATAGGAAATGCGTCTCTTCATATCCCTACATGCCCAACACATGTTATCACTTGCCGCATCTATTTTGCATACGATACCGAAAGCTAACTGACCTCCTTATTTCCTTTCAGTTATAGCCACGTCTTTTCACAATCCGGATCTCCCCATAGGATTCTCGTCGTACTACTGACCGTTTCGCTGTTCGTTCATAGCCCAAACCCTTAGCTAGCATTGCGTCGCTCCAAAAGGTTTATTGACGGCAGTTCTTTGGCCTTCATTGCCAACTCGTTTGCTTTCTCATTCCCCATTTCTCCGCTAAGGTCTGGCATCCAAACAATACGGATAGTGTCATCCTTAGAGAAGGCGTTTATCTCCCTCTTGCACTCCAAGACTTTTCGTGACTTCAACGTCCTGGTTGTTATTGCCCTTATAGCCAGTTTACTGTCCGCAATAGAAGTCTTCGTGTTAACTACACACCTTTTACGCATTCCGTGATCACCCGGGTCTCCGCCTGCAGGACCGTATTATGGTCAGGCAGTCTTAAACAGATCTCAGTCCCTGGGTTCTCAATGTAAACGCCCAGGCCCACACTGTCCTCTAGCTTTATATAACTAGATTATAACTCCATAGTATGAGCTGCTTCAACCCTAATCCATTCTCCCATAGCTATAAGTCTCATAGCAGCCGTGGCTGCCTCGCACTTAATCTGTATGTCTATGGGTCGAATATCTAGTATAATCTGCAATGCGTGATCCAGTGGGCGTGATCCTCATCGCTCCACCTACGCCAACACAACACGTTCTCTGAACCTGTTGTATTATCCTTACGTTGCACTTTTTCTAGATCACAGTCCACCAAACAGCTGAGTTCTAAGTAAGTATTGACCTAATCACGCTCCGGTAGAGCCAGTGGACTGTCCTCAGGTTCATATCACGAACCTATGGCCCGTCTACATAGTGTCCAACACCTGTGGGCCTTCTCAGTACTTTTCTGAATGTGACACTTCCAATTTTGTTTCCTTTAGTACAATATATTACCTTGTCAGATATCGAAATCGTTTCATTGAGGTAATGTTATCCGTCAAATTGGCCTTCCTTCGTCTTCGTCGTGAACAAGCAGATTTCAGTCTTCTTGGGTTAACATTGAGACCGCTAAGTCCAGCCTAGTCGCATGCCATCTGCGACACCCTTTCGACCTTTCTGCCTATCTGATTCGGATGCTCAACCGTTAGAAGCATTATTACATCGTCTGCGGAACAGACGGGTTCCATAGGAGTGCCTAAAAAATTACCTCTGCGACATGCCCTGTGCCACTTTCTTCCTAATATTTACATCATGGTACCACCAAGTTTATCCATCTGCTCCTTAGCATATTGTTTATCCAGTCACTAAGCACCTGGTCCACCCGGTAATGGTATAAGGATTGGATCAGTATGTCGGTCCGCACTTTATTAAAAGCGCCCTCGATGTCGATGCATGCTGTCTTGTACGTCTTGGCATCGAAGTATTCTTCTATTTTATGCACAACCTCGTGCAGGGCAGTCTCCACCGACCTACCTTTGACATAGACATGCTGTTTGTATTTGAGCAGTTCGCTGGATGTCCTACTCTTTATCATGGTACCCACAATAGTTTCATGGTTTTGAGTAGAAAGGACGTAAGGCTTATAGGTCTGTAGGTTTTTGGTGCCGCATAACTTGCCTTGCCCCGCTTGGGTATAAATACCTCCCGTGCCCCCTGACAGGATTTTGGAGTGTATACAAGTCCTTGGAACGCTGTGAAAATACATGCCTCATGGAGAGCCAAATAGTCGGATTCCTGCAGTAACACAGGAAATATTCCATCAAGTCTGGTTGACTTGAAATGTTTGAAGCTCCTCCAGGCTTACTAGACCATAAATTCCGTTTTGATAAATCTTCGATCAACTTCATTATTCCCAGATTCCGGTGTCTCCATCGTATACCGTCGAAATTGATTTTCATCAAAAACCTAAACATATCCTCGGTTGTCTCTGCTCACACTCCCTTGTCGTCTACAAACGTTTCAGATTTGACATGGGCTTCGGGAGTAACTTTCACTTCTTTCCCAATGTAGCGAATCTCCCCGGTCGTCCAGGGTTTTTCCTGGGCTAATTTCCTTTCTCAAAGAGGACAACTATCTTCAAAAGACTCCGCTATTGCAGTCGTAACTCTGTTGGCATTGCCATCAATATTTTTTATGATTGGACAATCTAAATTATCTTGCCCATTTCTTCTTCTGAGTAGTCTTCCGAATTTTGGCTAGTTGGTTTTAAACTTTTTCTGGAAGCTTATCGGATTCGCCTCTGCCCATACTATTTAAAACCTAATGTAGTAGTGGTCCGTGAATGAGTGCTCCTTGGAGACCATCCGTTCCTGAACCTCATCGATTAGATTTTCCCAATACATTGTCAAATCTAAAACTTCCTCCCTAATCCTATTAAAGAAGGTAGCGGTGTTACCAATATTAAATATTATTAGGTCGTTAGTATTGAAGAATTCCGGCAGGGCTCGGCTCCGCTTATTAATATTAGAATTACCCCACGAAATGTGGTGAAAGTTCGCATCGCACCATATAAGTACCTCATTTTCTGTCTTTATTGCTTTCCTCACCAGCCGTTGCAACTCCGGAGAGTCAAAAAGCAGATAAAGTGATGCCAGGTATGCTCCACCGTCTCTGTGTCTCATATCTGTTGCATCCGACGGGAAAATATATAACATACCTCCATGGCTCCTGAATAAAGGCAATATGAATCTTGCCCTTTCCCAATCAGAGCCTGTGTAACCGTCACGCTTCGGTGGAGGTTTAGCTGAATGATCGTGGACGATGGTGATTAGGCCGCATTGAGTTTTCTGTCACAGCACACCACAGCCTGATGTTTCAATATAAGGATCTTTGAGGATAGGCAGATTTAGTATTATCTATCTTGAGAAAGTCGGAACTGGTTCCAACGCCGGGTGCCTTCACTGCTTTACAATTTTATATTAAGATCATTGCCTATCCTAGCGTTCCCAACATTTAGAAATTTGTTGATGGCCCCGTCGTCGGCCCCCTTTACGTTAGGCTGCATTGAGTCTTCTGTCCCTGCACCGCCTGATGATTAACTATGAGGATCTTTGCCTATTCTTGTCTTTCTAATCTTGAAGAAGACAGCCCTGGTTCCGTAGAACACCAGGCTTTTAGCCTTTGCCAAACTTGTCACGGAAACTTGGTCAAGGCCCACCACAAGAATAATTCCTTCCTCCTTCTTGTCCTTTTGGAAGACCTCCCATTTCTCCGCGACCAAACCTTGATTTTTTTTGCTTTGGCTTAAACCATACTTTCCATATTTGTTACCCCATCCCTTCATGAAGAGCGCCGCCTTTATGAGCTGGGAGATGTCCACCTTTCTTAGCTAGTCGAGCTTTGCGACTTGCTCCTCCCAGATTTTGCAATCCACAATCAATAACAAGTAAAAGCTTGCTAAGTTCGACCGGGCCGAATCTTATATACCCTCCACCATAAATTGCATTTGTCGAGTTCTTTTCCCGATATCTCCTTTTAGGCAACAAAGTCCGATTCGAACCATAATTGAATTGAATGTTGGATGTTGAAGTCAAAGAATTACGCCCTTAATGGTAGCTGTATCAGGCTATACACCGATTCGGACCATATTTGAAAAATATGTTGAAGGTCATCGGAGTAGCCGTTGTATACAATTTCAGCTAAAAAAGGAAAATAATTACGCCCTATGAAGGCTCAAAAAGTCAAAATTCAAGATCGGTTTATATGGCAGCTATATCAGGTTATGGACCGATTTGAACCATATTTGACACAGTTGTAAGAAGTCATAACAAAACACCTCATGCAAAATTTCAGCCAAATCGGATAAGAATTGCGCCCTCTAGTGGCTCAAGAAGTCAAGATTCAAGATCGGTTTATATGACAGCTATATCAGGTTATGGACCAATTTCAACCATACTTAGCACAGTTGTTGGAAGTCATAAAAAAATACCTCATGCAAAATTTCAGCTAAATCGGATAAGAATTGTGCTCTCTAGTGGGTCAAGAAATCAAGATCAAAGATCGGTTTATATGGCAGCTATGTCAAAACATGGACCGATATAGCCCATTTACAATCTCAACCGACCTACACTAATAAGAAGTATTTGTGCAAAATTTCAAGCGGCTAGCTTTACTCCTTTGAAAGTTAGCGTGCTTTCAACAGACTGACGGACGGACAGACGGACGGACATGGCTATATCGACTTAAAATGTCATGACGATCAAGGATATATATTCTTTATTAGGTCTTAGACGAATATTTCGAGTAGTTACAAACAGAATGACGAAATTAGTATACCCCCATCATATGGTAGAGGGTATGTAAAAAATGGGGCGGCCGAAGTAAACACCACCTTTATTTCTTAGATTTATAAAAATTATAAATATTCTTTGCCAGTGGCAACACTTCGAGGATGGATTCATGGTTTAACCATGATAAACATAAGGCGACTCACTGCAGACGATAACAAATGCTCCAGCAATGCTGCAGTGGGCAAACAGACAAACAATAATTACATTGGGAACCTTTTCTGGTAGGTGTACAACACGGTCGGTGTTTGGCCAATAGCGGCAACCGTGAAGGTTGTTGCGAAGGTGTTAGTGGAAGCTGCCGTCAAATGACTGTGTGTTGTCATAATGCAAATGTTTGAATTAAATCTTGAGCTGCCATCATCAACTGCTCCAAAGACTTAGAAAACATCATGAGAAGCTTTTTGTTTGCAGGCAACAACGCCATCCGCATTGCCATGATGCCAGACAGCAAAGCCACGAGTACATACAACTGACATCAGCAGCAACATAAGAAATATTAATTTTGTTATCTTTCATAGGGCCAACACCACCTCAACCATTATTGTCATCCTTATCCGTCGACCCGAGCCTCATCTCGCTTCTAGTTGAGTTTCCACTCGGCAGCCAAGTATCCACCAATGAATGGTGGATTGAAAACCACAACAAGCAAATCGTAGTGGTAGGTGGGTGGTAAGTACTCTGCCAACTCGCCAACGGACAGCTGCTGGCTCCAGTTAACATTTCTTGAAATGACAGTTAGGAGATCAAAAAGTAAAAACGAACATTTTGAACCACTACCTACTTTGAGTATTCAAGTACTGTTCGCTTTATTTCTTAGCTTCTTCATCTTTGTCCTACCCTGCATTGTTCACGGAGGATTTGGAAAAGTTTTCCACTCAAATGAATGTGAATATGAATATTTCATAAATCCAAAATGAATAACTAAATTAAATGCTACCAATCTTGAACACAAAGTTGTGCGCAGGAGTATGCTCGGAAGTTTCATTTTGATGCCAAAATGGAAATTGTGGCAGCTGTCGTGAAAAATTTATTTTTTTGTTTTTCGGGATATCGAATACATATAGGGCGACAACAAAAAAAGAAAAGAAAGATTAATTGCTATTTGACCTGGAATAAGTTAAAATGCACGTTGCGAACTTTAAAGTAATGATTAAGAATTGAAAGGTGCGAGAAACCTTTATACAATCCTAACGTGTTTTTAAAAAAAAGCTTTCTAAGTTCTTTGGTAAGCCTAAGAATTCTTACTGCCATTCTTACTTAGAACCACAAGCATTTTGTCACTTGGTTCGTTCGCCAATTCATCGAAACTAAGGTCTGCCATTAGGACTTACTTAGACGTTTTCGTCCATTGTGATACCATAGGAACAGGAGACGGAAGATGCCTTCTGGTTCCTACCGTTCAACCATGCAGATCGCTTTAAAAGCCCGCTAAATCAGAAAGGTTCTCAAAGAAATGAGTGGAACTCCCCATGACTGCCATTGGGGAGGCACACACACAGCAGATGTTCTATATTCTCTTCCTCCTTGACGTCCTCACAGCTTCTGCGAAAGTCGTTACTTGCAACATTCAGTCTGTCAGCATGTTTTCCGATCAGACTGTGGGCGACCTGTCAAAACGCCCAACTGTCATAAGCCTCAAAATCTATTTTGGGTGTTATGACTGCGGTATGGGCGGTTAAGAAAATCTGCATGAAGAGAATAAATCCTACAATAATATCCATTACAGAACTAAACTAAAAGAAAAAGTGAACTATTTTGAAAAAAAAAAAAAATAAAAGAAGTAAAAGCGTGCTAAGTTCGGCCGAGCCAAATCTTGGGAACCCACCACCATGGATTCTGCTAAAAATGTATACAAAATAAATTTAGTTGAAGGTCATAATTTTATTCTACATAATAAAATTCTGTCAAACCAGCAAAATTAAAGCTTCAAATTGGTAGATCGGTTTATATGGGAGCTATATCTAAATCTGATCCGATATGGGCCAGTTGCGATCCCCAACGACCTACATCATTGTCAAGTATCTGTGCAAAATTTACGCGTTCGACCGCTATCGAGATTTCGACAGACGGACGGAATATTTCGAGGTATTACAAACGGAATGACTAGATTAGTATACGTACCACCATCCTATGTTGGTGGGTATAAAAATAATTAATTATTATTATGCAGATATTATAGGATACATAAGAGAAATTTAGAATTAGCATGTAGAAGTAGGGAGCGCCGCTATATGGGCGAAAATTTTTTTGCCTGCGGCGGTCCCTACTTCTTCACGCTTATTCTAAATTTTCTCTTATATGCCCTATAATATCTGCATAATAATAATTAATTATTTTTATACCCACCAACATAGGATGGGGGTATAGCTCCCATATATACCTGATATAGCTCCCATATATACCGATCTCTCGATTTCATATTTGGATCCCCCAAAAGCCACAATTTTTGTCCGATATGGCTAAAACCTGATGTTGCTAGAAGCTTTCATTTTTGCGTGGTTTGACAGAAATTTGGTACGTAGAGTAAAATAATGTCATTCAACTAATTTTATTTTGTGTCAATTTGGCCCACCCACCACCATGGGGGTTTCAAAGATACGGCCCGGCTGAACTTAGCACGTTTTTACTTGTTTTCATTAGGCGTTATTTCATTGTCGGTTTGAAATAATTAAATAAAATAATTGGGGGTTATTTCGTAGAGCCGAAATCTTTAATTATTAGAAAATGGTCATAACACCTAATGGGCCTTATGACCGCTATATGGGCGGTCCCAACATTGATTTTGGGCCTTATGACAATTATGCGTTATGGCAGATCACCCAGACACTGACCTGCCATGACGGACACAATAACTTAGATGTCCGATCTGGCCAGCGACACAAAAAGGGTAGACTTCTTCAAGTCTAGACCAGTACTGCAATTCTAAAACTTATAACTAACATCGTTTAGCAAAATTTATCGACAAAAAAACGTTTGCTCTAACGATTATGTTATTCTCTAATTCCTTGTCAACAGAAATCGTTATCTATTTTTTTCTCTTTGGCAACTCTATCCAAAACAACACAAAGCACAAAGAGGAATAGGCAAAATAATAAATAATTCTTGCCAAATCATGAAATTCTTCTTAATTTAGCTTAAAAGTATCACAAATCTAAATAATATGCCCCATTTCGAGCCTACGGCCCGTCTACATAGTGCCCAAAATCTTTTCAGTACGCTCCTGAATGTGACACTTCCTATTCAATTTCCTGTCCAAGATCACACCTAAGTATTTGACCTTGTCAGATATCGAAATCGTCTTATTGAGGAAACGTGGTGCGTTAAATTGGCTCACCTTCATCTTCCTCGTGAACAGGCATATTTAAGTCCTCTCTGGGTTAACATTGAGACCTCTGGGTCTAGCCCAGTCATATGCCATATGCAATAACCTTTCGGCCTTTCTGCATAGTTGGTTGGGATCCTTACCCCTCAGAAGCAGTACAACATCGTCTGCCTAGCAGACGTGCTAAAATCCCTTCTCTCCAACCCATAGGAGTGGCGATAAAAAATGGCGATAAAAAAATTAAAGCAGTACTGGTCTAAGTATTGGATCAGTTTGCACGGATTTACGCCTAGACCACTTTCGGTAGCCCACTTCGATAACGCACTTGATTTCAATGATATATAGAACGAATTAAGTGTCAATAATGAAAGCAGTTCAGGCAGTAAACTTTTTATAGATTTTCTAACTTGCTTTTGACAGACCGTCTGGGCGATCGATAGTAGAAAAATGAATATGTGTAGGATTTTTTATAGTTGAAAAAACCTGACTTTTCACCTTTGCCCACTTGTCTTCATATGCAAATTAACCTCAAACCTTCATGACTTAGAGCTATAGTTAAAACGTCTATTATTCTTGCCTAACCATAACTTGCATGCCTATGAAAATTGCTAAATAAATAAAAGATAGTTTGTATTTAAGAAGTGTACGAGTATGTTAACATTTACAGCCATATAAACTTAGATGGTGGCCTCGACTCCAACTAATCTGGAGGATAAGTCGAAAAACATTTCATTTAAAATGTTGATGGCTAAAATTCATATTTTGTACTTGAAACTCGCTCTCAATGTACCTTAGCCGTTAATGGATTGTTTCTATTATTATGATGAATTCGTTTATCTTTCTTTCTTACTGTTCACCTTGAAATCTTTTGTAAATTGCCAATATGGCCTCGAACTACAGCGCATTGTGGTGGATCTTAAGAAAGGGCCGCAATACGTCTTGTCATCTTCACGTTCCATTACTTGCGACAATTACCGTCATGTAATGGCTGGCATCACTGCCGACAATAACTACACTCTGCCGACTACAAAGGGGCCAAACAACTAAGGTCTGTAGTTGAAAACAATGGATGAAATAGATCCACATTTACCCACTGACCCAATACACTCGCACAACTAATGCACACACACACACACACTCCTCCAACTCAGTTACCTGCTGGCCATAAAATCCGCTTTAATGATGATTTGCACGCCCCACAAAGTTGGGGCGGTTGCGGATAGAGGAATACACTGAAATCTGTCTCTTGCGGTACTTTTAGCAGTGTTTATCCGCCGTTTTTCCATTAAACTGCGCCTCAAACCGCAGTGGGGTCGTCGCCTCCGACTTACACAATGACAATGTGGCTATGATGCGCTCATTATGAGCGGTCATTGTGCCCATTCGAGATATCCACTGTGGACGCGCTGACTAACTGACTGACACACCAGCAGAGTTTGCTGGCTTTCAACGAAATTGAGTTTATATTTCATTCTTCACTTTCATCATTCCCAATCTTTGGCAGCAAAAAACAAGACTCTGCCAAAGTCAACAACTCAACACAGTAGCATAAATTGAAGGAAAACATGGCTCTAATTATACTTCATATTACCTGTCTTGATTATTCGAGTGATGACACACATATCAAAGGAAACGACATCACCATTTCGCTATTAAAGAAATTACTTTTGTGACATCAATCTTAAATAGGAGTTACTTTTCATTTCTTTTACAAATAGTAAAGCATTTGCTTAATACTGTCAAATTTGTAATTGGATTGAGGCGCTTTTAAAATCATGGCACCGGAAACAACTTCCTTTAGTAAGAGATAAAATTTGTGACACTCGTCACGATTTTAAATTTTTCCTAGACCAGGTGGCACATGATTTCACATTAAAGTAAAGCTTGAAATTGGGACCTACTTACGAGCCATTAAATTGTTTTATGGTGTAATCGCAGTGAAAACTTTGAAATTGTCCACAAAAATACATACAACAAATTAAACAAAATCCAGTAATAAAAGGCAAAAGTCGGACGGTGCCAACTGAGTAATACCATACACTTACCCCATAGGTACAAAGCGGGAGCTATGTCTAATTTTGATGGACCTCGGCGGATGTTTTTAGATGGTTTATTAAATAATCTGTATCAAATTTCGAGCAAATACCTTCACAGTGTAATAATTACGGTTGACAAATGACAAAATTATTGCAAATCACCCAAAATCTTACTTTAATTGGCTATGAATGAATATTTGTTCCGCTAGCCGAACGTAGAATAGCGTACCAAGTTTCGAGGTGTCTCCCACAACTTGATCTTTCCGTCGGGCTTTTGGTCTCCCCGGTTTGCGTTGTATTTTGATGCGTGTAACTATGCTATCGTCGTCATACAGCTCGTGGTTCATACGTCGCCTATATTCTCCATTAACGCAAACTGGTCCATATATTTTACGAAGAATCTTTCTCTCAAATACTCCAAGCACTGCCTCATCTGCTTTCACAAGTACCCATGCTTCAGAACCATACAACAGCACGGGTAGTATCAGTGTCTTGTAAAGTGTAGTCTTCGTCCGTCGAGAGATGGCCTTGTTTCTAAACTGCTTACTTAGTCCAAAGTAGCATCTGTTTGCTAGTATTATTCTTCGCTTAATCTCAAAACTGGTGTCATTCGTTTCGGTTACGGCGGTGCCGAGGTAGATAAAGTTACTGACTGTCTCAAAGTTGTGGTTCCCAACTTTGTCCATTTTCTTTATCTGCTCGGTTGCGCAAGGCTTTTTGGGAGTTGAAACAATCCATTTCGTCTTATCTCAATTTACTGCCACACCCATTTTCACTGACTCTCTTTCGATTCTTTAAAAGGCTGCAGTTGCTACTTCCGGTGACCGGCCTATGATATTGATGTCGTCGGCATAGGGGAGAAGCATGTGTTCTCTTGTCATTAGTGTGCCATATCTATTCGCATCTGTATCTCGTATAATATTCTCCAGCTGGATATTAAAGAGATCACACGGTAGGCTCCCTTCTTGCCTGAAACCTCGTGTGGTATTGAATTGTTGGGAGAAATTCTTTCCTACTCTAACTGAGGAACGCGTATCAGCAAGTGTTATCTTGCAGAGTCTTATGAATTTTTCAGGGATACCAAACTCAGACATGGATTGAAATACCTTTGAACGTATAGGGGTATCGAAAGCGGCTTTGTAGTCAACAAAAAAATGGCAGGTGTTGATTTGTCCTTCACGGGTCTTTTCTAGGATTTGGCGCAGTATGAATATCTGGTCTACAGTGGATTTACCAGGTCTAGAGCCACATTGATAGGGCCCAATTATCTCATTGACTTTAGGTTTTAATCTTTCACACAGTACGATCGAGAGTATCTTGTATGCGATGGGGAGGAGACGTATTCCTCTGTAGTTGGCACATTCCGTCTTGTCTCCTTTCTTGTGAGGCGCTGGGCCAGTAACCCGCCCCCGGAAAACTGAGAACCACTATGAGAAACAAAGGAATAGTAAAAACCGTTCCCCCAAACGTTGACGACCCACGCAAACGAAATAAGGACCCAAAATCTGACGAGCATATATATGAGAGGTAAATTTTAAGGGAATCAGTTATCAAATGAGCACTTTACAGCAATATTTCTCAAAATCAGACGAACATATATAAGGGAGCTATATCTAAATCTCAACCGGTTTCGACCAAACTCTATAAATAATATGGCAATCGTCGAGGAAAGCGTTGTACAACATTTTGGCAAGATTGGTCAGTAAATTCCTTTGCAGTTGCTCTTGAAGTAAAAGGTAAGAGCGTGCTAAGTTCGGCTGGGCCAAATATTATATACCCTCCACCATGTATCGCATTTGTTGAGTTCTTTGCGCGGTATCTCTTTTTAGGCAAATAAAGAATAGTGAATAAGAATTGTATTGCTATTGGAGCTTTATCAAGTTATAGTCCGATTCTGACCATAAATGAATTGAATGCTGAACATTTTAGAAGTCAATGTGTAATATTTCAGCCCATTCGGCCCCCTTGTAGGGGCTCAGGAAGCAAAATCGGGAGATCGGTTTATATGAGAGCTGTATCGAGCCATAGATCGATTCAGAACATATTGGACACGAATGTTGAAGATCGTGGGAGAAGCCGTTGTAAAAAATTTCTGCCAAATCGGATGAGAATTGCGCCCTCTACAAGCTCAAGAAGTCAAGACTACAGATCGGTTTATATGGCAGTTATATTAAGTTATGTGCAGCTTTGCGTCATACTTAGCGCAGTTGTTGGAAGTTATAATAAAACACCTTATGCAAAATTTCAGCCAAATCGGATGAGAATTGTGCCCACCAGCGGCTCAAAAAGTCAAGTTCCAAGATTTGAATCATACCTAGCCCAGTTGAAAGTGATATCAAAATACGACGTGCAAAATTACAGCTAAATCGGATAATAATTGCGCACTATAAAAGCTGAAGAAGTCAAGACCTAAGATTGGCTTAAATGGCAGCTATATCAGGTTATGAACCGATTTGAAACATACTTAGTGCAGTTGTTGGAAGTGATGCTAAAACACCACGTGCAAAATTTCAATCAAATCGGACGAGAATTGGGACTTCTAGAAGCTCAAGAATTTAAGACCCAAGATTGGTTTATATGGCAGCTATACCAAAACATGGACCGATTTGGCCCCGACCCACATTTATAAAAAGTATTTGTGCAAAATTTCAACTCCTTCGAAAGTTTGCGTGCTTTCGACTGACAGACGGTCGGACGGCCATGGCTAGATCGACTTGAAATGTCATGAAGATCAAAAATATATATACTTTATGGGGTCTTAGTCGCATATTTCGAGGTGTTACAAATAGAGTGGCGAAATTAGTATACCCCCATCCTATGGTGGAGGGTATAAAAATCGAACGACATATTTGTATGGCAGCTATAACTAAATCTAAAGGGATGTTTTCAGATGGGTTATTTAACAATCTGTATCAAATGTACGGTTGACAAAATCCGACTTACATATATATGGAGAGCTATATCTAATTCTGAACCGATTTCAAGCAAACTTCTCAGAAGTTGTGGTAGTTATCGAGGAAACCTGTGGTTTGTACACAAATTAAAATGGACAGACGGACGAACATGGCTAAATTGAATCAGAAAGTGATTCTGAGTCGATCAGCATACTTATCAATGGGTCTATCTCCCTTCTTTCTGGTTGTTACAAGCAATTAAGTTATAATACCTTGGGCCGAATCTTGGGAACCCACCACCATGGATTCTGCAAAAAAATTATACAAAAAAAATTTAGTTGGAGGGTATAATTTTATTCTACATTCCAAACTTCTGTCAAACCAGCAAAATTAAAGCTTCTAGGAACCGAATAAGGATGATCGAGAGACCGTTTTATATGGGAGCTACTGATTTGGACCGTAACTAGCAGAGTTATTGGAAGTCATAACAAAACCCTTTGTGCCAAGTTGTAGCTTAATCGGACAAAAATTGTGGCTTCCAGGGGCTCAAGAATTCAAATCCGGAGATCGGTTTACATGGGAGCTATATCAGGTTATAGACCGTTTTTAACCGTACTTGACACAGTTGTTGGAAGTCATAACAAAGTTGGAAGTAATAGCAAAGTTGTAGCTAATTTGGACAAAAATTGTGGCTTCCAGCGGCTCGAGAATTCAACTCGGGAGATCGGTTTATATGGGAGCTATATCAGGTTACAAACCTACTTGGACTGTTCTTGGCATAGTTGTTGAAAGTCAAACCAAAACCCTACATGCAAAATTTCAGCCAATTCGGATATTTAAAACCGAATATTTAAAAAAATCGAGAGATCGGTCTATATGGAAGCTATATCTATATAAGAACCGATCTGGGTCATATGAAACACGGGTGTCGAAGAGCCTAACACAGCTGACTGTGCCAAATTTAAACGATATAGGGTGATAATCACTCCTTTTATGGGCCCAAGAACTTAATCGGGGGTATATATATGCCAGCTATATCTAAAAATAGACCGTTCTGGACCGTATTCGATACAAATTTCGAGGGACCTAATACAACTCATTGTGCTAAGCTTCAGCAAAATTGGTAAATAAATTCAGCTTTAAGGGGTTAAAACCTTAAATTGGCAGAACGGTATATATGGCAGCTATATCGAAATCTGAACCAATCAGGACCGTAATAAACAAGGATTTCGAGGGGCCAAACACAACTTACTGTGCCAAATTTCACTGAAATCGGAAAATAAATGTGGCCTTAATGTAGCTTAGACTTTAAATCGGCAGATCGGTCTATATGGGGGCTATATCAAGATATAGTCCCATCTTTACGCTTTACATGCCACAAATAAAAAAAAAAATCTGTGCATATTTTCATCTCAATATCTCTATTTTTAAAGACTGTTGCGTGGTTATAACAGACAGGAGGACGGACGGGCATGGCTAGACAGACATGGACAGAAACGGATATTTCAATGTATTGCAAACCGAATGACGAAATGAATTTACTCTCAACCTTCGGTGGAGGGTATAAAAACAAACTAAGAAAGCATTAAAAACGGCCGCGCCGAACTTTATATGCCCATCACTAAGCATATAAACATTTATGTATTAACCACATTTTGTCAAAATCCAGTGTAGAATGCACCACTTAAGATGTTGAAATCTTGCATCATTTGGGCAAATCTCGGCACGGACGTTGAGGGGTCTTAAACAGTTCAATGTGGTATAACAAGAGATTGGTCTATATGACAACTTGAACTCAGGAACCCATTGGAGCTCTATCGAAAAATTGTCCATCCGGACAAAGCCTGGCACGGACGACGAGGGGTCTTAAACAATTCATCTTCAAGGTCGTATGATAAGAGATTGGTATGTATGACATTTATATTGAAATATAGTCCAATCTGTATCATATTCGAGAAGGATGTGTAGAGGTCTAATACAACATTACTGTAGCACTGTAAAAAATGCCATTTGAGAGTGAAAGGCCTCCAATCGGTTCTATATAGTGTCTATAAGATCAGATCTGAACCATACTCTGCACGGACCTAGCAAGGCAGCACAGGTCTAACGATCGGATAAGAAATGCGCCTTTTAAGGGCCCAAGAACCTAAATCGGGCGATCGGTGTATATGACAGCTGTATCCAAATATAGTCCAATTGATTGATTGAGGGGCCTAACATAAATCGTTATCCCAAATTTCAGCGAAATCGGGTGCCATAAAGTATACATATTCTTCAATGTCTTGACATTCTGAATCGATCTAGCCATGTCCGTCCGTTTGTCAAAATGACTATTTAAGGCACTAGGGCTAGTCCTCAGCTATTCGATTGAGCTGAAATTTGACACAAAGACTTCTGTTATGACATTAAAAGAAAATTTTCTTGAATTTTATTATTGCATTGTATCGGCTATAGGTCCATTAAAACACAAATAATTTATTTATCTCCAATATTTCAGTAGACTCCGTCTACCATTTTGAAGGCTAGATGTATTTCAACAAAACAAAAATAGAAAAACACAAACGTAGTAAAAACGAATTACGCAATGAAAACACAAAATCAATCATTTTTAAGAAGGTTAGGTTGGGTTAGGTTAAAACCAGTAAGGAAAGGAAAAGTCGGGCGGTGCCGACTTTATAATACCCTTCACCTACCCTATAGGTACAAAGTGAAGGGCTATGTCTACATCTGAAACAATTTTGACGGATCTCGCCGGATCTTTTCAGATGGGTTGTTAAACAATACGTATCACATTTCGAGGAAATATGTTCAAACTGTAATAACTACGGTTCACAAATGACAACATTATTGCAAAATTTGTCGAACTTATATATCGGAGTTATATCTAATTCTAATCTGAACCGATTTCGAGCAAACTTTATAGACATTGTATTGTAGATGACGTAGAGGAAAGCGTTGTACAAAATTTTGGGAAGATTGGTCAATAAATGCGCTTGCAGTGGTTCAAGGAGTCAAAATCGGGCGATATATATATATGAGAGCTATATCTAAATCTGAACCGATTTCCATGATATTAACCAGTAATGTCTAGAGTCAAGAGAAACCCCTTCCTAACAAATTTCAAGAGAATCACTTAACAAATGACCATTATTACTGCAAATCGGACGAACATATATGTGGGAGCTATATCCAAATCTGAATCGATTTCTATGACATCAACCAGTAATATTGGGAGTCATAACAAAATCCTTCCTGCCAAATTTCAAGAGAATCGGTTAACAAATGACCATTTTATTGCAGTATTACTGCAAATCGGACGAATATATATGGGAGCTATATCCAAATCTGAACCGATTTTTTCCAATTTCAATAGGCTTCGTCACTAGGCCGAAAAACATGCCCAATATTCTATACTTATTAGTGGATCTATCTCTCTTCCTTTTGGGTGTTACAAACTAATTAACTAAGTTATAAAACCCTGCACCACAGTAGTGGTGTAGGGTATAATATTGATATTATAGATATTAATCCGCCCCATGCCTCTATGGATATATAGCTAAGCCAGTAATCGGCTTGTTTTGCGCTTTAAAAACTATAAAGTAAACTCTTAAACAAATTTTTAAGTCAGGAACTTACATTTACTATTATATTTAATGACTATACACGAACTATTGTCTGTTCTCTTCTCTTGTGCTTGTTGACTGTATGGCGATAAACTTTCGCGCAGCTTTCTATGCTTTTAGACCCTCCACCATAGGATACTAATATCGTCATTTTGTTTGTAACTCCTCGAAATATTCGTCTAAGACCCCATAAAGTATATATATTCTCGATCGTCATGACATTTTAAGTCGAACTAGCAATGTCCGTGTTTCCGTCTGTCTGTCGAATGCACGCTATCTTTCGAAGGAGTAAAGCTAGCCGCTTGAAATTTTGCACAAATACTTCTTTTTAGTGTAGGTCAGTTGGGATTGTAAATGGGATATATCGGTCCACGTTTTGATATAGCTTCCATATAAACCGATCTGGGATCTTGACTTCTTGAGCCGCTAGAGGACGCAATTATTATCCGATTTAGCTGAAAGTTTGCATGAGGTGTTTTGTTTTGACATTCAACAACTGTGCTAAGAATAGTTCAAATCGGTCCATAACCTGATATAGTTGCCATATAAATCGATATGGGATCTTGACTTCTTTAGCCTCTAAAAGGTGCAAGTATTATCCAATTTGGCTGAAATTTTGTACAACGGCTTCTCCCATGACCTTTAACATACGTGTCGAATATGGCATGAATCGGTTTATAGCCTAATACAGCTGCCTATAAACCGAACTCCCTATTTTACTTCTTCAGCCTCATTTTACACAATGACTTCTACTATGGTCTCCAATATTCAATATTATATTATTCTTTGTTTGTCTAAAAAGAGATAACGTGGAAAGAGCTCGACAAATGCGATCAATGGTGGAAGGAAGATTCGACCCGGCCGAACTTAGCACGCTTTTACTTGTTTGATATTCATTCACTCTTCAGGCGGTAAGTCGATGATATGCAACATCTCGGGAGTGAATATCCGTCTGTAGTTGTTCTCTTGAGCTAAAATGTTCACGATCAGACAAACGAAAAGCAACCGTTCGACATCGACAAACAGGCTATAAGAGTTGCCTTTGTTTGCCTCTCGTTGTCAGGATAAAAGTGTGGATCACTTATGCTAAATGCTCTTTTAATAAAATTCACTTGTGTGGTTTGGAGTAAAAATTGATCAATCGTCCAGAAGTCGTCGATTTCAGATTTTTTCGTTTTCGTTTCAGGGAAAATTAAATAGAAAGTAATTTTACAGAATTTTCTTTAGAAGTTTTGTATTAGAAAAAAATTTTCAGCGGTGTTTTTTTCCTCCTAATGCTGGCAACATTTGTGAGGTACTATGCCATGTAAAACTTCTCTCCAAAGAGGTGTCGCATTGCGGCACGCCGTTCTGACTCGGCTATAAAAACGAGGCCCCTTATCATTGAGCTTAAATTTAAATCGGACTGCACTCATTGATATGTGAGAAGTGTGCTCTTGTTCCTAAGTGGAATATTCGTGGGCAAAATTTACATTATTGTTTTGTAGAAAGAAATTTTTTCTTAAAAATTTTGTTCTTTGAGATTTTTTTAAGAAATGAAATTAAATGTTTTTCGAACTCTTTTCTTTTAAAAAAAAAAAATTTCTTTAAGATGAAAAGGTTAGATTTATGTGGCAGACTGTAATCAGACTCATTGTAATACCACAGTAAAAAAAGAAGGAAAATGCCTTCAAGTTCCTACCGTTGAACCATGCAGATCGCTTAAAAGGCCCAACAACATGCGAAAGTTCACATCCGCTAAATCAGACAAGTTATCAATGAAATGAGAACCTTAAGTGGAGCTCCTTCTGATTTCCAGCGCGGAACAACCTCACAGCAGATATTCTATAGTCTCTTCTTCCTCGACCTCATCCCAGCGTCCCGCTTTTTGATAATTTTTTATTGGTTGCTCTTCGGGCCTGATCTTGAAGATTTAGCTTACATGTCGCTAGAGGCATACCCACCAACTTTCGAATTAGTTTCAAGTTTTAAGATTTCAATCGAGAGATAGTTGCATAAATGCTATAAAAACGTACACATGTGAACAATACCAAATTAAGCATCGTTTTCAATGTTTTATGTAAATAAATGTATTTAATAAATTAAGAAAAAAAGTTCAAGTGCTCATTAGTTCAATTAAGAAATTTGTAACTACATTAAGTAAATCGTGGTATTCCTAGAAAGTTCGTTATTTCGCTTAGTCCGGTTAAAAAAAATCTTTCAAACCCACGGCGATTTAACAAAATTTGAAATTTAAACTTGTCCTTGTTTTAAGTTGCACAACACTATTCAAATTTAGGAAATTTTAAGAACGAATTTTGTATAGATTTATATGCAACTTGAAGAAAATTAATTTTACGGATCGTTGAACTGAAAACAATGAAACTATAATCATGGGTTAATAAAAGAGTTGTCTACCGAAGGAATTTTTTCTTTGCTGAATAGAATTTAGGTTCTTACCAAATTCACATTTACCAACTTTTTGCTGCTAACTAAAGATGTGTGAAATTTATTTAAAACTTACAATTTTTCCTTGTTTTATGCAAAACTAACCAAATTATATTAAAATTGACTAACTTAATTGAGAAAAGTTATGTAATTTGTTCTATGAAGCACTTTTTTCTGAGAGTATAGAAAAATATGGTATTTATCATTTAGTGTCAATGAAAACAGTTTACCTAATTATATGACCACCATTATACCATTTCTGAGAAATTTGTTTAATAATTCTTAAATTTCTATATTTACAGGTATGTTCAGTATGCTGATATATTTGACGTAAGAAATATTCAAAGTTTAAGGGTAAGCAATAAAATGTATTCCTCTTCTCAAATTTATCGACATCAACATTTCACTTGCTTGTTTGACCATAAGAATGAATATAAAGAGACTGTGGGCGTTTTTACCCCATAGACTTTGCCAGACAACCGATGGACAAAGACAACACGTCATTGGCAGTGTGGCGTAAATTACCGTTGGTAATTTATTTCCAAAAGTCTTTTTATAACCACATTTCCGTTTGGAAATTCTCGATATATTGATAAGTGTCCCTCATGAGCAAGATATCATCTCTTTTTCCCTCTGACAGTATCGGCTTTGCAAGTATCCTTTTCGTTCAGATTTGGATATAGTTCCCATATAAATTGCGTATTCTGATTTAATTTATTCAGCCCCTAGAATAATTTTTAACAAAGGTCTAGACTGGTTTATTAAAAGATAGTATATAATCTTAATTGATAAACTGCCGATTTGACGTCTTGTTCTCCTCAGTTTCAGCAGCATACAAAAAAATTTGTTATACCCTCCACCATGCAAATGCAAACGTTGCTCATTAACATTCCGCTAAGGAACAGGCGCAAACATCTCACAGATCAGTGAGTGCAGTCCGATTCAAGTTTAAGCTCAATGACAGGGGGCCACCTTTTTATAGCCGAATCCGAACGGGATGCCGAACATGCGAAACCTATTTGGAGAGGAGTTTTTACATGGCAAGGTACCTCACAAATGTTGCCAGCATTAGGAGGGGAAAATTACCTCTGAAAAGTGATTTCTCGCCAGGATTCGAACCCAGGCGTAAATTTATTGTTGATCGCCATGACATTTTAAGTCAATCTAGACATGTCCGTCAATCTGTCTGTCTGCGGAAAACACGCTAATTTTCGTAGGAACAAAGCTAGGGGCTTGAAATTTTTCACAAATGATTCCTGCTAGTGTAGGTCAGTTGGAGTTGATAATGGATCATATCGGTCCACAACCACTTATAGCTCCCATATGAACCGATCTCCCGACTAGACTTCTTAAGCCCCTATAAGGCGCAATTCTTATCCAACTTGGTTAAAATTTTGCACATTTTTGTGGAGGGTATAAATGATTGGCCCGACCGAACTTGGCACTTTTTACTTGTTATGTTATGATTTTGAGCTCACCAGAGCTATGGAAACTTATTCGTTTAGAGATTTTGGCGGTCTCGATCATCATGTTTTGCTCTCGAATGCTTTGTTTATCAACTGGGATCTTATATTGTGTATTGAAACTGTCAATGAACTACAGGAACTTACCGTGATATTCGCTCGGCTATTTACTCGAAGAACAAGTCGCATCGTAGGTGCAAACGTTTCGGAACGCCTTGAATTGCATGATGCATATCGCTTAGCAAGGAATCGCGTTGATAAATTGATTGAAATAGCCAAGAGAGACTCGTTCCTTTTGATCTAGGCTCCAACAGAATATTGAAGGTTTTTCTAGAAATAGGAACTGTGAAAGATACTAATAGATATTCAGCAACCTTGGATGTCAATTATCTCAATAATGCCTTTGTTAATGTCCCACTGATCTAAATTCCTATGGCTTCAATATCTCCGCCTCTCTACGAATTATTTTCCAATAGCGTGGAAGCATGCCAAGCTCATAGCAATTTCTAAAAATTCTAAGGAATACAAACCAATTTCGATTATTTACTACTTGTCGAAGGTCTTTGAGAAATTGTTATAATTGCATATGTCATCTATTATCAATGAGAATTCTTTGGTGTATGTGAAACAGTCCGGGCCCCGTCCAAACCACAGCTGCATAACTGTCCTTGCAGAGGTTAATGAGAGGATCAAGGTCAATTAGCAAAATTACAAGATAAGTTTTGTTTGGAGATTGCCTATCTCGGCAGCAGCATGCATATAGTAAAGCAAGTCCATGGACTTGCTTTACGGTGTCAAAGAACATACGATTGTGGCATTTCTTGACATCGAAGGTGCTTTCAATAATGTAAAACCGAAGTCAATCATGAAGGAGTTGGAGTTTCTAGGCATCAAAGTTACCGTTGATGCCTATGGGTCAGCAGAGCAACGCCTGTATGACGTGTATTGTCTCCTCTACTTTGGAATATAGTCATTAACAATATATTATGGTCTCTGGAAGAAAAAGTGGTGTCGTATGCCGATGACATGATTATTGCGTTTGGGTAAAAGTTCCCCAGCACTTTAAGACACATAGTTCAGGAAGCTCTCCGTGTGATAGCGAAGGGATCTAAGAGGAAATACGTGCAAAACAAAAATAGTTCTTTTCATCAAGAGATACAAATTATGCACAGTGGCACCTGATATCCAACAATTGTGCCAAGTATGGTTCAAATCGGTTCATAACCTGATATAGCTGTCATATGAACAGATCTAGGGACTTGACTTCTTGAGCTTCAGAGGGCGCAATTCCTATCCGATTTGGCTGAAATTTTGCATGAAGTATTTTATTCTTACTTTCAACAATTGTGTCAAATAAGGTTTAAATCGGTTCATAACCCGATATAGCTGCCATATATACCGATCTGGGATCTTGACTTCTTGAGCCTCTGGAGGTCGCAATTATTATCCGATTTGCCTGAAATTTTGTACGACGGATCCTCTCATGACCATCAACATACGTATTTATTATGGTCTAAATCGGTCTATAGCCCGATACAGCTCCCATATAAATCAATCTCTGTATTTTATTGGGTTGCCCAAAAAGTAATTGCGGATTTTTTAAAAGAAACTAAATGCATTTTTAATAAAACTTAGAATGAACTTTACTCAAATATACTTTTTTTACACTTTTCTTCTAAAGCAAGCTAAAAGTAACAGCTGATAACTGACAGAAGAAAGAATGCAATCACAGAGTCACAAGCTGAGAAAAAATTTGTCAACGCCGACTATATGAAAAATCCGCAATTACTTTTTGGGCAACCATACTTCTAGAGCCCACAAAGGGCTCAATTTTTATTCGAATTGGCTGAGATTTTACACAGGTCTACAACATAAAATTTAATTGTGGTCCAAACCGGATCATATCTTGATATCGCTCTAATAGCAGAGCAAATTTTTTCTTACATCTTTTTTTGCCTAAGAAGAGATGCCGGGAAAAGAACTCGACAAATGCGCTCCATGGTGGAGGGTATATATGATTTGGCCCGGCCGAACTTAGCACGCTTTTACTTGTTTGGAAATAAAGCCATTTAAAACCAATAGACCGATAAAATATCCACATAACAACCAAATGAAATCATAAAACTAGTTTGAGAGCTAAAATGAGCGCAATCGAACAAATTTATCAAAATATTGAAGATGATTCGTCGAAACTTTAAAATATTTTGAAAAACAACCACAAAGATAGATTAGGATCGGCCTATAAATAGTGTGATGGCAATCAGTGCAAAATTCTGTTCTGACTTTTCGACCAAATGTCACCGCCGATAGCTCAATTCTTGCTACCAATAACGACCAAAATTTAAAATAAACATTTTTGAGGTATCTTTACCAATTTCAGTAACAGTAACAAATGAATCCCATTCAAATACAGAAACAGATAAATTTTGGCAATTTTCGATTTTGAAAATAAGTGGGGTGAGCAAAAATGAGCAAAATGAGGCGTTGCTCGATCGTTAATCTTTCCATAGTTTAAATTGAGTTAATCTGAAATTGATAAATGTCAAATGAAATGCATAAAAAACTTGACGTTTGGTGTGCTTCATATTTAATGTCGGTCCGTTAAATGTAACCACCGTCTATATTCTCGATCACCATGACATTCTAAACCAAAGTTTAGCATCAATATTGATTGTCAGTCGGTCGGTATATAAATGGGTACAAAAGATCAATGTTTAAATATATTTTCCTTGTAATCCCAGGTCCCGACTTTACATGTATTTGTATTCAATTTTATAGAAATGTTGCAATAAAAATATTGCAATCCACGATTCGCTTAGTCCGAAACTGTCAAGATTTCTCGCGGCCAAACCTTAAGCGTTAGCTGTTTTTGGTATCGTTTAGAAACTTCTTAATTAATAATAACTAATTGTCACTCCAGTATTTCACTGTAAACACATGTCCAACAGAAATTAAGATGAACTTCAAGATTCAGGTGATTTAGAAAAAACTTTTTCAATATTTCCTTTTAGTTTTTATTCAAAGTTGTTTGCATTTGTATGGTCGTTCTTTGGACTATCCATATCCAAAGAACACACAGTTTGTTCCAGTCGCTAAAGCTTGTTTACCATGCATATCTATCTTCTCTGCTGCTTTTTTCGGTGAATTAATGCATGCTTTTCTATTGTTGGTTACTGCAAATTCTTCTTCTTCTTCGCCCATAAGTTGGAACTCAAAGGAAAACTTTGCTTGCTCAACTTCTAAGATTTGTGTAAATATTTTTCCCTCGAAATAAAAAGAAATATCCTGGGAAGTGTTTTATACCCTCCACCATAAGATGGGGGGTATACTAATTTCGTCATTCTGTTTGTAACTACTCGAAATATTCGTCTGAGACCCCATAAAGTATATATATTCTTGATCGTCGTGACATTTTATGTCGATCTAGCCATGTCCGTCCGTCTGTCCGTCCGTCCGTCTGTCTGTCGAAAGCACGCTAACTTCCGAAGGAGTAAAGCTAGGCGCTTGAAATTTTGCACAAATACTTCTTATTAGTGTAGGTCGGTTGGTATTGTAAATGGGCCATATCGGTCCATGTTTTGATATAGCTGCCATATAAACCGATCTAGGGTCTTGACTTCTTGAGCCTCTAGAGTGCGCAATTCTTATCCGATTGGAATGAAATTTTGAACGACGTGTTTTCTTATTATATCCAACAACTGTGCCAAGTATGGTTTAAATCGGTTCATAACCTGATATAGCTGCCATATAAACCGATCTTGGGTCTTGACTTCTTGAGACTCTAGAGGGCACAATCCTTATCCGATTTGAATGAATTTTTGCACAAAGTATTTCGTCATGATATCCAACAACTGTGCCAAGTATGGTTGAAATCGGTCCATAACCTGATATAGTTGTCATATAAACAGGTCTGGGGATTTGACTTCTTGAGCTTCTAGAGGCCGCAATTCCTATCCGATTTGGCTGAAATTTTGCATGACGTATTTTATTTTTATTTTCAACAACTGTATCAAATAAGGTTCAAATCGGTTCATAACCTGATATAGCTGCCATATAAACCGATCTGGGATTTTGACTTCTTGACCCCTAGAGGTCGCAATTATTATCCACTATACCTGAAATTTTGTACGACGGATCCTCTCATGACCATCAACAAACGTGTTTATTATGTTCTGAATCGGTCTATAGCCCGATACAGATCCCATATAAATCGTTCTCTCTATTTTACTTCGTGAGCCCCAATGGGCGCAATTCTTATACGAATTGGCTGAAATTTTACACAGGTCTCCAACATATAATTTAATTGTGGTTCGAACCGGACCATATCTTGATATCGTTTTAATAGCAGAGCAACTATTTTCTTAATCCTTTTTAGCCTAAGAAGAGATGCCGGGAAAAGAACTCGACAAATGCGATCCATGGTGGAGGGTATATAAGATTCGGCCCGGCCGAACTTAGCACGCTTTTACTTGTTTTTTTTTTTTTTTTGTTTCTCAAGCCCCGTGTAGTGCATCCATTGCCTTGGTAGTTTTCTTAGCTTTTTGGGTCATCTTTTTTCAATGCCATCATCCTGTTTGCTATAAAAAAAGAAGAAATTCAAATTTTTTCGTTACTGAGGATGACATGCTGCAAGTTTTCAAAGCCTTACATTGTTGGAAAATTCGAGTATGTTGTTGAGTAATGTTCTTAGAAATGGAACGATGTATGTCGCTTGGCATTTTTTGTTATTTCTACACGGAAATAATTTAGAAAATTCTTAATTAACCTGCAAATCCGTATCTTTTTAAAAATGAATATCCTTTTTTACAATGGCTTACATAGTAATATAATTAAATTTTAATTCAATGGATTCGACTACGACGATATTGTAAAAATTAGCTTAGTTTATAGGTATATGAATTATATTGAAGAAGGTGAATGGGGTTTCTAATAGAACTAGAGGTCATATTGGGAGATCGGTTAAAGAGGTTGAGATTTGAGGTGGTTGTAAAAGAAGCCAAAAATGGTCTGGACGTTAATCCGTTGGAGATAAAAACGGTACCTATTGGTATACCATTTACGGTACCACTTGTCTGCTTGGGAAGGAGGAATATTCCATTCTTTGAAAGCGAAAAATACCTGGAAAGGCATTCAACTGCATAGAGTATAGAACGAGATTTTCGACAAAAGTTTGGGATTTAAACTAAATGGTGTTGTGGCCTGGTGAACAGCCGGATCCAAAGGATGGCGCGTTTTATGAATGTAATGATACACCTAATGCCTAACGACTAGCTATATTTTATATTATTTCAATTATTTTGGTTTCAATAAGTCATGTCGGGATATCAGTACTTAGAGAGGTCTATATCACCATATTGACCGATTTAGATAAAACTTTGTACTGCTGTTGTAAGTCATAAGATAGGGGTTTGGGCCAAATTTCAGCCAAATCAGGAGAAAATTAAAGTTTCAAAGGGCTGAAGAAGTCATATCCGGCGATCGGTTTATATGGGGACTATATTTGTTTATAAACCGATTCGGATCATACATGGCATGGATGTTGGAAGTCAAAAATCAAGTCTTTGTTTCAAATTTCAGCCAAAATAGTCTGTCCTACCGAATGCGTTCCAAACGACATACAGTAGGACATACTGACATAGCTAGATCGACTCTGAATACCAAGACAATCCAGAATATGCATTCTTTATGAGGTCGCAGATCAATATTGCGAGGTGTTACAAACGGAATGATATTGAAATCGTTCTGAGAGATTTTAATACGGAGATAGGAAAGGAAATCATCTTTGATCCGGCAGTTGGAAAGTTGAGCCGCCACGAGAGGCTTTCGCCGCGGCGAAAAACATGATAGTTAGCAGCACCAGATTTCAACATCGAAGGATTCACATGGCCATATGTTTGTAATCCGATCAAAACACAAGCAGTCAAATTGATCATGTTGTAATAGATGGAAGGCATTCATCCATCGTGTTAGATGTACGATTGATCTGGAGAGCGAATATAGATGCGGATGACGAGAAAAGCATGACGAGAAAAGTACGATCTGACACTGCACGAAAGTTGGACATTTAAAAACTGCAGGCGCAACAGATGTCTACGGCATACTCCACTCGACTGACCCAATTGTTTGATGCAACCACTCCTTACCACGATGATATAACGGCGCAGTGGCAAACCATTGTCCTCTCCATGGAAAATGCAACGAAATCCGTACTTGAGTACAGGAAGTTTCCTCCAAAAAACCCATGGTACAACAATGAGTGTCGAGATGCTACTTAAGCCAAAAATGCGGCATACAGAGTAACCCCGGAATCAGTAGCAACGCGTTAGATGAAGGAGAGGTATCGAGTGAAAAGGAGAGAGGAGAAACGTCTACGCCGCAGAAAAAATTAGGAAATAGAAAAACGTGAATGCGAGCGAATTAAGATGCACAGGAGTGCCGACGGCTTTGGTACAGGCCCATCCTCCTGCAGAGACAAAGTAGAAAATCTGGTAACTGATAGATAGTGTGCTGAGGATGTGGAAAGAACATTTTACCAAGTAGCTTATGTCCGATGTTGGCGGCGAAGAGGATACCGCAGCACCAATCAATGATGATAGTCAGATTGAGGTCCAAGTAACTAAAGAACAACAAGGCAGCAGGAGTTGACGGGTTACCCGCTGCATCGGCGGATACATCAGCTTATTTGCGCCATCTGGCTAGAACAACGCATACCCGATAATTGGAACCTCAGCATACTATATCCCGTACACAATAAAGGAGACAAGACGGAATGTGCCAACTACAGAGGAATAAGTCTCCTCCCCATCGCATACAAGATACTCTCAAGTGTACTGTCTGAAAGATTAAAACCTAAAGTCAATGAGATAATTGGGCCCTATCAATGCGGCCTTAGACCTAGTAAATCCACTGTAGACCAGATATTCACACTGCGCCAAATTCTGGAAAAGACCCAAGAAGGACAAATCAACACCTGCCATCTTTTTGTTGACTACAAAGCCGCTTTCGATACCCCTATACTTTCAAAGATATTTCAAGCCATGTCTGAGTTTGGTATCCCTGCACAATTAATAAGGCTCTGCAGGATGACCCTTGCTGATACACGTTCCTCAGTAAGAATAGAAAAGAATCTTTCCGAACCATTTAATAGGCCGGTATCCTTTGAAAGAATCGAAAGAGAGTCAGTGAAAATGGGTCTGGCAGTAAATGAAGATAAGACGAAATGGATGCTTTCAACTCCCAAAACGCCCTGTACAACTGATCAGATAAAGAAAATGGAGAATGTTAGGAACCACAACTTTGAGATAGTCAACAACTTTATCCACCTCGGCACCGCCGAAGAAGACTGATACTGGCAAACAGATGCTACTTTGGATTAAGTAAGCAGTTTAGAAACAAGGCCACCTCTCGACAGACGAAGATTACACTCTACAAGACACTGACACTACCCGTGTTATTATATGGTTCCGATGCATGGGTACTTGAGAACGCAGACGAGGCTATGCTTGGAGTGCTGGAGAGAAAGGTTATTCGTAAAATTTATGGACCAGTTGGCGTTAATGGAAAATATAGGCGTCGTATGAACCACGAGCAGTATGACGACGCTAGCATAGTTACATGTTACGCAGTTGTCTATGTCATGTTGTCAGAATGGATGAAGAAGCTACAGCAAAGAAGTTATTTGAAGGCAAAAACGGTGGTACACGCCGGAAAGACCAACCGCCCGATGGAAAAGTCAAGTGGTGAGAGACACCCCGAAACTTGGTGTCAGAGATTATAAAATGAGCGCAGAAGATCGAAGCGCTTGTGTGGAACAAATATTCTTTCACAACCAATTAAAGTAACCATGGTTACCGTTGAGAATTTCGAAAAGGTCGCATAAAAAGTCGATTATTCTTAAACAAGTATTGTAAAAGCGTGCTATGTTCGGTCAGGCCGAATCTTGGAACCCTCCACCATGGATTCTGGTAAAATAGCTAGTTATAGAACGAATTGAACCGTAATTGGCGCAGTTTTTGAGAGCCATAACAGTACTTAGCACAGTTATTGGAAATCATACAAAATCGGACAAAAATTGTGGCTTCCATGGGCTTAAGAAGTCAAATCGGGAGATCGGTTTATATGGGAGCTATATCCAAATCTGAACCGATATGGCCCATTTGCAATCACTAACGACCTACATCAATATAATGTATTTGTACAAAATTTCAATCGGCTTTGCTCAAATTTTTAAGTTATGTCATACGAAAATAACATGTGACCAAAAAAAATGATGAATCGTATGTAAATAGACAATTTTGACAAACATTTTCAAATACATGTGAATACAAAGATATTTTCATCCCGCAAATCTTCAAGCGCAAATCTTATCCCATTTGGCTGAAATTTTGCACAATCAATTCCACTTTGGTTTCCAACAACCAAGTATGACCCCAATCGGTTCATAACTTGGTATAGCTGAAAAAGCATTGCAAATCTTATCCATTATCCTCTGTTTGCCTATAAAGAGATATCGGCCAAAGAACATGATAAATGGGATCCAAGGTGAAGGGTATAAGAAACGGCATGGCTGAAATTAGCACGCTTTTACTTCTTTATGATACACCACTACTGCATCTACTGTATCTACTGTACTACAGGTTATTGTAACTTAGTGCATTTGTTCGTAACACCCAGAAGGAAGAGAGCCAGACCCATTGATAGTATATACTCAGAATCACTTGTGTTTGTTTGTGTGTATGTCCGTGTTAATTTGTACACTAAGTACAGGTGGCAAATTTCATTCGATCATATTCAAATGTGGCCCAGAGACGAAGAGAAATTGGTTCAGATTTCGATATAGCTCCCATATATATCTATCACCCGATTTGGACTAATATTGTACATATGTGGTCATTAGTTGAGCGAATCTCACGAAATATTGCACGAGGGATTGTCTCGTGGTTCTCGAAATCTCAATAGATTTTCACCGTAATCTATACAGATTTAGGTATATGAATCGCCCGACGTTCACCTCTAAAGCCTTTGCAAGTGCATTTATCCACCGAACTTCTCAAAATTCTACGTCTTTATAAATCGTGCGTATTTGGGTTGAAATCGGATAAGATTTGGATATAACTCCTATATATATTCACCCTATTTGGACTAATATTGATATAATGTATACACCGATTCACATGAAATTTGGCAAAAACAATTCCCTTATATCTTCCGGTCCAGCCGGTGAATTTCATTGAAATCGGTTCAGAGTTAGATAAAGCTCTCATATATATGTATCGCTCAATTTTTACTTCAGGAGCTTTTGCTAATGAGCAATCTTATTGATATTTTCTCCTGCAACTACCATAATATTTAAGGAGTTTGGTTGAAATCGGTTCAGATTTAGATATAGCTCCCATATATACATATGTTCGAACGATGTTGAGTAATATGCAACAATTTGGTCATTTGTTAACAGACTGTCTGGAAAATTTGCCTATATCTTCTCTTATGACTGCTGACATTTTTTTTAAATTTTATCAAAATCGGTTCAGATTAATATTTTCACTTACAGAGTCATAGTTATTTCAATTTTAAACAGATATGCTTGAAATAGATATGGATTGTTCTATAACCGATATAAAAACCCCCTCTGAAATCCATCAAAAACGGTTGATGATTAGATATAGCTCCCAATTTTCACTTTTAGGTTAGGTGTAGTTTATTATATAGTCGGCACCGTCTAACTAGTTTTGCATAAAACAGTAAAACCAACTCTCCAAAAGTAATGCTAACTCTTTATTACTCAACGCCAAGAGCTTATATGTAAACTAAGCACTAAGTGTCTCTTGTATAACTCCATTGTTGTATAGAAGCGTTCACCATTGTGTGCGTTTATTAATGTTGTGATGTCCACAATAATTCCTCTCAAAATAAACTTCTATGGAAATTTCGTTACAATGCAATTACTCGTATATCCTCCAAACAAAAGTGTACTGAAGCCAAACTTCTAAAGAAATGATTTTGTTTTGTTGCACGTGCATATATTTGTCAATGTCATATGCTAAATGGGTGAACAATATCGCAAGGAATAAATGTATATACAGCTTGAAAAAAATAAGCCATAAGTTCGGCCGGGCCGAACTTTGGATACCCACCACATCGGATATGTATGTAAATCCCATTTCGTCACAATACGATAAAAATTGGATAACTTAAGCACCCAAATTCGGCATGGACATTGAGTGGTCTAATATATATGACACTAATCAATTTTGTAGAACAAAATATTAGTCTTTTGGGCCGATATCGGGTATAAGGAGGCTAAAAATTTAAATTTTCAGCGAAATCGGACAAAAAATAAAGTTTTTAAGGCCTTCAGACCCTTTATCAGGAGATGGGTCTAAATATAGTCCGATCTGAACCATATTTAGGTCAGATGTCGGAAGGCTTAAAATAACCCACTGTTTTAATTTTCAGCGAAATCGGGTAATAAATAAAGTTTTTATGGGCTTTTATGGAATCCTTTTATGGGACCCTTTATCAGGAGATCGGTCTATATGCCAGCTATATCTAAATATGGACCAATCTAATCCATATTTAAGTCAGTTATCAAGAGGCTTAAAATAACCCACTGTTGCAAATTACGCGAAATCGGGTAATAAATAAAGCTTTTATGGTCTTCAGACCCTTTATCGGCAGATCGGTCTGTATGGTAGCTATATTTAAATATAGTCCGATCTGAATCATAATTGGGTCAGTTGTCGGGAAGCCTTTAACTGGTTTAAATTTCCGCGAAATCGGATGAAAAATAAAGTTCTTATGGGCATTAGACCCTTTATCGGAAAATCGGTCTATATAGCAGCCATATGCATCAAAAAGACGTATCTGTGCCAAATTTCAGCTCAATATCTCAATTTTTGAAGGCTGTAGAGTGATTACAAAAGACGGACTGACAGACCGATAGACAGACAGACACTCGGACATCGCTAAATCGCCTTAGAATTTTACGACGAACCGAAATATATAGGGTCGGAAATTTATATGTCGATGTGTTGCAAACGGAATGACTAAATCGATATACCCCCTATACTACGGTGGTGCGTATAAAAACCAAATCATGAACAAATTTAATAAAATGGAACAAATATTTCCAACATGAAGCTAGCGATGGGAATGCAAGCTAACAATGAAACAGTTCGGATTAATATCCGCCACACGCCACGATGGACAAACACCTAAGCCAGTAATCGGCTTGATGTGCGCTCTAAATACTAATAAAAAAGTAGACTCGAAAGAGAAAATCTAAGACAGGAATTCCGTGCTACTTAATAATAATAATAATAATAATAATTTCTTTATTCACCAACATATTTCTTTACATTACAATAGATTGCTGATCTGTAATTACAGTTTGGTAAAAAAAGAAAGTAAGGTATTAATAGACAATGGCTCTGTTATAAGCCGTCTGTCATATATATAACTTTTCATGCCTTCTATACGGAGTTGTACTCATTTACTAGAAATTTCCTGTAGGATAAACAAGTTTTTAAGTATGAAATTAGCTGTCGCCAATTGTCAGGTTCACGGCCGTCTAAGATGTTGATCATGGTTTCCTCAGATAGCACAGCAGATTGGAATATTGTAATTCTAAATTCTCTCAAAACAGGACACTCTCCAAGAAAGTGCAGTAATGTTTCATCTCGATTAAGGTTGCACATAGAACATTTTCTTTCCTCGTTTTCTGCATTAAATCTGTTGGCATTCAGGTTGATCAATCCACATCTTGCCTTAAAGACCCAGGAAATTTGATCGCTAGAGTAAGAATCAGTAAAGTACATTTCTCCCATTCTATAATCTAAATGTTTGTATATTCTAGATTGGCTTTGATATTTTAACTTCAAGTTTTCATAAAAGATATAATGTCGTTCACTATTAACCAAGCATGTGCTGAATAAATTCCACTCATATTCATTCGTGGTATTTGGCCATTGTACGTTTAATCGTTGTGCAGTTCTTTTAATATCTGATACCCAAAATCCTTCTTCTTGCAGTAATAAATTAGTTAGCTTTCTTGGTAAACGAGTTTCTTGATATTTGTGCATTATTTGGTGTATGTATTGTAGATGTAGATTTAGTGTATATAAATGGCAACTTTCAACCGCGGTCTCGAGCATGAGTGCGTAGTTAGGAGCAAAACAGGGCACCTTCAGTATTTTCTTCAAAAAATAACGTTGTAGTTTATCAACCTCGTCAAAGTGAGCAAATCCCCATACTTGAGCAGAATATGTTTGTATTGCCCTGCAAACGGCCTGGTAGATTTTCCATTTCATGGGAATATTGACATCTTTTTTTCCCAGAAAGTTAGTCCATGTGGTATTTATTGCCATCTTTGACTGGTTTGTGCGATTTTCTACATGCTTTAAAAATGATAGCTTTGGTGTAAATGTGACGCCTAGATATTTATACTCGTTTACAATTCTAATCTCATTTCCATTATACATCCATTTCTCTCTTGCGCTAAGCCTTCCTCCCTTTCTGAATATGAGTATTTCAGACTTGCTCATATTGACTTGTAAGTTCCACATTCTGCAGTAGTTTTCGAGGTTTAAGATCATGGTTTGCAGTATATGTATATCATCTGCTAGGATAACAATGTCGTCTGCATATAGCAAAAGTCTTATGTTCAAATTTTTGATGTATATTCCACCTTCTAAGTGTTCATGTAGATCATTTATATATAGAGAGAATAGCATTGGCGATAATAGGCATCCCTGTTTAACACCCGAATCAGTTCCAAAATATTCCGAAAGTTCCTCTCCTGTCCAAACCGCATATTCTGTGTTGTCATATATATTCTGAATCAGTTTTACGAACTTGTTTGATACACCAAGTTGAGCCAGTTTGTATAAAAGTGATTTTCTGTGAACATTATCAAAAGCCGCTTTGAAGTCCACAAAAAATGCGTATACTTTTTTATTTTCCTTGATTTTAAGGCTCACAATAGATGCTAGATTATAGATGTTATCAACAGTGGAATAACCTTTTCTGAATCCGGCCTGATATTCACATAACACCTGATGATGATTTACCCATTTACATAGTCTTTCGTTTAGGATACCCATCATTATTTTTGCCAAGCAGTTCATAAACGCAATTCCTCTGTAATTTGAAGGTTCTGACATATTTCCTTTTTTATGTATCGGGAATATTATAGTCTTATTAAATGCATTATCAATATCTCCAGTATTTAGAATTTTGTTGTATCTAACTACTAATTGCTTATGGAAATCTTCTGTTGCATATACAATGTGTTCATATGGGATTCGATCCTCTCCTGGCGCTTTATTCATCTTCAACTTTCTAAGAACACTTTTTAGCTCTACCAAACTGATTTCACTATCTAAAATCAGATCAGTGTTAAAATTTAGGGCGTAAGATATTTGCAATGCATTCTGTTGAGGGTTTAAAAGCTCTTGAAAGTGATTTTTGAAACATTCTGATGATATTGTTGGACTTATTTGAAATGTTTGGTTCCTTATCACTTTGACTGCTCTCCACCACTGCTTAGAGTCGCTTACATTGTTTATTGTATTCAATAAATATCTGTTATGGTTCTGTTTACTGATTAAGCATATATATCTGTATTTTTTGGCAGATTCTAAATATTGTGTTTTGGACTCAAGTGAGTTGTCTTTTTTGTAAGTTTTTAACAGAGAGAACATACTATTTCTTGCATTGTGACATTTAAAGTCATACCAAGGTTGTTTTGGTGTAAATCCTCTTTGGTGTACCTCAAGTTTTACTGACGCTTTTATTGTGTTTCCAAGGTCGGCCAATGTAAGGTCATTTGATCTGCTTATAAACTTATTTAGATTCTCTTGGAGATCTACATGGTACCTGCTGATTTTATTTTTATTCCATAAAAGTTTAGGAAGTAAATTAAGGCCTTTGTTATTAGTGTTTTCTGTAGGTAACTTGAGTTGAATTTTTATTGGCAAGTGGTCTGACCACGTTTTATTTTCTACTACAAATTCCTCTACCAGATTTAGTATTTCTTGTGATACTGCGCAAATATCATTTACGGATGCTCCAGTTCCACTTATAAAGGTAAGATTTCCTTCCTCGTCTCCGCGTGTTCTACCATTTAGAATGAGCATATTATTATTTGTACATAGTTCTACAAGTAGATTTCCCTTTCTATTAACTTGTTTATCTCGAGATTTTCGTGTGTTCATTCCAGCTGAGAATAATTCCCTGTATACTTCGTTTACTTCTTGTGATATTTCTCCTATCCTTGAGTTAAGGTCCCCAATTAAAATTGGATTAAATACATCTTTTTCTTCGAAAAGTTTACGGATTTTATTATAGTCATATGACCATTGTGCGGGTCTCCAATATTGAGGTATGATTGTAAATATTGGTCCCTGTTGGGAATAAAACAGATAGCAGTTTATATTTTCATGTTTTATTACTCGATGGTTTATACCCATTCTTGAAACAGTGTTATTTACTGCAAATATGATACCACCAATTCCACGACCGTGCGTGTGTACTTTTATTGCCGGAACATTATACAATTCAAATCCAGGGAAATATTTCTTAACGTTTTCAAATTTATTTTCAAGTAGATGTGTTTCTGTTAATACAAGTATATCATTTTTATTTAAGAAATTGAAGAATGATGGATATAAATATTTGTTTTCCATTCCATTGACGTTATACGATAAGGCAGTAAGGTTTCGGTAAGTTGTATTTGGGGTTGTAATTAGTTTTTTGACTGAGTTTCACATAGCAAATACTCGTAATTGGTGTCCAAAGTTTCAATAATATCACCGTAGATCTTATGTAGTTCATCCTTGGCATCGTTTTTTCCGGCAACTAGTTTTCGGTCCTTATTCCATGTAAACCATATATTTTTTATTTTGATTTTGTCTTCTCTCACAGTAATATTATGCTCCGTGCTACTTGCAAAACACCTAATTGTTTCCATACCACGTCTCTACACAGAAAAAAATAGAAATTTGAAACTAGTTTCAATTAAGAAATTTGTACATTTGCATAAAAAAATTTGCTAAAATCGGACCTATAAATATATAATAAAAGAATTTGTACAACTGATTAACAATTTTGCAATTTTGAGTCATGATATGCGCAAAAATCCAATTAAAGTGGTTATTGCAAATGCAAATTTGTCCATGAACATTCCAATGAGGAACAAGGTCAAACTTCCCGCATATCAATGAGTGCTCTCCGATTCAAATTAAAACTCAATGATAAGGGGCCTCCATTTCATAGCCGAGTTCGAACGGCGTGCCGCAGTACGACACCTATTTGGGGAGAAGTTTTTACATGACATAGCACCTCACAAACTTCGCCAGCATTAGGAGGGGATAATCACCGCTGAAAATTTGTTTTCTGATGTTCTCGCCAATATCGAACCCGGGAATTCGGCGTCATACACGGAAATGCTAACCGCTGCGCTACGGTTGCCTCCCAGAGGTTATTACCTTTCTTTTAAGTAACGTTGGTACTTATCTTATTTTTAAAAATCAAGTTGTGTTTGTTTGTAGGTTTGTTTGTTTGTTTGCATGTTTGTGTGTTCCTTATAGACTCAGAAACGGCTGAACCAATTTTCTTGAAATTTTCACAGATGGTGCATAATGAAAATAGGATACTAAATTTTTTGATATCTGAAGGGGGTGCAAACCCTCCCCCTCACCCTAATTTTCAGAAACGCCATATCTCGGAGATGGGTGGTGCGATTTAAGCGAAATTTTGTGTGCTCTCATATATTACCCTAAAAATAAAAATTTTATATCCAAATTTCGGATGGGGTACCCACCCTAAAACCTACTAAACATATATTCAGACCAATCACGACAATATGGGACTCAAATGAAAGGTATTTGCGAGTAGAATACGAATCTGATATCCAAATGTGGGACTACGTTTCTGGAGGTCCACCTCTTCCCCAAAACACCCCCCCAACAGGACTTATTTACTGACCATGGGAATATGGGTCTTAAATAAAAGGTATGTGAGTGTAGAATTAGAATCTGATATCCAAATATGGCACAAAGTGTTTGGGGGGCCGCCACTCCCCAAAAACATCCCCCAAAGGGGACAAATTTACGACCATAGCCATATGGGGCTCAATTGAAAGGTCTTTGGGAGTAAAGCACGAATCTGATATCAATGTTTGGGAAAAGTGTCTATGGGGCCACCCCACCCCCACAACACCACCCAAATAGGAAGTATTTGCTCACTTTTGAAATATGAGGCTCAAATAAGAGTGTTTTTAGAGTGGAACACGAATCCGATGTATATTTTCAAGGCAAACTCACAGAGTGGCCGCCCATCCCCCAAAACTCCCCCCAAGCCGGTCATGTTTGCCGACTATGGAAATATGGGGATCAAATTAAAGGTATTTAACAACCCCCAAATAGGACGTATTTGCTCACCAAGACAATTTGGGTCTTAAAGATAGTGGAACTAAATATTTATTGTTTTTAGGGCCAATACCCCAAACCGGACATATTTGCTGACCTTTGTATTAAGGAGTTTAAATGAGATTAGAAAACGAATTTGATATCCAATTTTGAGGGCAATGGCAATATGGGGTTCAAATAAATGATATAAAGATATATGAGAATAGAGCACGTTGCTGACATATTTTCCGGGCTTATTGTTTGGGGGACAACCCCAATCCCCAAGCACCAATAAATCGGGCATATTTACCGACCATGCCAATGTGGAGCTTAAATGAAAAGTATTGAGGGATAGAGCAAGAATTGATACCCATTTTCGGGACCAATTTTTCGGGGGTCTACTCCTTTCCCAAAATACCCCACAAAGTGCAATTTTTTGCTGACCATCGCAATATGGGGCTCAAATAAAGGTATTTGAGAGTAGAATACGAATTTGATATCCAAATGTAGGACCATGTATTTAGCGCATCACCCCTTTCCCAAAACTCCCCCAAAGGGAACAAATTTTTCGACCATGCCAATATATGGCTCAAATGAAAGGTGTTTAAGATTAGAAAACGAATTTGATAACCTATTTTGTGGCCATGTGTTTGGGGGACTCCTCATCCTGTAAACTCCTCTTAAGCCAATGGCAATATGGGGTGTAAATAAATGGTATTTGAGAGAAGAGCACGATGCTGATATTTTTTCAGGGCCAAGTATCTGGGGGACAACCTCTTCCCCGAAACACCACTAAATCAGAAATCATGAGAATATCGGGCTGAAACGAAGTATTTTAAGAATGGAGTACACCTTACATCCAAACTTAAATTCGTAGACCAATCAAGATCATATGGGATTCAGATAAAGACGCTTATATTGTTAAACTGTTAGTCAAGTTAGCATGGTTTTTCACTGAAAGATCTTTAATTGTCGAAAATAAATATTTCAAGGAAACTTTTGTTCCATATAAAGTAAAAGAAGGCGCAGCGGAGCGGGTCCGGGTCAGCTAGTATATATATATATTTTGTTTAACGATCCCAGAAACAAATTAATTTATATAAATGTTTAAAATGAATCATAACAAATAACAATCTCAACATTTTGCATACGATACCACGAAATCAAGATTCACATATGTTATCTTCCATCCTCAGCGTTTTTTTCAAGTCAATATAAACTCTATATGGATAATAAACAATTAAGATAAGATAACATAAATAATATTTATAAATACCACGTTAACATTCTTCAGTGTCTTCCAATTTGTTGCATTTGGAATGTATCCACTATTTTTTCACATCAGAGAACGGTTTGAATCCCATTTTCATTGCCTATTTCAAAATAACTGCATTCGACACAATTCATAGAAAGAGAATATGACGAACATACTTCCTATTAGTGTAGGTCGGTTTGGGATTGTAAATGGACTATATCGGTCCATGTTTTGATATAACTGCCATATTAACCGATTTCAGATATTGACTTCTTGAGCCTCTGATTTGTCTGAAATTTAACATAAAGTGTTTTGTTGACTTCCAACAACTATGCCAAGTATGGTTCAAATCGATTAATAAACTGATATAGCTCCCATATGAAATGATCTTTCGATTACACTTCTTAAGCCTATACAGGGCGCAGTTCTTATCCCATTAGGCTGAAATTTTTTACAACTTTTTTTGTACGACTTTTCCTACGACCTTCAAAATGCGTATCAAATATGATCTGTATCGGTCTATAATCTGATAAAACTCCCATGAAAACCCATCGCCCGATATTACTTCTTGAGCTCCTATAGGAACAATTCTTATCCGATTTGGCTGAAAGTTTACACAATGAGTTCTACTATGATTTCCAACATCCAATTTTTATCCATTATCCTTTGTTTGCCTATAAAGAGATACTGGGCAAGAACTTGACAAATGCGATTCATGGTGGAGATATATAAGACCCTTAGTACGCGATCTTAGTACGCTTTGACACATTTTGTTTGTCCAAAAGCAAATCAAGTAGCGTTTACAATTGGACCAACTAGTAAAAAGGCATTAAGTTCGGCCGGGACGAACTTTGGATACCCACCAACTCGTATATAAATATTTAACACCTTTAGTTACAATACGGTACGGGTCTAATAACTTAAGTCGGGAGATCGGTATATGGATATGCCAGCTATATTCAGATGTAGACCGACTGAACCACATTGAACACGAATGTCGAAGAGCTTAATACAGCTCACTGCGTCAAATTTCAGCGAAATGGAGCAACAAATGCATCATTTATGGGTCCAAGACCTTTAATCGAGAGATCGATCCATGTGGCAGCTATAAGTAAACCTTGGCCGATCTTGGTCAAATAAACAAAGGATGTCGAAGGGCCTAACACAACTCACTGACCTAAATTTGAGCAGAATCGGACAATAAATGCGGCTTTTATGGACCTTAAACCTTATATCGGGAGATCGATATGTATGGCACCTATATCCAAATCTGTTCCGAAATTGGGCAATAAATGCGGCTTTTGTGGGCCCAGAACCTTAAAACGGGATATTGGTATATATGGCAGCTTTATCCAAATCGAGACTGATATAGGCCCTATTGACCAAGGATATCGGGAGGCCTAACATAACTCACCGTCCCTAATTTCACCGAAATCGGATAATAAATGTAGCTTAATGAACCTAAGACCTAAAATCTGCTGATCGGTCTATATGTAAGCTATTTTAAGATATGATGAGATAAAACAAGCAAAAGCGTGCTAAGTTCGACCATGCCGAATCTTATATACCCTCCACCATGGATCGCATTAGTCGAGTTCATTTCCCGGCATCTCTTCTTAGGCAAAACAGGATATAAGAAAATGTCATTTTAAGTCGATCTAGCCATGTGCGCCCGTCCGTCTGTCTGTCGAAAGCACGCTAACTTTCGCAGAAGTAGAGCTAGCAGCTTGAAATTTTGCACAAATACTTTTTATTAGTGTAGGTCGGTTGGGATTGTAAGTGGGCCAAATCGGTCCATATTTTTATATAGCTGCCATACAAACAGATCTGGGATCTTGACTTCTTGAGCCTCTAGAGGTTGCAATACTCCTCCGATGTGACTGAAATTTTGCACTATGAGTTTTGACATCACGTCCAACAACTGCGCTAAGTATTGTTTAAATCGGTCCATGTTTTGATATAGCTGCCATATAAACCGATCTTGGGTCTTGACTTCTTGAGCCTCTAGAGGGCGCAATTCTCGCCCGATTCGACTGAGATTTTGCACGTAGTGTTTTGCTATCACTTCCAACTACTATGTTGAGTATGATTCAAATCAGTTCATAATCTGGTATAGCTGTCATATTAACCGATCTGGGATCTTGAGTTCTTGAGCCTCTAGAGGGCGCAATTTTCATGCGATTTGAAAGAAATTTTATACGACGGCTTTTCTCATAACCTTCAACATACGTGTCTAATATAGTCTGAAACGATCTATAGCTTGATACAGCTCCATAAAAAACCGTTCCCCTGATTTTGCTTCTTGAGCCCCTACAGGGCGCAATTCTTATCCGAATGAACTGAAATATTACACAATGACTTCTACAATGTTCAGCATTTATTTATGATCCGAATCGGACTATAGTTTTTTATAGCTCCAATAGCATAACAGTTCTTATTCAACATTCTTTGTTTGCCTAAAAAGAGATACCGCGCATAGAACTCAACAAATGCGATCCATGGTGGAGGGTATATAAGATTCGGCCCGGCCGAACTTAGCACGCTCTTACTTGTTAATAACATTCCCACGTTTTTGGGTTTACACTATTTTAGCGTTACATTAAGCACAACATTTAATTTTTTTACTTTGAAATTTTAATTAAATAAATTATAATTTATGATGAAATAAAAAAAACACGTTTCTCTTACGTGATTTTTGCGGGTTGTTAGGGTCAATATGTTTCAAAATGCAAATAAAACAAGTTTATATCATCCTTTTCTCGACGTTTCGTCGGCTTTTTTCCGACTTTTTCAAGAGTTTATTTAGTGAAATCTATTAACAAGGAACGCATTTTAAATATTTTGTTCTGTTTTGTTACTTTTATGGTTTTTACTTACATATGTTTACATTTGCATTATTCTATTAATTTATTAAAAAACTGGACATCACGACACATTTATAATAAATAAAAAAATAAATAAAATGTAAAATATTGCAGCGAAAAATTTAAAACTAATATCACAGAAATATGTTTACACTCTAAACTAATGCAAAGGAACACTGTAGCTTTGTATTATATTTGTCCTCTTTCGTGTTCATTGAGATCTCTATCCTCTGTTGTATACGTAAACTTTCAAGAGTATACATCTTATTTTCATTTCTCTCTCTGTCAAGAATTCTAACAGCTTTGAAGTCAATGTTGTGTCCCTTCTCTTTAATATGTTGTGATAAAGCTGTGCTTTCTCTGCCTTTCTTGATGTCTGCTTCGTGTTCTGCCATTCGTATTTTCAGTTTTCGTCTTTTTCTTTATAATTTTTTTTCTAGCTACTCCACTTTGTTGCTCTATACAAATAGGCCCCAGATTTGTATAGAGCCCTCATACTAACCGATCCGCGGTTTTAACTTCTTAATCACTAGAGGCCTCAATTTTCATCCAATTTGGCTTAAATTTTGCGAAATTACTTGTGTTATACCAATTATGGATCAAACAAGTCCATAACGTGATACAGCTGCGGATCTTCGGAACTTTTTTACTGCGGGCCAAATCAGCCCATGACCTGATCTAGCTGCCTTATTAACCGATCTTCAGATTTTATTTCTTAAACTTTTAGAGGGCGCAATTGGTCCATAACTTGATGTATGTCCTATATATTTGAAAAAGTCATTTAAAGAACGTGACAAATGCAATCCATGGTGGAAAGTATTTAAGATTCGATCCGAGCGAACCTAACGCGCTTTTACTTGTTTATTCCGCAATTCAATTTTTCTTTCTGACACTAACATGCACTTTTATTGACATGCAATGATTGGGGGTCATTACGAGCTGCCGATTGCACAATCAGTTCAGAAGCCCCCTGGTTTACTGCATAGACTTTTTCATCTTCATCTGCATCTTTATGAATTTATTTTATATTGTTTGCCCCTTTTGGCTTCTACTTCTTCTATACTTTTTTCACAACGACATAATAAATGTCGCCACAACCAATTTGCGCTTTTGCATAACGCGTATGTCTAGGAATCGTTACATCCATCCATTGCATCTGCATCGCACCAGTTCAATGCAAGTCAACACACTACATGGCCGTACACCCAAAAGTTGTTGGCCGGTGACCATTGAGGTATTGCATTTCGTTAATATGGTCAACATCATCCGCTAGAGTTGTGGTCAGTTATGTCAGTTTTGACTTTTATTTAATGGATTTTGGTTTTCTTTGTTTCCAACAGTAAGGTTGTATTAATGCATTTGGCTAAATTTGTGCAACAATGGCATATCACAAAATTAATTTTTTTGTTAAATTAACCCTGTGAAACTCTCCGTAATTACAATAGAAACAACAATATCTGTTGGTATAAGTATTTATAAATATTTTCCGAATCTTGATCATTAAGAGTTTTAGAATTATTTTTTTTTTAAATTAAGCTTTTTGAGTCATAACACTTTCATGAAATAAGTGTTAAATACATTGTTAAGTTTGTTGAAACTTACATTTGTATTTATTTATTTATTAAATTACGATTAAAATTGTAGTTTAATTATTGGAACTATGGCAGCTAGGTGTTTGTTAGTAATACTATATAAATTGTTGTATTTTATGAACATTGGAGTTCCATTTATATTTTACTGCTTATTTTAGTTTTCTTTTAATATTCTAATATAATATTAATGTTGTGGGTCGTGGGATAAGAAAGTGATTCAAGTGGATCCCATCTATCGAATACTTGTGCTCTAATTGTGTCGTATATATATATATTTCTAGCTCAATAATGGATAAATGTTGTTCTTTGACGCCGCACAGTGGGCCAAATGGCAAAAAAATTGGAAATAAGTCTACAACTTTTTATCTGTTGATTTTAGCCATACAAAATGTTCTAGACATTTGTAGAGGAGGACATAGGCTTTCAGAAAAGTGCTGTTGTTGGTCCATATCTTTAATACAGGGTGAGCTACAGGGTGTCAAAGTTGACCACTTTTGACTTCTCCAAGCTTCTGGGGGCCATAACTTTTGATCTACTCAACCGATTTACATGATTTAGGACTCTAGAGAAAGAGCTTGACAAGATCTAAAAAACTTATGCATAAAGTACCATGCCATCGTGTACTGTTAAGGAGTTATGAATTGTTTAATTTTAAAATATGAAAATTTGGCCTTGGTTTTTTTCAGTGTTTTTTAAATAACTCCGTCAATTTTAAAGCTATAAACTTCATACTTCACACAAATTATGCCAGCATATGTGTGCATAAAATACAAAAGGAATCACGTGAATATCTTTGGCGGTTTAAAAATGGCATCGTTTTCAATATGAAAAATATTTTTTTTGTCAAAAAATTGCAAAATTTTTCAAAAAAGATTCTCCCATTTCCTTTAAGTTTTCGCAAACTTTGGCCGTCAAAGCATTATCATTTCTTTCCATTTTCACAAAGTCGAGGTATTAAGAAAAGTTTTAAGTGCTAATTTGGCTAATTTCGATATCAAACAACACCGTTATCTTAAGACCAAAATGGCCAATTTTTTTACTAAACTTCAAAAGTTTCTCACTGGAAAAAAAGTTCCACGGGGATTTTTTCGCTTTTTTTGCACTTAAATGAAAGCTTAAAATGTTCCCAACATTTTAAGGTATGTCTCGCCATATCCTAGCCATAAATGAGATCGTAGCGATCAAAATACTGAAAAAAGTCAATTTTCAAGTAGTGCTATATTCATTGCTAAAAAACAAGTATTACGTCACATTTTATTGCAAAGATGTTAAATAAACTTTTATTTGGTAACACTTCTTCTACAAAACACAAAAAGAATCATGGAAATATCTCTATTCTATTCCATTTTATGGAACCGGCAATAAAAAAGTCAATTTTTCAAAAAAGTCGAATTTCCCAAATTTTGTTTTTGTTGTCCTAATTGCACATGACACACTATAGCCATATTTACGCAACATACCTTATCGTAAAGGAAATTTTCATACCTTTCCAACAATGTATAAAACATTTCTCAACTCGGATTCTATCTACTCTAAAATTCATTTACACTTCATTAAACTCTATATAAAAATGTCTATTTGTGAAATGGAACCTTATATGGGGCCTACACTAAAACATTGATAGATTTGCCCAGGGTTTACAATACAAATGTGTTAGAATAAAAAAAGGTCTCCTGCCAAAGTTTAAAAAAATTGGAATAAAAATATGTGTTTTAGAGCGAAAACACTTCGCATCGGCGTGCGTTTATATGTATATTAGCTACTCCCAAAATAAAAAAGCATTTTAGTTTTGTATTATTTGATTTTATTCTCTACCAAATAATCTAAGGTATCAAAATTTAAAAGCTCTTTAATTTGAATGGCATCGGGATCGTCCTTATCTATATCGTCACATATTTTTGGTAGCCATTTAGTTCTGATGCTGTATAGTACCGGATCAGACGATAACAATAAATATTGAAGTAAATCATAATTTTGGTTAAATTTGGTGCTCTTTCGGGTATTGAAAAGCCGGAACTGTTTAACATCTCTATTACGGGATTCCTGAGCTTCTTCTGTAAGTTCTCCTAACGGAAGTATGTTGTATTCCACAATTTCCTTGCCATGATGTAAGACTTTATGTACTGTCGGTGTTAAAGCTTTCCACGAATATAAATCAGATAAAATGTTTTTTGTGTCATTACTATAAGCTTCAAATTTGGTTGAATTTATCATCTTTTTGCTATTGATTACAGCCAAAATCACTTTGAATCGTCTTAGCAAGTGTTCATCAAGACCGGTTATTTTAGATGTCGATACGGGGTCCTCAAAAAACCGCCTTGCCGAGTTGCCATCATTTGTGCTTCCGTATCCGTAAAGAGGTTTATCTATTATAAGTCCCTTTTGTTTAAACTCCAACTGGATTCGATTCTTCTCTTCCTGCCTCATTTTGTGAAGATCTTGGTTGTTTCTAGCAGAGACATCGCGGTTTCCAGGGCTAGTCCGATATTTAAGGTCATACGATAAATGCAAACAATACTCCATGAATCGAATTCTACAGTGCAGGGGCGAAATACCGAAATTGAGCGCATTTTCGTTTACTAAATTTTCATCAGACTTGTCCTCGAATTGCCCATTCTTCTTGCCACAAATATTGCATCTCCAATTGGACATAACGCCAGTTAATGCGTTTGCCACCTTTCCATCGATCATAGTGAGTTGTAGTTGAAACGAAACTTTTATATTTCTTCCCAATTGGTTTATAACAATCATGGGTAATGCAGCAATTTCTTCCTTTATTTCGTTCACCAAAGATCGTGTTGTGTTCCGGTCTTCCTTTGTATACTCAAACCGAATTGGGCGACATAAATATTTTGACCCAGGTGTTCTATTTATCCATATATCTTGAAATGCATTTTCTTTCGATGATGAAGATTGGTCCTTGTACAATCTCATTCTCAATGGTACTAATGATGCCATGAAAATTGATGCGAAGTTGGTATCTATTTCTGTTTGTTGCTTATATTCGGAAAATCCAGATGATCCATCACAACCCCATTTGCTGATCAAAACCACTTCGGAATTATTACATGTGTTCAACTGTTCTTCAGTAAAATTAGAAATAATTCTAACAGCTGTATTTTCAACAAGATCAGCAAGTTTCACTCTTGCTTTTAATTCGTCCACGTATATATTTGATGGCACCATTTTCGTCCTGGTGTTGTACAATTTATGTTTTGAGGGTAAACAACCCCATCCTTTTTCACGAAGAGCCTTCCTCATTGTTGAGTATTTGTTTCTTGAGAGGCCTAGGTTCAAAATCAGGGCCAGTGCATCTTCCTCCGTGAATTCTGTAGTCGATTTTGGAGTTGGAATACTTTCTACCATTCTCTTTACCCTTTTCGGAGATGCTAATGGTAAAACATCGACAATTCGTCCAACATTTTTTGGTTGTGTTTTTAACAATGCTGTTTTGAACGTATCTTTTATTAAATTTGGCGGATGTGCCGCCAATAGTTCCTCTTGTTTTTTCTTTTTGGTTTTCTCCGTAACTTCGTCGTATGCTTTGCTAGGCCGGCCGGGAATCAGCGGTTTAATTTCAATAAGTAGATCCGATTTCAGCCACTTCTCATACATTTTGAAAAACTTGATTTTTGCGAATGAACATTCTGGCAACCTTCTCTCAAATGATTTGTAGAATTTTTCAAGTTTGTCTAAAGCGTCTTTATTTAGCCTTATTCCATATATGTGGTCCAAAGTGTAAACAAGTTCCTTAAATGACTCCGTGTATGATTTGGAATCATTTTTGATGTCCCATACAATTTTCGAAAGAGTGGAATACTTCAGTATGACTTCCATAACTTATAAATGTCCTTTACGCCTCTACAAAATATAATGAAGAAAATTTGGATTTTGTTCAAATATTTATGCAATATATTCACAATTAATGACCCATTTCAGGTATCAGACGCAATCGTAAAAAGGGGTCCAAAGTGCCTCTTTTTACTTACTCTTCTATAATTATTTACCTGGACTCGAATTTGGTTAAAAAAAATGACAATGAATTTTTTATGGGTAGGTTTTTTCACATTCATTGATACGGTGGATTTCCTGGGAATTCGACATAGCGAAACAGGTAACATTTGTCTGCATCAAATCTTAACACAAATATATATATATATGCAGGTATATTTCTAGGTTACTTTTTATTCAAAAATCATCAGCTTACATTAAAAATAGATGTAGGTACTATACAAACGCACGCCGATGCGAAGTGTTTTCGCTCTAAAACACATATTTTTATTCCAATTTTTTTAAACTTTGGCAGGAGACCTTTTTTTATTCTAACACATTTGTATTGTAAACCCTGGGCAAATCTATCAATGTTTTAGTGTAGGCCCCATATAAGGTTCCATTTCACAAATAGACATTTTTATATAGAGTTTAATGAAGTGTAAATGAATTTTAGAGTAGATAGAATCCGAGTTGAGAAATGTTTTATACATTGTTGGAAAGGTATGAAAATTTCCTTTACGATAAGGTATGTTGCGTAAATATGGCTATAGTGTGTCATGTGCAATTAGGACAACAAAAACAAAATTTGGGAAATTCGACTTTTTTGAAAAATTGACTTTTTTATTGCCGGTTCCATAAAATGGAATAGAATAGAGATATTTCCATGATTCTTTTTGTGTTTTGTAGAAGAAGTGTTACCAAATAAAAGTTTATTTAACATCTTTGCAATAAAATGTGACGTAATACTTGTTTTTTAGCAATGAATATAGCACTACTTGAAAATTGACTTTTTTCAGTATTTTGATCGCTACGATCTCATTTATGGCTAGGATATGGCGAGACATACCTTAAAATGTTGGGAACATTTTAAGCTTTCATTTAAGTTCAAAAAAAGCGAAAAAATCCCCGTGGAACTTTTTTTCCAGTGAGAAACTTTTGAAGTTTAGTAAAAAAATTGGCCATTTTGGTCTTAAGATAACGGTGTTGTTTGATATCGAAATTAGCCAAATTAGCACTTAAAACTTTTCTTAATACCTCGACTTTGTGAAAATGGAAAGAAATGATAATGCTTTGACGGCCAAAGATTGCGAAAACTTAAAGGAAATGGGAGTATCTTTTTTGAAAAATTTTGCAATTTTTTGACAAAAAAAATATTTTTCATATTGAAAACGATGCCATTTTTAAACCGCCAAAGATATTCACGTGATTCCTTTTGTATTTTATGCACACATATGCTGGCATAATTTGTGTGAAGTATGAAGTTTATAGCTTTAAAATTGACGGAGTTATTTAAAAAACACTGAAAAAAACCAAGGCCAAATTTTCATATTTTAAAATTAAACAATTCATAACTCCTTAACAGTACATGATGGCATGGTACTTTATGCATAAGTTTTTTAGATCTTGTCAAGCTCTTTCTCTAGAGTCCTAAATCATGTAAATCGGTTGAGTAGATCAAAAGTTATGGCCCCCAGAAGCTTGGAGAAGTCAAAAGTGGTCAACTTTGACACCCTGTAGCTCACCCTGTATTAAAGATATGGACCAACAACAGCACTTTTCTGAAAGCCTATGTCCTCCTCTACAAATGTCTAGAACATTTTGTATGGCTAAAATCAACAGATAAAAAGTTGTAGACTTATTTCCAATTTTTTTGCCATTTGGCCCACTGTGCGCCGCTATCTTAAGTATTTTCCATTAGGTGATGTCACCTTTTCAAAATTGCAACTACTGGTCATAAATTCGATTGTAATGTCCGTGGGTATAACCGAGATGGTTTACTGAAGAACATATGTTGAAATTCACACGATAATAGAATCCTTGTCAAAATGTCTATTAATATTAAATAGATCAGAGTCCTTTTAAGTTTTACCGAGATACCAGACAAGCACAACTAGAACATGGGCATGATTTGCTTGTATTTTTTAGAACCAGACGTGAAGTTCATATTTAGTCGGTGGTGAATTTAGTAGATTCAAAGCGACACCAAATATCCCACATACTTTGGTTTTCAACTTTTTCACACAAAACGCTCAAAAAAGCTTACCTGTGATGGGTAGGAGACAAAATTGTACTCCGACAGTCTCAACTGGCAAAACATTGGCCCCTGCTGCTTAATAATCCTTCAATGGAATAATTACTTTTTGCCATAATTCTGACTATGCGAAATTGTTTGCTATAACAGCAGAGAGTCTGTCGTAAATGGGTCAGCACTAACTTTTTGTTAAAGCAGCAAAAATTTCCTACTGTTTTCAAGTGGTAAAAACTTAAAAAAGCTCAAAAATGTCATAAATATTCCAACAATTTTTATATTCCATGATATCTTTCAATTTTACAAGCATGCGATATAAAATTTGTTCCAATTTTTTACAATTGGCTAATTTTTGAACGTATTCAAATAACAGCAGACAAAATAACTAAATACTATTGTTATATTTATACTTTTAAACAAAAAACTGAAGCTTAAATTTGGCAATTTTGGATATAAATATATAGCAAAAGAAGTGCAAAAATGTTGTATAGATTTATTTCAAAGATTAAAATTTGTAATTTAATATCAGCAGACAGTGTTTACTGATATCAGCAAAATTTCTCGGGGTGTACCCAACACAGATGTGATATTTTTGTTCGTACACACACTCATTAAAAAGTCTGCTGATAATAGCAAACACTGTCTGTGGACTGTTAGTTGTTAATTGTACTGCCTATACAGCTGAAGTTCTGCTGTAATAGCAAAATGTTCGCAATTTAAGATCAGCAGACTGACTGTTGAAGAGACTGTTTTTTGGCGAAAATTACTGCTTCTCAATTTATGATGGCATCGCTAGGAAATAAAATAAAACATGCTCATCAGATAACGATACTAGTTCATGATACAATGATTCTTCAATAATAATAATTCTACAATTCTTCATGGTGAATATGTTTAATGGATTGTGCTGACCAAATGTCACAATCTTAGCGCATAGTAAACTTTTCCATAGTTAAATTTGTTTAACTCTGAAACAAAGATTTTAATTATAAACAAGTAAAAAGAATTAAGTTCGGCTCGGCCGTTAGATAACCACCTCGTTTAATGGGAAAAAAAATGTCTGCATCCGGCTGAGAATTGAACATAATGTGAACCTTTGAAGCGCCTTCCACCAGGCCACAACACCAAATAGCATTGTAGGTCTGACAACTGCAGTATACCGCCTATACATGACACACGGTTTAAATCCCTAACTTTTGCCAATGGCTCTCTTGCAGGTGTAAAGGGCAAGGGTTGCTTTTCTATAATGATGGATTTTAAGTACAGTTTCCTGTCCAGCGGTACACCCAGGTATTTTGCGTTTTCAGTAAATGGAACACTCTCTCCTGACAAGAAGACATGTACCACCGTCGGTAACGCGGCAGAAATAAAAAACTTTGATTTATCGGAGGAATTATTTGACATAACCAATGTAAAAGGCGAATGGATGTGCAAAGAAGAGGAGAACTTCTACAAACTAAAAGTTGAGAGCAAAGGCCGCGTTGAACATTCCATCGGTAAAGCTGTTGGTGCCAATACCACTGTTTCCACACTTACCAACTCGGCGTTACTTGATTGTTCCGAAAGAAACACGGACTCGTTCGACAACAATACATATTACCTTTGAGAGGATTACAATACTACAACAACAAAAGAAAGGAAGAATAACCCAACAGGCATTGCCAAACACCTTGTTACAAGTAAGCTGCTCGGATGAAGAAGTAATTGGCTAGCACACTTTATCTGGAGAGGAGGAGCATGCACTTTGACGGCAAGCACTTTGAGAACGTTGAATATCTAGCCGTTGTCCTCAAGAATGAATCCAAAGAAATTTAATAGAATGAACCAAAAGATGGGAAAGCTCAAGCAATCGCGGCAGTCCAGACTCCAGAACGTATTAGTTGAGTTGAAGCGTGGGGATCAATTGTGATGATTGTTGCCGCTCCAACAAGCGTGAATACCGGAAAAAAGACAGGCGTTTTAGTTCGACCATTAGCGTTGAAAGGCTTCTGGAGGTTGGGCTAAGCACCCCCCAGAAAAGTTTTAGCCCCTAACCTCCAGAATTTTAAAAATTTCATTGTGTTCGATAAAATTTGCAATTTTTCTTGCTATTTAAAAGATTTTAGCCCCTTCCAGAAAACTGGACCGGCTTCGCTAATAAGTTCAAGTGCAGCAAATGTTGGAAGCGAAAGGTCACCCCACACCCAAGTTCATTTGTTGTCAGCACCATGTGCTGGTTCGCCTTCTTCGCGATGTTATGGACGTTGAACTCTATAGATCGACTAGATCACCATGCATCCAGTACATCTTTGTGTTGGAATTGTAAGCAATTATGATGAATTGAAAGAAGCCTTCAGAAATGGTAAAACTCAGATAAAGGAAACAGGCGGCTGGAGAGACGACATGAAGTTTCTTTTGCACCTCACAGAAGAAACTGTCACTTCACTGAGAGGAGTGAGTTTGTAAAGTTTAACCAGAGTTGTAACTCACACACCATTCTAACTATTCTTGCGTTTATTCTGATGCCTGAAACCCAGAACAGGTAAAATCTTTTCATTAATTTCTTACTCATGGGCTGATCATTGGTTTAATAGACAATTAGTTCGCACTGAAGATTTTGAAGAACTGTCTGTAGCTCTGAATGAATATCCAAAAGCTCTCAAATGCTTGAAGACACACCGGAAAAACGATGAATCTCCAATCAACATAGCCCCGAGCAACCAGAGCAGTCAGCGACCAAAGTTCTTCAGGAATTATATAACTTCAGCTGCAACAAGGACAGCCTTCTAATTAAATTCATCCTCTTCAATAACAATGTGGATATTTAACTTACTTGAGTGTTGCCAAAAAAAAAAAAAAAAATTGACCACAATGTCGAAATAACAAAAATTCGGCCGGGCCGAACTTTGGATACCCACCACCTCGGGTATATACCTTTCACCTTTCGTCAAATTCCGGTGAAAAATGCATACCTTATGCCCCATAGCAGCTATATCGAAATATGTTCCGATTTGGCCAAGTACAAGTCATTGTTCAATTGTGTATAACAAAATATTGATCTTTTTAGTGGCTATATCTAAAAAAAATGATCTGAACCATATAAGACACGGAAGTCGAAAAGCCTAACATAAGTCACTATGTCAAATTTCAGCGAAATCGGATTATAAATGCGCCTTTTATGTGGCCAAGACTTTAAATCGAGATATCGGTCTATATGGCAGCTATAAGCAAATCTGGATCGTTTTGAACCAAGTTGCAGAAAAATGTCGAAGAGCCTAACACAACTCACTGTCCTAAATTTGGGCAAAATCTGACAATAAATGCGCCTTTTATGGCCCAAAACCTTAAATCGAGAGATCGGTCTATATGACAGCTATATCCAAATCTGAACCGATCTGGACCAAATTGAAGAAGGATGCCGAAAGCATTAACACAACTCACTGTCCTAAATTTCGGCGAAATCTGACAATAAATGCGCCTTTTATGTCCCCAAAAACTTAAATAGAGAGATCGTTCTATAAGGCAGCTATCTCCAAATTTGAACCGATCTGGGCCAAATTGAAGAAGGATGCCGAAGGCATTAACACAACTCACTGTCCTAAATTTCAGCGACATCGGAAAATAAATGCGCCTTTTAAGGGCTCAAAACCTTAAATCGAGAGATCGGTCTATATGCCATATGCAATATGGCACAAATCTGGACTGATCTGTGCCATATTGCAGAAGTATGTCAAGGGGCTTAACACAACTCACTGTCCCAAATTTCGACGACATCGGATTATAAATGCGCCTTTTATTGGCTCAAAGCCTTAAATCGAGAGATCGGTCTATATAGTAACTATATCCAAATCTGGACCGATCTGGGTCAAATTGAAGAGGGGTTTCGAGTGGTCTAACCAAACTCACTGTCCCAAATTTCAGTAAAATCGGATAATAAATGTTGCTTTTACGGGTCTAAGACCCTAAATCGGCGGATCGGTCTATATGGCAGCTATATCCAAATCTGGACCGATCTAGGCCAACTTGAATAAGTATGTCGAAGGGCCTAACGCTACTCAGTGTCCCAAATTTTAGCAAAACTGGATAATAATCGTGGCTTTTATGGGCCTAAAACTCTAAATCGGCGGATCGGTCTATATGGATGCTATATGAAGATATATAGCCCCCATCTTCGAACTTAACCTGCTTATGGACAAAAAAAAAGAATCTGTGCAAAGTTTCAGTTCAATAGCTCATTTTTTAAAGACTGTAGCGTGATTTCAACAGACAGACGTACAGACGGACGAACGCTGATAAAAAAAAAATATATTTACTTTATAGAGTCGGAAATGGATGTTTCGATGTGTTGCAAACGGAACGACAAAATGAATATACCCCCATTCTTCGGTGGTGGGTATACAAATTTTGAAATTATTTTGTGCGTGAGGTTTTTTTTTTAGTAAAACACTTTTAATGTAAGATTTTTCTTAAGTAATCTTAAGTAAAAATCATATAAAATATGATACAGATATATGAAATTGTAACAAATATGGCAATGGGTCTATACATTCTGGGTGTTACAAACAAATTTTCTAATTTATAACACCCTGTATAACTGTGGTGGTGAATACTGGTTAGCTTCAAATAATTTTCACTCTGGGAGAGCACGTAGGTTCTTTATGTTAGTCTTATTAGCAGTTGGTTATTCGTCATTTCTCAGTCAGTTACTCCAATGGAAATCCACTTGTCTTGAACTGATTGACAGCAATCTGTGTGTGTGGCAAAGTATATCCGGTATTAAACGTGCTGCCATTGAATCCTTCGTACATAAGTCATAAACTGCATTGGTGGCTGGCAAATTTTCGACAAAGTCCACAATTTAAAATCAAAAGAAATATTTTTCAACGTCATCTTCTCGCAATTAATTTTGATATGCTTATTCATGGCGATCCAACGCAGGAAGTTCAGCCACGATCAATTTAAAATCAACAAAGCATAATTAGCAGGTTCCCCCCCCAGTTTACAAAAGGTATCCAGCTTCATGCTTAATTGAAATCAGATTAAAAAGATACATAAATTCATGATCGCAGGTCAACCCCTACTCCCGTATCGGAGTACGACCAGAAAAAAAGCCCATAACATTTTAATCATAAATATCTCACCTTTCGATGAAGCTGGCGGAACAGGCAATAAAAACCACGCAAGCAAAGCCACTATCAAGAATAACTTGATTTATATCTCGGTTGGAGGTAAAATGACTGAAGAGCGAATGCTGTGGAGGCAGGCATTCGAGAAATGTGTTAAATGGTCAGAGGCAAAACATGGTTTGTAAAACGGAAAACATGCGAATATTAATTTAACCATGGCATAAAAGCCCCATGGGAAGCAGGAGATAAGCATCTGTGGCTGACCAACTTCATGGCCACTTCATTCGCCACACTGCTCCTCAGACATTAAAAGCGGCAAGGTAGGGCAGCAGCTCATTGGCATTGGGTCAGCTGGACGAGAAAGTAATTGCACTGAATAATGGCTGATGTGACACTTTAAAGTTTTACAATATGGGCGTAGAAAACAGGTTAAACTCAAATGCATTTTTTTGTAATCTTATTACGAGTGTTATTGACGTTGGGGGGGGGGGGGGATAAAGTCATCTTATGAAACATACCAAGTGACTTTAAAATAACCCAAGGACAAAAAGAAGTTTTTTTTTATGGAAAGGGAATTAATTTGGATATAAAAACTGTCGCTTGAACATATTTGCCAGATAAAGAATCGATGGGAACTAAGTTTCGGGGGGAATATAATTCAAGTTACAAGTTTAATTACACTTTGTGGCAACTGGATTGGTTAACGAAGCAATTTTTCGGCAAGAAACCGTTGCTATGTATAAAGTATGTGAATCTGCTCCAAACTTCAACGATTGGTTGCAGCTGCTATAATCTCAAGTAGTCATATTGGAGAATCAGTATTTAAGGGGCCTACATCAGTATTTAGACCGATTCGGATAGCAGCAGTTTCGGTACCAAATTTCAGCCAAATTAGATGAAAATTAAGGTTTCTAGGGGCTCAAGAAGTCAAATCCGGTAATCGATTTACATGGAGGTATATCAGCCTATTGACCGATTCGGATTATGCTCTGCAATGATGTTGGAGTCAGAACAGAAGCCCCTTTGCCAAGTTTCAGCCGAAACGGATGAAAACTGAGGCTTTTAGGGGCGCAAGAAGTCAATCCCGGGGATCGGCTATGACAATTTATAGACCGATTCAAATCATACTCGGCACTGATATTGGAAGCCAGAACCCTAGTCCTTGTATGAATTTGGATAATAATTGCGCCTCACAGGAACTCAAGGTGTCAAATCGATTTATATGGGAGCAATAACAGGTTATAGACCAATTTAAGCTATACTCGTTACGGTTGTTGGACGTCGTAACAGAACATTTCGTGCAAAAGTTCAGCTAAATCGCATAACAATGGAGGCTTCCAGTAGCTAAAGAAGTCAAGTCGAAGGATCAATTTGTATGGGGGCTTTTTCAAAGTCTGGACTTACATAGTCCACTAGCTGAACCGGGCCCGCTCCGCTGCCCGTTCTTTTACTTTACATGGAACAAAATTATTCCTGAAATAATTATTTTCGACAATTAAAGAGTCTTCAGTGAAATGCCATGCTACGAAAAAAGGATATGTATATCGCTTGACTAACAGTATAGCAATATAAAGGCCTTTATCTGAATCCCATATGATCATTATTGGTCTATGAATTCACTCGGAGGGTTTAGCGTCATTAACGTTTGGGTGCTAGATAAACTCCTTTCTTAAAAATCTCTATTTCAGCCCGATATTCTCATGATGTCCGATTTACCATTTATTTAAACCCCATATTGCCATTGGTTTAAGGGGAGTTTATAGGATGAGGCGTCCCTTAACACTTGGCCCCAACATTTTTACTCTTTGGGGGGTGTTTTGGAATAGGGGCGGTGCCTCAAATACATGGTCCTGCATTTGGATATCAAATTCGAATTCTGCTCTTAAATACTTTTTATTGAGCCCCATATTGCGATGGTCAATAAATAATTGCTGTTTGTGGGGTGTTTTGGGGATGGGGTAGACCCTCAGAAAATTCGCACCGAAAGTGAGTATCAATTACGTATTCGTACCGAAAGTGAGTATCAATTACTCTTCTCCCCAATACCTCTCATTTGAGCCCCACATTGACGCGGCCGGTAAATTGGCCCGATCTAAGGGTGTTTTGGGGAGTGGGGTGGTCCCCGAAACACTAAGCCATGAAAATATGAAATTGAAGGATTTTAATTTCTTTTTTATCAAAATGCGTTGTCTTTTCAAAATTGTTCAAGTTCAAAATTGTATTCGGCGACGAAGCTCATTGAGTACGTAAATAATCAGATCTGCAGTGAAGATCAGCCGGAAGCATTGCAAGAGCTATATATGCATCCAGAAAAAGTCACAGTTTTGTGCGGTTTATGGGCTGGTGGCATCATTGGACCGTACTTCTTCAAAGATAACATGTGGTTTTAACAACACAATGCCACTTATTGGGAAGCAAGTTCGGTGAACATTTTATTTCACGCTCGGTACCGGTCAATTGGCCGCCTAGATCGTGCGGGGGGGTATACTGCAGTGGAGGGTATAAAAAAGATTTTTTTTTTTTAAATCGGGGTAAGGTGGAGTATCTTCCACGCCAAATCTGTTACTATACTGATGGAGTCTAACCACCTCATACAAATTCTCTTTGTACAATATAAGAAAATGGTTCATCAAAAATTATCATACCTCCTTCGTTGAATCGCTAGGAGTAAAAATACTGCCACGCTGACACGAACGGAAACCTGCAAAAAAGTTGATGTTGATCACTCGTTTATTATGTAACCTTTATTCTTAGGCATAGCTTCTGATCACATTTTCTCTTCTTAAAATTAGGGCATCAAGAATGGCACATGACCCTGAAATATGATCAAATTCAGGTTTTAGTTCCATGGTGGCCAACAGGCATGGATACCCGATGCGTTTGTGTGAATAATGTAATGTGGTTGTGAAACAACTCAAAGATAGCTACACATGCGCACAAATAAATGCAAAAGTGAAATTAAATATCTCTGACTCAGGACGATTGCATGCTGGCATAATTATACTGCCTGGGCAAAAAGCGTCATGAAATTTCGTGTTATTGCCATCAGACATATGGCTGCACATTTCGCAGAGAAAAGCATCAATAAATTTTAATAAACTATCCTATGGCACGCCATGGATAATGATATCTACGAAATGAGGATAAATCTTAAGATATGCAATAACTATGATTACATCAAACTCAAATTACCAAAGAGAAGAAGAAAAGGCAAAAAAAGGAAAGAAAAAACAAAAGTTTTGGTTGGGTTAGGTTAGGCTTTGATAGTAAGAGGTAAGACTAAAGTAAGAGAATCAGTTAATTCCTTAACGGAAGTATCGTGGCAAGTTCACAAGACATAGGTATGTTTTGGAGCACTAAAATAACCCCAAGTACCACCAAAAAAGTTGCTCTGAAAAGACTTTTTACATTAATAAATAAGTAAAAAGGCGTTAAGTTCAGCCGGAATACCCACCACATCACCAAAAACAAACTTCATATTAGTGTTCTGTGATCATTATACCCTACACCACCACTATGGTACAGGGTATTATAAGTTTGTGCATTTGTTTGCAACGCCAAGAAGGAGAATAGCTAGACCCACTGATAAGTATACCGATCGACTCCGAATCACTTTCTGATTCGATTTAGCCATGATTTTTGTAAAAATCAGTTCAGATTTAGATATAGCTCCCATATATATGTATCGCCCGATTTGCAAATAAATCGCCGTAGTAACTACAATTTTCAACCGTTCTGCACAAAATTTACAGATTGTTTTCTTGCCGATCTTAATACATCTGCAAAATTTGATGAAAACCGGTTCAGATTTAGATATACAGGGTGGCTGATGAATATTGCTACAATGATGAATATTGCTACATTTTTTTTTCGGTGTATGGAATACATTTTTCTTTTATTCATGTTAAATTAAATTATTAAATTAATTATTAAATTATTATTAATTAAATTAATTAATTAATTAATTAAATTAATTATTAAATTATTATTATTAAATAGAAAAAAAGTTATTAAATTTTTTTTTGGTAGCGGCTTTCATCAGCCACCCTGTAGATCCCATATATATGTATCGGCCGATTTGTACTTGAATGGCCATAGTAGCAACAATTTTCAACCAATCTGCACAAAATTTTGCACGAATTGTTTTGTTACTGATCTTAACATATCCGCAAAATTGAAAATCGGTTTATATTTAGATATAGCTCCCATATATGTATCGCCAGATTTGCACTTGAACGGCTGTAGTAGTAACAATTTTCAACCATTCAACACAAAATTTGACACGGATTGTTTTGTTGCCGATCTTAACGCATCAGAAGAATTTCAATAAAATCAGCTCCGATTTAGATATAGCTTCCATATATATGTATCGCCCGATTTTTATACCCTCCACCATAGGATGGGGTTATATTAATTTCGTCATTCTGTTTGTAACACCTCGAAATATGCGTCTGAAACCCCATAAAGTATATATATTCTTGATCGTCATGTCATTTTAAGTCGATCTAGCCATGTCCGTCCGTCCTTCTGCCTGTCGAAAGCACGCAAACTTTCAAAACAGTCCATCGGTCCATGTTTTGATATAGCTGCCATATCAACCGATCATGGGTCTTGACTTCTTGAGCCTCTAGAGGGCACAATTCTCGTCCGATGTGACTGAAATTTTGCCCGTAGTGTTTTGGTATCACTTGCAACAACTGTGTTGAGTGTAGTCCAAATCGGTTCATGATCTGGTATAGCTGTCATATAAACCGATCTTGGATCTTGACTTCTTGAGCCAATAGAGAGCGCAATTCTCATCCGATTTGGCTGAAATTTTGTATGAGGTGTTTTTTTATGACTTCCAATAACTGTGCTAAGCATGGCGCAAATTGGTACATATCCTGATATAGTTGCCATATAAACCGATCTGGGATCTTGAGTTCTTGAGCCTCTAGAGGGCGTAATTAACATCCGATTAGGCAGAAATTTTGTACAACGGCTTCTTTCATGACCTTCAACATACGTGTCTAATATGGTCTGAATCGATCAGTAACTTGATACAGCTCCCATATAAACCTATGTCCCGATTTTGCTAGGCGCAATTCTTATCCGAATGAATTGAAATATTATACAATGACTTTTACAATGTTCAGCATACATTTATGGTCCGAATCGGACTATAACTTGATATAGATCCAATTGCAAAACAGTTCTTATGCAATATTCTTTGATTGCCTAAAAAGAGATACCGCGCATAGAACACGACAAATGCGATCCATGGTGGAGGGTATATAAGATTCGGCCCGGCCGAACTAAGCACATTCTTACTGTTTTGTTTTGAATTGATTTTTTTGCCCCGTAACTGCACTTTTGCCAAAATCATGATCTTGACTAACCCGGGTTATGGCCGACCCATGGCTTCGTTATTGGTTTCTTTTAGACCGATTTTGGACACATGTTGCGGCTACACTTCAACTGATGGGTCAGGCTTAAGATCCATCTCATTCCCAAGTCGTGTGGCAGATAACTCATAGTAAATATGCTATTTGCAACTGACCGAATTGGAGGGATCACATCTACAGGTATTTGATAACATTCACGAATGAAATCAATGAAAAGTCGACTTTGCTCAACAGTTTCTAATGAATCCAGGCCATCAAAACATTTCTCCTAATTTGATTTAATATAACATCAATTCAATTACATGTGGCATCATGAAACAGCTTATAATAATGTCATTGATGCAGATGCGGCGGCATACAATTCATATGGTGTTTACACACTCGAAGCAATTTCATTTTCATTAGAGCTTTAACACGAACAGATGTCTATGAAATTCATTTACATGGGGATTTATGCAAACTCAAGAGAAATATCCCGTCCTTACCAGCACACTTTCATTATCCATGAGCAAAAAAACACAAAAATTGGTTTAATGTTTAAGGCACGAATGGCAAATGCCACTATGTTGCACCAGAAGCTCATTAAAGTGATTTACAGCATTACAAGGAAAAAGTGAAAACTGTTTAAAGGATGATATATGCTATCCTCTCGGTAGCTAAAAACACGAATCCACTTAATTAAAGCGAATTCTATGAAGCACTTTACATACTAGTTGATATTCGGTGCCACACTTCAGTTTGAAACTAAAAATTACTTTTGACCTATGTAGGATCCTCTCGCATGTTCCTTTCACTTAGGTCGACGAAATTGTGCAACTCGCAGCTCTACATAAATCACACCGAGCTAAATATTTGCATTTAAGTTAGTCTTTTTCATTGGCGGTAAATCAATTGAATGCTGCAAACATTTCAACTTTGGCATATGCTTTCGAATTCGCATTTACAACTTCTGGCTGCTAACCACACATGAATAATGGCAAATTTTCTACTGCCATCACTAAGGCATGTTCACTTGCATGTGTTCGCCTACCGCCAACATAAAATAACGATTTTCAAACTGTTTTCAGTTATAAGGGATTTGTTTTTGAACGAAATGCTGATTTGGATAAATTTTGCTTTGAAGCCCAATTTCATTTTACCCTCTACACTAATTAACAGCAGAGGTAGATGTAATAATAAGAGTGACGAACCGCAAAAAATTGTCTTTAAAAGGCGATGTGATTAAAATTTGGCATAATATCAGAAAATTCTATAAATTGATTGGTGTAATAAGCATTAAATAAAAAAAATCTTTTTATTTTTATGTAGACCGTTGATGAATGCAAATGGCCAATATCGGTTCAGATCTGAATAAAGTTACATATACGAGGTCTGATCAAAAAATAACCGTTATTTTTGTGCCCACCTCCATAGGATGGGGATATACTGATCTAGTCACTCCGTTTGTAATACCTCGAAATATTTATCTAGGACCCCATATACATATAATCTTGACCGTCTCGACGTCCTGATTCGATCTAGCCATATCCGTCCCTCCGCATGTAGTGTTCTGTTATTACTTCCAACATCTGTGTCAAGAACGGTCTAAATCGGTCTATAACCCGATTTAGTGTTCTGTTATGACTCTCAACAACTGTACAGTAGGAAGGAAGTAAGAAGGAGGTCAGTATACAGTATACATATGTTCGATTTTAAATTTTGCACAAATACTTCGTATTAGTGTAGGTCGGTTGTGATTGTAAATGTGCCACATCGGTCCATGCTTTGATATAGCTGCCACATAAACCGATCTTGGATCTTGACTTCTTGAGCCACTAGAAGGCGCAATTCTTATCCGATTTGACTGAAATTTTGCATGATGTATTTTGTTATGACTTACAATAACCGTGATAAGAAAAGTTCAAATCGGTCCATAACCATGCAATATAAACAGATATTGGGTCTTGACTTCTTGAACCACAAGAGGGCACAATTATTATCCGATTTTGCTGAAATTTTGCATAAGCTGTTTCATTATGACTTCCAAGAAGTGTGCAAAATATGGTTGAAATCGGTCCATATCCTGGTATAGCTGCCACATAAACCGATCCGGGGTCTTGACTTCTTAAGCCTATACAGGGAGCAATTCATATCAGATTTTGCTGAGATTTCACATGACGTGTTTTGTTATGACTTCCAACTACTGTGCAAAATATGGTGGATTCGGACCATATTTGACACGTATGTTAAAGGTCATGGGAGAAGCCGTTGTACAAAATTTCAGCCAATAATTGCGCACTTTAGAGGCTCAAGAAGTCAAGATCTCAGATCGGTTTATAAAGCAGCTACATCAGGTTATGGACCAATTTCAACCATACTTAGCACAGTTGTTGGAAGTCATAAAAAAACACCTCATGCAAAATTTCAGCAAAATCGGATATGAGTTGCTCCCTGTAGAGGCTCAAGGAGTCAAGACCCCCGATCGGTTTATATGGCAGCTATATCAGGTTATGTACCGATTTGCGCCATACTTATCACAGTTATTGAAAGTCATAACAAAACACCTCATGCACAATTTCAGCCAAATCGAATGAGAATTGCGAGCATTATTGGCTTAAGAAGTCAAGATCCATGATCGGTTTATATGGCAGCTATACCAAAACATGGACCGACTTAAACCATACTTAGCGCAGTTGTTGGAAGTGATACCAAAACACTATTTGCAAAATTTAAATCAAATCGGACGAGAATTTCGCCCTCTAGAGGCTCAAGAAGTCAAGACCCAATATCGGTTTATATGACAGCTATACCAAAACATGGACCATACTTAGCGCAGTTGTTGGAAGTGATACCAAAACACCATGTGCACCAGGCGTTTAGTGTCATAGGCGGACATGCTAACCACTGTGCTACGGTGGCCTGACAACAACTGAGTCATTAATTGGTGAAAAATTAATTTAAGCATTCAAAAGCCGCCCTTTACGGTTTCAGATCTAAGGACTTGCCTGAATGGTTTCAATTTCTTTTTAGTAGCTATATCTAAAAATAAACCGATCTGAACCATATACAACATGGATGTTGAAAAGCCTAACATAAGTCACTGTGTCAAATTTCAGTTAAATCGGATAATAAATGCACCTTTTATGGGGCCAAAACTTATCGAAATATAGGTCTATATAGCAGCTATATCCAAATCTGGGCCATCTGGGGAAAACCACCGGTGAACATTTTTTCTGAAGGTCTCGCCAGAATTCGAACGCAGGCGTTCAGCGTCATTGGCGGAGATGCTAACCTCTGCGCTACGGTGGTCTAATGCAGTAATGTGCATTAGTGTGATTATTTTTGCCCATCACTGGTCCATGCGCTCAAATACTCACCCTTTCTCCCTGGTGGGAGAGACACAAGAGAATAATTATTGGTCCAGTAAATGAATAATCGTTTGCGACTATCGAAGTACTTTTGCCGTTAAATAGTTTATGGTTTTGCCACAATAGAAAGTAATTTTACCGTAGGCAAAGCAACTAAAGGGTTTACAATAAACAAAGTTAGTTAAGTTCAATAATGCTACGTTCATGGCTAACGTTTGACAGTTACAGTTACAGTTACATTAAAAGAAAAACTTTGAAATAGAAGTATTTGGTTTAAAATATTAATGCCCCAAAAGTGAAAGCGGACATGGCTGTACCTGGAGTGATTTAGCGAAAGATTTTTTGTAAAATTTATGGACCAGACTGCATTGATGGAGAATATCGGCGTTTTTTGAAGTACAACTTGTATGACGATGTTAGCATAGTTAATCGTATCAAAATTCAACGATTGCGCTGGCTAGGTCATATTGTCAAAATGACTGAAGAAGCTCCAGTACACAAGTCCTTTGAAGGTAAACATTGTGGTACGCTCAAAAGGGGAAGACCAAAATTGACCGGTGGAAAAATCAAGTTGAGAAAGACATCTCGAAACTAAGTGTCAAGAATTGGAGAATGAGCACAGCAGATTTAGGCCCTTGGAAACCTATTTCAAGTTAGGCTAGTGTAACAAACGTTCTGTCAATGCAAAATAAAGTAAAGTAAGAAAGTAAATAAAAATATTGTTGAGGGTAAAAACTTGTTAGTTTTATATTGTTTTTTAAATTACAGTTAAAATGGAATGTACTTCAACATATATAATTGGGGGGATACTAAAATCGGACCAGAATCGGAAATTATTAAATTTAATTCGTAAATTGAAAATAAATCGAAATTATAATGTGATGACCCCAAAAAGTAGCTCGTTTTCAATAAATATATATATATTTTTTTTTAATGCTGCCAGTTTGAATCCAACATTCTCAATCCTTCAAGCAATATTAAATAAATTAAATAAAATTGAATTAAAACAAAATGAAGCCTTAAAAAAGGGTTATTTGACATTTCTATAAAGAAAATCTGTCAAATAAACCTATTCCAAATCTACATTAAGTTTTGTGAATACAGGTTTTATAATTTAATGTCCATTTACTTCTATTGGTTTAGACGTCTGCATCAGTTTTTCGAAGAAGGACAATTCTCTGGTTAAATGCTTCTAAATGGTGATGTCAGAATCGTTTCTAATTTCAAATTCTTTGAGTCTGCTATTGTACTGGTGTCAATTTCCAACTCTACTTCCATGTACTCTTCATTTCAATGACATTTTGTCGTTCGTGGTTGGGAATCAACCTATGTCTGAAATTCAGGTTGTAACATTTTTCGGTCTGTATGTCATGCGCTCCAGTAGCCAAGATGGTAGGGTTCTCGGATTGCCAGAGCGGGGGACATGAGTTCGTTACCACCGATACGATTGGTCTAAATTTTCAAGTCTTTCTGGGTGAATGTTGCTAAATCAAAGTTTAAGCCAAATTTATATGCGCGATTTGCATTCTACTATCAAAGACATATTGTCCGAATCGGTCGATCTTGTACGGTTTAATTAGGATCGCATGATTTTATGATGGTTTATGTGCATGGGTGGCCCTTCAGAGACTTCATTTTGGGTATTGGCATTAGGTGTGTACTTTATTTCGAAACTCTTTTTATTTTATTCCCATCCTGTCCCGATAGGCCTATATGTTAGTTCGGTGGCTAATTTGAGAACGCGTTCCCCTAGACACTTAAACCCATATAAATATGTCATCCTCATACCTCTTATTTCAAAACACGTGCAGTCCTATTCGTTACTCATGTCGGCATGGAATTGTATGCCGTTGGAGCATTCTCTCAAAATACTTGGCCATAGCATAGAGGTATACTTATAACAAATTGGATTGTTTTTCTATTTAGCCCTACATAGATTGAAGTTTTCTTATTTTGCCTTAACTTTTTACAATCGATAATGTCCTTGAACTTTTTTGTTTAACTTTCATATTTCTATTGCATAAATTTGTAGCACTTCATTAGTATGGAAGTGCATGACTTACTATATTTTGTTTTGTAACTTTACTATCTTCGAGAGAATTTGATTTGAATAATATTTATCACCTTGGTAAGGTGTTTACACGCTCAATCCAATTTCTTTTAAAAAATCACTCTGAATAACTCTCCATTATATTGGCAAAATATTTGTGCTCTATTTTTTGCATTTTCAATCGTTAAATCAATAATTTCTAAAGAAACTCCTGCAAAACAACCATTTGTTCGCCAGCATCCATTTTTGGTCGATGATAATAGCTTTCCATATTCTGCGTCCAATCCAAAAATATCTTTGGAAACCCATGACGTTGAGAATTGCATACACCATAGGAAGTCAGTAGATGGAGTACCAAATGTTTTCGAATTTTCCCAAACACAGGGTGAAAAAATAGTTCGAAGATGAAGCACCACAACCGTTGGGCAAATAGGAAATGCTCCATGGGAAAATGTGTTTATTTGCTAGTTGAGTTGCATAGAAACGAATTTGTTACAGATGGAGAAAACACATCCAAAAGACACAAAAAAGTGAGACAATTTCTCCCCAAATAATGGAAGTGTTATGTTGACGGCAAAGCAAAAAGTAAAAAAAAAAAAAATACTTGGAACTCAAATATTCACTAACATTTTACCATTGAAGAGAAGAGTTTTGAAAAAGACGAAATTGAATATAAACGGAAAATCCCAATAGTGGAAAGGAAGCATACTTTAAATTATGTTTTAGCTGCTCTAAACACCTTACTGACATACACATAAAAGGAATGGTCAACTTATTGTTTTACGGGAAGAAAAACTCTGAATATCATTCTCTTCTTTCTGTTTCTTCTTTCAAGAGATGTGTTGAAGCCCAACATTTATTTTATTTCTTCCTGCACAACAAGATGAAGATCTTATAAATTATAGTGCAGGAAAAAACGTATCAAGAAAATATCCAACTTAACCTAATACAAACTACTAAGTTCGCCGGGCCGAATCTTATGTACCCTCAACCATGGATCGCATTTGTCGAGTTTTTGCGCTGTATCTCTTTTTAGGCAAACAAAGAATATTGAATAAGAACTGTTCTGCTATTGGAGCCATATCAAGTTATAGTCCGATTTGGACCATAAATGAATTGAATGCTTAACATTGTACAAGTTATTGTGTAATATTTCAGTTCATTCGGATAAGAATTGCGTCTTGTAGGGGCTCAAGAAGCAAAATCGGTAGATCGGATTATATGGGAGCTGTATCAAGCTCTAGGTCGATTCAGATCATATTGAACACGTATGTTGAAGGCCATGGATGAAGCCGTTGTACAAAATTTCTGCCAAATCGGATAAAAATTGCGCTCTCTAGAGCCTCAAGTCGTCAAGGTCCCTGATAGGTTTTTATGGCAGCTATATCAGGTTGTGAACCGATTCGCGCCATACTTACCATAGTTATTGGAAGTCATAACAATACGCCTCATGCAAAATTTCAGCCAAATCGGATGAGAATTGCGCCCTTCAACGGCTCAAAAATTCAAGATCCAAGATCGGTTTACATGACAGCTATACCAGGTTATGAACCGATTTGAATCATACTTAGCACAGTTGTTGGAAGTGATACCAAAACACCATCTAGAGGGTCAAGAAATCAAGACCCAAGATCGAACGCACATTTCGAGGTGTTACAAACAGAATGACGAAATAAGTATACCCCCATCCTATGGTGGAGGGTATAATCATAAAAATTTTAATAGGGGCTACGAACAAATAAATCAAATAATGTAATTCAATTTATCAAGGAAATTGAAAAGAACAAAAGGGAAGTGTGTCATGTGACAGTTTCCAAATTTTGAAAATATATATGAAGCCTTTCCTTAGAAGTATACACAATGCTGATTCTTTGTAGATCAGTTGATAGGGTATTCCAGAAACGGATGGATCCTTATTGGGTAACCCTTATTGGGAAATGCCTACGTCTTAGAAGAATAATCTCTTTACGTCGATTAGAACTAGCGACTAGCAGTCTACTGAATAGATATCTAAGTTTTTGTTTATAGATAACCTTATGCAGACCAAAAACAAAAACAATTATATGCCACATTAAATTTTCGTCTACTCAGGGAATCACAATTGGCGTAAAGTTCAAGCCAAGAGACGTCGTATATTAGGGGGAGTAAAAGAGTGTGTAATCCATAAAGCGCGAAACTTTGAATAAGTTTGTCCAACTACCTGATTAAAGTGGTCTGACCAACTAAGTGATGACTTCAATATCACACCTAGGTTCTTAACACAAACATGCTCAATTCTCTACTGGTTTATCAATGTCTCAATGTCCTCTATTCGCAGTATTTTATTTTTATGTATGAACAGGCACTTCAATTTATTAGGGCTCAGCAGTGGATCATTTGCCCCAGCCCAATTATAAACTCTGTCGAGATCATTATTTAGTTTATTAAGGGATTGTCTAATGTCCCTTAAGTCGGTGCTTAGGAAGACCTGCACACCATCCGCATACACGTGCATATTGCTGTGAACTAATTAACTGGGAAGATCATTCGCATACATACTAATCCTCCAAGAATGTGGATATAGTACTTTCTGAATAAACGGATTGTGTTCGTTTAGACAAGTTATTCATTATAAGGTTCGTCGACGTGTAAGATTCATTAAAGAAACGGCGAAGTTTAATGCCAAGGTTGCAGTGATCGACGGTATCAAAGCCTTGGAGTGGTCTAGAAGGACAAGAAAACATGCTTTGTTCTCATCGATATCACTACTCATTGACTCGGACACCTACAATAACGCGCTGATGCAATTGTAGTCATTTCGGAATCCTGACTGTTCAGTAGACATAATGAATTGCTTTGGAGGTATTCCGAAATTTGTCCCTGAACCAGCATCTCGAAGACTTTGGATATAAATGGTAAAATCGCGATGGGACAGTATTCCAGATTTAATTTCGGGACAGGAACAATTTTAGCATGCTTCTAATGAATGGGAAAAGTACTAGTGGTTAATATAGTATTGAAAAATAGTCAAATAAGGTAAAAGATAGGGAAGGAGAATACGAATGAACTTCGAATCAAGGCATTAGGTTTGACCCTACTAAAAACATGGTAGACTTCATCGCTGGTAATGCAGCTAAACTCAAAGGATCCTTAGATGGAAACATTCCCAGCATTTGCTGGGACCTTAGCATGGTTAATATAAGTGCTTACTCGCTTCCGAGAGCAGTGAAATTCATTAAATAAACTCCTTTTTATTAGACCATAGACATTTTTTGTTGTTGAACAGTAATTTAGAGTACACTTCTGTTGTGTTACCTACTTACTTAGGCGGCCAGCGTAGAATCTAGATTTTGTGAGCTAACGAAATAAATTTTAAATTTTCAAACTCTTGGTTGTTTTGCATTTGATATCCAACTTCTTAGAGCACGGCCAAACGTTTTCTGCAGACCTGCCGTCCATATATTTTAAAATGATTTAGGCCCATATTTCCGGCGTAAAATATAAAACGTCAGTATCAGCGTTTTGTAGAATGATGTTTATCTGTCTAAACGCAAAAAATAATTCATTTGAAACAAACGATATTTTCGCCAAGTAAACATTTTTTCTGAAAGGTGTTGGATTTTGTTTGCGATAAAAGTACATGTTTTTTTTGCGATAAACCCTTGCAGGAATTTGTGACAAATATTAAGTTTTTATATCCCTGACAATAACTTTCATTCTTGATATATAGAACATGCTATTCGGGATTACAACTAGTTTTTCATTATTTATGAATTAATTTGGAGTCAAACGTTTAAAATGGATTGTGCATATAGAAAGGATGGAAAGTTCAATTTAATGTAGTAACATAATTCAATCTAAAATTTTTACAAATTGTAAGCAGAAATAAGTTTATTTGGTTTTATTTAAATTTTATGTTACACAACTATATTAAAAGCCTTCCATTTTCGCACAACTCCTTTATGGTTTTGTATTATGATCTGCTGTAGTTATTAGCTATAAATAAAACAAACAAGTAAGATCGTGCCGGGCCGAATCTTATATACCCCCCACCGTTAATCGCATTTGTCGAGTTCTATTGGAGCTATATCAGGTTATACTCCGATTCGGACCATAAATGAATAAAATGCTGAACATTGTAGAAGTCATTGTGTAATATTTCAGTCCATTCGAATAAGAATTGCGCCTTGTAGGGGCTCAAAAAGCAAAATCGGGAGATAGAGATTCAAATGGGAACTGTATCAAGCTAAATACAAATTTCTTTAAGTAGTTCATTAAGTAATAAATTTCGTTAAAGCTATCAACGTTGACATGCTTTTACCAATCTTTGGTAAAATTCTCTCTTATTTAAAAAACAAGTAAAGGCGTGCTAAGTTCGGCCGGGCCGAATCTTATATACCCTCCACCATGGATCGCATTTGTCGAGTTCTTTTCCCGGCATCTCTTCTAAGGCAAAAAAGGATATAAGAAAAGAGTTACTCTGCTATTAAAACGATATCAAGATATGGTCCGGTTCGGACCACAATTAAATTATATGTTGGAGACCTGTGTAAAATTTCAGCCAATTCGTATAAGAATTGCGCCCATTGGGGCTCACGAAATAAAATAGAGAGAACGATTTATATGGGATCTGTATTGGGCTATAGACCGATTCAGACCATAATAAGCACGTTTGTTGATGGTCATGAGAGGATCCGTCGTACAAAATTTCAGGCATATCGGATAATAATTGCGACTTCTAGGGGTCAAGAAGTCAAGATCCCAGATCGGTTTATATGGCAGCTATATCAGGTTATGAACCGATTTGAACCTTATTTGACACAGTTGTTGAAAGTAAAAATAAAATACGTCATGCAAAATTTCAGCCAAATCGGATAGGAATTGGAAGACCCAAGATCGATTTATATGGCAGCTATATCAGATTATGGACCGATTTCAACCATACTTGGCACAGTTGTTGGATATCATAACAAAACACGTCGTGCAAAATTTCATTCTGATCGGATAAGAATTGCGCCCTCTAGAGGCTCAAGAAGTCAAGACCCAAGATCGGTTTATATGGCAGCTATATCAGGTTATGGACCGATTTGAACCATACTTGGCACAGTTGTTGGATATCATAACAAAACACGTCGTGCAAAATTTCATTTCAATCGGATAAGAATTGCGCACTCTAGAGGCTCAAGAAGTCAAGACCCAAGATCGATTTATATGGCAGCTATATCAGGTTATGGACCAATTTCAACCATACTTGGCACAGTTGTTGGACATCATAACAAAACACGTCGTGCAAAATTTCATTCTGATCGGATAAGAATTGCGCACGCTAGAGGCTCAAGAAGTCAAGACCCAAGATCGGTTTATATGGCAGCTATATCAGGTTATGGACCGATTTGAACTATACTTGACACAGTTGTTGGATTTCATAACAGAACACGTCGTGCAAAATTTCATTCCAATCGGATAAGAATTGCGCACTCTAGAGGCTCAAGAAGTCGAGACCCAAGATCGGTTTATATGGCAGCTATATCAAAACATGGACCGATATGGCCCATTTACAATACCAACCGACCTACACTAATAAGAAGTATTTGTGCAAAATTTCAAGCGGCTAGCTTGACTCCTTCGGAAGTTAGCGTGCTTTCGACAGACAGACGGACGGACGGACGGACAGACGGACGGACATGGCTAGATCGACATAAAATTTCACGACGATCAAGAATATATATACTTTATGGGGTCTCAGACGAATATTTCGAGTAGTTACAAACAGAATGACGAAATTAGTATACCCCCCATCTTATGGTGGAGGGTATAATAATCGTTTAAGGAAAATTACAAACTCTACACAGGTTGTAAGCTGTTTTTATACCCTCCACCATGGGATGGGGGTATACTAATTTCGTCATTCTGTTTGTAATTCCTCGAAATATTCGTCTGAGACCCCATAAAGTATATATATTCTTGATCGTCATGACATTTTAAGTCGAACTAGCCATGTCCGACCGTCTGTCCGTCCGTCCGTCTGTCTGTCGAAAGCACGCTAACTTTTGAAGGAGTAAAGCTGGCAGTTTGAAATTTTGCACAAATACTTCTTATTAGTGTATGAAATATAAACTGATCTGCAGTCTTGACTTCTTGAGCCACTAGAGGGCTCAATTATTACCCGAATCAGCTGAAATTTTGCATGATGCTATGACTTTCAACAACTGTGCTAAGAATAGTTCAAATCGGTTCATAACCTGATATAGCTGCCATATAAACCGATATGGGATCTTGACTTATTGAGTCTCTAAAGGGCGCAAGTATTACCCGATTTAGCTAAAATTTTGTACAACTGCTTCTCTCATGACATTTAATATACGTGTTTTAAATATGGTATGAATCGGTTTATAGCCTAATACAGCTCCCCTATAAACCGATCTCCATATTTTACTTCTTCAGTCTCTAAAGTGCGCAATTCTTACTAGAATTGGCTGAAATTTTACACAATGACTTCTACTTTGGTCTCCAATATTCAGTTTCATTGTGGTCCGAAATAAACCGTTACTTGATATTGTTCCAATTCTTTGTTTGCCTAAAAAGAGATACCGCGGCAAGAGCTCGACAAATGCGATCCATGGAGGAGGGTATATAAGATTCGGCCCGGCCGAACTTAGCACGCTTTTATTCGTGCAAAGTTAGTTTTCCAACTCTTTAAAAATTTTAATTAAAAATAACATTTATTATCATGAACAAACTTGGAGGCCACCCTAGCGCAGAGGTCTTAGTGTCTTCGCCTATGACGCTGAACGCCTTAGTTCAAATCCTGGCGATATAATCAGGAAAAGTTTTCAGCGGTGGTTATACCCTCCTAATGCGGCTTTTGTGAGGAACTTTGCCATATAAAAACTTCTTCCCTAAGAGGTGTCGCACTGCGGCACGCCGCTTATCCCTTAGAGTGCCTGGAAAACTTTCTCCTAACGGCTTATGCTACTTTATCAGCATATACGATCCCTTTATTCCAGAGAAAATAGAATGTCGAAGTGGCAAATTGGCATTTGTAACTTGTACTACGTAACTAACTCATAGTTACGATAAGCATATTTCTGAGTTTTATGAGTGCATATACTGTGGACTAATCATTGTCTGAAGCGCTATTTGGTTTCGGCCTTCCCCTATACCAATGTCTTTAGAAGCTATTAGTTTGTCGAGGAAGAGTAAACTTAATATTATTTAATGTGTGCCTGTCCCACAATGGCAAAAAGAAAAAGTTCCGCTTTAGGTTCTTATTTCCTTGAGGAGTTGTCTGAAATAGTGAAAACAATTTATATGTTTACTTATATTTTAAACAAGATTTATTTGATTTACAATTTCAGTCGATCTACAAAATCATAAATTTGGAGTGAATATTGCTTTTCATTCAAAATATTGCTTGCTTCCGACAAACGAACACTTGAAAATAATGTGCAAATGTGTGCTTTTCCCTGCATTAACTAACCAATATCTAGAGGTATTACAAACGGAATTAGTATGTACCCTACTGCAAAGGTGGAGTGCATAGGAACATAAGTTCTTGTTTTTGTTTGGACAAATTAAATTTAAATTCCATAAACAATTGAAAATGAATATATGTATGTCAATAAGGAATGAAACGTTTGTGAAAAAAAAGAAAATCAACAACCTTATTAAAGTTGTCTTATATTCAATATCAACTCTCCATTAAAATGTCAACAATCAGCAATCGGATCTGGAAAAACATTTGGTGTGCTTTTTATAGATTTTTATTTCATCCATATCGCGACGCTAAATATATAACATTCAACACATTATATATTGTATTTGCTCATACATACACAAGTGAACAGCTTTGTTGTAGTCATAAAAACATCATCATAATTGATACATGGGTGCCAACAGTAGGAATGCCATTTTGGAAAAAAAATTATACTTAACAATCTAAAATAAAAAAAACAGAATATGACAACTTTATTTACCCTTTTTGGAAAGCAGTGAATGGTCTACTTTCTACTCAATTTCTAAAACTACATAAATATATAGAAAATCAATTATGCCGCATTAGAGTCTATGAAGAACATACATGTATTTCAAAATGTTAAAGAGTCCGTAGGTCAGGATGCATATCTACTGGGATAAATTTTGGAAGTAGGATCGACACCCGGGTTCTTTGACACAAAATTTGACTACTAAACACATGTGTTTGAGTAACTGTATCGGCGCAATAAATTGTCCTGCAGTCCTAGGGATACACACGGGTATTCAAGAAACCTAATGTACGTTGTTAGCAATATACATATTTATTTGACAGATTTAATTTACAGAAATGTCAAAGAAATCTGTTTTAAGACTTCCTTAAGTTTTGTGAATAAGACCGATAGTATTTTTACTATAGCATAGCATAGTTTTACTGTTAGGGCAAGAAGAAGAGTAAGCAATATCCTCAGATCATAACTTTTTGTATAGCTTACTGCTCCTTTACTTACTTTACCTTAACTGGCTATGACAGAACATTTGTTCCATAAGCCGAACTTAGCGTTCCAAGCGCCTCGATCTTCTACGCTCCTTCTGACATAAAGTTTCGAGATGTCTTTCAACATTTGAGTTTTGGTCGTTCTGGTTTGCTTGTACCACCGTGATCGCCTTCAAAATTTTCTTCGCTGGATTCATTTATTCTGACAACATAACCTTAATCAACGCAACCCTTGTGTTTTGTTACGTTATCTCAAACACTCCAAGCACTGCCTCGGTTGGTTTCACAAGTACCCATGGGTACTATCGGTACTATACTATCAGATCGGTCCAGATTTTGATATTACTGTCATATAGACCGATCTCTCTGTTTAAGGTTTTGGGGTCATAAAAGGCGCATTTATTTTCCAATTTCGCCGAAATTTGGGACAGTGAGTTGGGTTAGGCTCTTCGAAATTTTTCTGAAACTTTTCCCAATTCATATAGACCGATATCTAGATTTTCTTGGCCCCAAAAAGGCACATTTATTATCCGATTTCACTGAAATTTGACACAGTGACTTATGTTAGGCTTTTCGACATTCATTTCGTATAAGGTTCAGATCGGTTTATTTTTATACCCTCCACCATAGGATTGTAACACTTCAAAATATGCGACTAAAAATCCATAAAGTATATATGTATATTCTTGATCGTCATGTCATTTTAAGTCGATCTAGCCATGTCCGTCCGTCTATCTGTCAAAAGCACGCTAACTTTCAAAGGAGAAAAGCTAGCCGCTTGAAATTTTACACAAATACTTTTTATTAGTGTAGGTCGGTTGGTAGTGTATATGAGCCAAATCGGTCTATGTTTTGATAAAGCTGCCATATAAACCGATCTTGGGTCTGACTTCTTGAGCTTCTAGTGGGCGCAATTCTCGCCCGATTTTATTGACATTTTATACGTAGTGTTTTGGTAGCACTTCCAAAAACTACGCTAAGTATGGTTTAAATCGGTCCATGTATTGATATAGCTGCCATATAAACCGATCTTGGGTCTTGACTTCTTGAGCTTCTAGAGGACGCAATTCTCGTCGGATTAAACTGAATGAATGCCAAATATGGTTGAAATCGGTCAAAAACATGATATAACTGCCTTATAAACGGATCTTGACTTCTTGAGAAGCTAGAGGGCGCAATTCTTATCCGATTTGGCTGAAATTTTGCATGAGGTGTTTTGTAATAACTTCCAATAGCTGTGCGAAGTATGGCGCAAATCGGTGCATAGCCTGATGGGGCCTGAAGCAGCTATCTACCATATAAACCAATCTGGGATCTTGAAATCTTGATTCTCTAGAATAGAAATAGAAAATAGATTCTCCAGAAATTTTGTCCCACATCTTCTCCCGTAACCTTCAATATACATGTACAATATGGTCTGAATCGGCTTTTTGTCTCTTGAGCCCCTACAAGGCGCAATTCTTGCCCGAATGAACTGAAATATTACACAATGACTTCTACAATGTTCAGCAATTCATTAATGGTCCGAACCGGACTACAACTTGATATAGCTCCAATAGCATAGGTGTTCTTATTCCTTATTCTTTGTTTGCCTAAAAAAAGAGATACCGCGCAGAGAATTCGACAAGTGCGATCCATGGTGGAGGGTATATAAGATTCGGCCCGGCCGAACTTTGCACGCTCTTACTTGTTAGATATTGCTACTTATAATACCAATATTTTTGTATACACAATTGAACAATGTATTGTACTTATAAGTATTTGGTCCAAATTGGAACATATTTCGATATAACTGTTATGGGACATAAGGTATGCATTTTTCACCGGATTTTGACGAAAGGTGGTTTACGTATATACCCGAGGTGGTGGGTATCCAAAGTTCGGCCTGGCCGAACTTAACGCCTTTTTATTTGTTTTATTTCCATTTACTGCCAGACCAACTTTTACTGAATCTCTTGCGATTCTTTTAAAGGCTGCAGTTACTACTTTCGGTGACCGACTCATGATATCGATGTCGTCGGCATAGGCGAGTAGCATGTGTTCTCTTGCTAGTAGTGTGCCATATCTATTCACATCTGCATCTCGTATAATCTCTCCGTATGAAGAAATGCGTTCCTATTCTTACTGAGGAACGTGTATCAGCAAGTGTCATCCTGCAGAGTCAAACTCAAACATGGCTTGAAATACCTACAAACCTATAGGGCTGTCAAAAGCGGCTTTGTTGTCATCAAAGAGATGGTAAGAGTTGACATGTAACCTTCCCGGGCCTTTTCCAGGATTTGGCAAAGTGTGAATATCTCACCAATGGTGGGTTTACCAGGTCTTAGGCCACATTAAGAGGCCCAATTACCTTATCGACTTTAGGTTTTAGTCTATCACACAATACGCTCAAAAGAATCTTGTATGCGATGGGGAGGAGATTTATTCCCCTGTACTTGGCACACTCCGTCTTGTCTCCTTTCATGTGTACGGGACATAGTATGTTGAGTTTCCAATCATGGGTATGCGTTTTTCTGGCCGGATCACGCAGACGAGCTGATACATACGCCTTATCAGCGTGTCGTCTCCGGTCTTAAATAGTTCAATGAGCAGCCCATCGGCTCCAGCTGGCTTGTTTTTCTTTAGTCGGGTCACAGCTACTTAGACCTCATTCTGACTAGGAGGTAAACATTCTATACCATTATCTGCGATCGTCGGACTCTAGCTGCTGGGAAAAATGTTCTTGCCATATCCCAAGCATACTATCTGAATCAGTCAATATGGCCACTTTTATACCCTCCGCCATAGGATGGGGGTGTACTAATTTCGTCATTCTTTTTGTAACTCCTCGAAATATTCGTCTAAAACCCCATAAAGTATAAATATTCTTGATCGCCATGACATTTTAAGTCGATCTAGCCATGCCCGTATATCTGTCCGTCTGTCTGTCTGCGGAAAGCACGCTTAATTTCGAAATAGTAAAACTAGGCGCTTGGAATTTTGCCCAAATAATTCCTATTAGAGTAGGTTGGTTGGAATTGTAAATGGTCCATATCAGTCCATATTTAGATATAGCTCCCATATTAACCTATCTCCAGATTATACTTCTTGAGCCTCTATAGAGCGCAATTCTTATCCGATTTGGGTGAAATTTTGTATTTCTTCGTTTTCTATGAAGTCTAACATAGCGCAAAATATGGTCTGAATCTGTCTAAAACCTGACATAGCCCCCATATAAACCGATCTTCAGATCTTATTTCTTGAGCCCCTGTAGGTCGCAATTGTTATCCGATTTGGTTAAAATTTTGCCCAATTGCATCTACTGTGGTCTCCAACATTCAAGCCAAGGGCCCACATCTTTTATAATCTGATATATCTCCAATAACATACCAATTCGTATCCATGATCCTTTGTTGGCCTAAGAAGAGATACCGGGCAAAGAACTTGACAAATGAGATCCATAGTGGAGGATATAAAAGATACAGTCCGGCCGAACTTATACGCACGCTTATACTTGAAATTAATGACTAACTTACTTAAATAAAGAATTTTAGTAGATGTTTACGAACGATGAGAAAATATTTAGTATTATCTCTAGTCAGGCCTTGATCTGTTTTATGAATTGTGCGTTATTAAGGTGATGCAACAAAATATTTCCAAATGCAAATAATGCATTTTTCAAAACGAAATCTATTTATTATTTTATCGATTCCGATGAGTTTGAAGCAGTCGATTTATTTAAAAATCTTAGGCTACTTCTGGATCCAAGTTTTAACTTTTATTAACATATATCTGTGCCAGTTGGTAAAGCTTACGGGTCCCTCCGATTTATGAAACGTTGGAGCAGAGAATTTTATGAATTTATTTTATCCGAACCTCCGAACCACACCACTTGATAGAGAAGTTTAACATGACAGGATGCCTGACAAATGTAGCCAGCATTAGTGAGGAGATAACCTTCGCTGAAAAATTTTCTGGTGCTCACATCGGGATTTGAACCCAGGCGTTCGGCGTCATGGTCGAACAAGCTAACATCTGCGCGACAGTGACTTCCTGTAATGATACTTCTGTGATAACATTTATATACTTCTTTAGTACGTTGCAACCTAAAATACGGATCTATAGTTTGGGATCCTTTATATACACTTCACTCCAATCCGATCAAATCTGTTCAAAAGCAATGGATGCAATGAATATCATCCATGGGAGAATTGAGTTTGAATTTCTTCTTAGTAGAATTGGTTTTTAATGTCCCGATCAGACATTAAATGGGATGTGTCACATTTAGGAGCGTACTGAGAAGGCTCACAGATGTTGGGCACTATGTAGACGGGGGTAGGCTCGAAATGGGGCCTGAATCCGAGCATAGTCCTCTGGCTCTAAAGGAGCGTGATTAGACCAGTACTTACTTACGCCTCAGTAGTTTGGTGGACTGATATGGAGAAAAAGTGCAACATAAGGACCATACAACAGGTTCAGAGAGCATATTGTCTTGACATAGGCGGAGCTATGAGGACCACGCCCACTAGGGCACTGGAGACTATTCTAAATATATATCCGACCCACTGACATACAGATTATGTGTGAGGCTGCCACTGTGGCTATGAAACGTAAGGCGATGGGAGAATGGATTGAGGATGGGAGCAGCTCATACCTTGGCGGTAAAATCCAGGAAGGGAAGAGGTTTCCATTCGTATACCTGAGATGTCGAGTGCGAGGCACTGCTGCCATCGGCACAGTCTTGGATCAAGTTGCACGGATGGATCAAAGCTAGAGGACAGAGTGGGCCTGGGGGTTTACATTGAGAACCCAGGGACTGAGATCTGTTTTAGACTGCTTGACCATAATACGGACCATAATAAGGAATGCGCGAAGTGGTGTGATGCTAACGCGAGGACATCGAGTGTGACTATCTTTACCGACAGTAAAATTGCCATAAGGGCAATAACAATCAGGACGGTGAGGTCATGAACAGTCTTGCAGTGTAAGAAGGAGATTAACGCCTTCTCTGAGAATGCCAAAATCCGCATCGCTTGGTTGCCGTGCCATAACGGAGTAAGGGGAAATGAGAGGGCAGACGATTTGGCAGTAAACCCCAGAGGACTGCCGTCAATAAACTTGGTTAACGGGTCGACGCAGCCCGAGTTAAGGAAGTGGGCGACGAATGCGCATGCAACATTGTGGAACAGCGAAACGGTCGGTAGGACAGCGAAAATCCTATGGGGGGATCCAGATCGTGAGAAGACGAGGCTATTACTGAAAGGAAGCAAGAAGGAGGTCAGTATAGCTATTGGTATCATAACGGGACACATAGGACTACGAGCTCACTTATGTAAAATTGGTGCGGCAAGTGATAGCAAGTGTAGGGCATGCTGGGAAGATGATGAGACGTTGGAGCATTTTCTTTGTCATTGCCCGGCTTTCGAGTCCAACAGATACCGGTACTTAGGTGGAGGCACAATATCAGACACGAACCAACTTAGGGGAGTGGTATTGAAAACAATTAAGGACTTTGTAAGTAGCACGGAATTCCGAACTTAAGAATTCCGTTATTTTATAGTTATTAGAGAGCACAACAAGCCGATTACTGGCTTAGGTGTATGTTCATAGTGGCATGGGGCGGATTAATATCTGCACTCTCTTTTCAACCTAACCTAACCTAATGTAGATTTGAAATGGGTTTATCTGACAGTTCTATAAAGGAATTCTGTCAAATGAACCTATTTCATATCTACATTAAGTTTTGTGAATAATGCCGTTAGCTTTTAAATTTTGTGATATATAGTTTTTTTTAATGTTATAAGAATTTATATACGTAAATAGAAGTCTGTAAGGATATTTTTTATCTGCAGACTTAGTAAGTATCATTGCACGAAACCAGTGAATTGTATCACGAGTTGTTCGTTATATAGTCCATTTGATTACAGTCACTATCTTCAAAAATATCTACAACTTAATACTCATTATTAAATATCATTAGTGAAAAAGTTTTTGTGTCGGCGTTTTCTCCCAGCATTAATAAGCCTATAAAATACTGTGTTATTCTTGACGTGTAAAAAACCAACCCCGAACGACATCCCTAGCTAAGACCTATTGACACATTTCAATCACTCGCATTTCGCCTACAGTCTCGAGGCTATGTGCCGCTCTTATGCAGAGGAGGACCACCTGCATACGTTCAGACGCCCGCCCACAAACAGCCGTGGCGGAAAAAAATCTTCTTCATAACGCATTCATGACGGTTCATGGCATGAAAAGCTAAGCAATTTGTTGTGTACCATGTCAAAGTGAGACTATTTTGTTTTTTTTTTTTTGTCTTCATCTCCACTTTTTGCATAAATTCGTATGATGTTCGATATTGGAAAAACCTTTTAAATTGTCGGAAACATTAATCTTGTGGTAGGTCTGTGTTGAATTTTTTTTCTTTTTTTTTTGTTCGAAACAAAAAAGCTGCTTCGAATGAGTAGAAATGACAAAGTGATTTATGCCAACACACATCATCCATTTGGAAAAATCCAAAAGCGAGTCCACGGCTAGCATTCATAAAATTTCAGTGGGATATGCGTGTTGTCAAAATGCTAGCCGGTTAGTATGTTAGCTTCAAGGCGGTCGTTGTGATGAATAAATGCATCGAGTGTAGTTATAATTGAATATTCCTTAAGGGGATCCGCGGATCAAAGGATGATTGTACGGCAATTAAATATCAGTTTATTTTTAACAAACCATTATTTTGAAGAGTTTCACAACGCACGATGTATTTAGAACATGGCCAGGGATATATTTTTTTATAGAATTAAATTTGATTAAAAATTAGAGATATAGGCCCACCACCGAAGAATGGGTGTATATTCATTTTGACATTCCGTTCGCAACACATCGAAATATCCATTTCCGACCCTATAAAGTATATATTCTTGATCGTCGTAAAAATCTAGGACGATCTAGCCATGTCCGTTTGTCTGACCGTCTGTCCTTCTGTCTGTTGAAGTCACGCTACAGTCTCTAAAAATTAAGTTCGAAGATGAGCCATATCTTGATATAGCCCCCATATAGTGCGATCGGCCGATTTACGGTCTTGGGCCCATAAAAGCCACATTTATTATCCGATTTTGCTGAAATTGGGGACAGTGACTTGTGTTAGGCGACATAATATCCCTTTTCAATTTGGCTCCGATGGGTCCAAACTTTGATATAGCTGCCATATAGACCGATCTCTCGATTTATGGTTTTGGGCCCATAAAATTACCATTTATTGTCCGATTTCGCTGAAATTTCGGACAGTGAGTTGTGTTAGACTCTTCGACAACTTCCTGCAATTTGGTCAAGATCGGTCTATATTTGGATATAGCTGTCACATAGACCAATCTCTCGATTTAGGGTTTTGAGCCCATGAAAGGAGTATTAATTGTCCCGATTTCGCCGAAATTTGAGAAAGTAAGTTGTGTTAAGTCCTTCGACATCCACCTTCAATTTAACCCAGATCTGGATATAGCTGCCATATTGACCGATATCTCGATTTAAAGTCTTGTCCTCATAAAATGCATATTTATAATCCGGTTTCGCTGAAATTTGACACAGTTATTTATGTTAGGCGTTTCGACATCCGTATCGTATTGGGTTGCCTAAAAAGTGTTTGCGGATTTTTCATATAGTCGGCGTTGGCAAATTTTTTCAACGGCTTGTGACTCTGTAATTGCATTCTTTTTTCTGTCAGTTATCAGCTGTTACTTTTAGCTTGCTTTAGAAAAAAATTGCGCGAAATTTTGTTTACATTTGTTTGTTTGGCGTCAATTTTAATGTGGAGCCCACAAAGGAGCATTTTCGTCATATTTTACTTTATTATTTCCGTAAAGGAAAAAACGCGGAGCAGGTTGCTAAAAAGTTACGAGATGTGTATGGTGATAAAGCCTTAAAAGGAAGACAGTGTCAAAATTGGTTTTGCAAATACCGTTCTGGAGATTTTTCACTTAAAGATGAGCCACGTTCAGGTTGGCCAAATGAAGTTGATGATGACCAAATCAAAGCATTAATCGAATTGGATCGTCATGTAACTGAGCGTGAGATAGGAGAGAAGTTAAATATACCAAAATCAACCGTTCATTATCACATAAAAATTCGTAGACTGGTGAAAAAGCTTGATATTTGGGTACCACATGTATTGAAAGAAATTCATTTAACAAACCGAATCAACGCTTGTGTTATGCACCTTAAACGCAATGAATTCGATCCGTTTTTAAAACGAATCATAACTGGAGATGAAAAATGGATTGTTTACAATAACGTTAGTCGAAAACGATCATGGTCCAAGCATGGTGAACCAGCTCAAACCACTTCAAAGGCTGATATCCACCAAAAGAAGGTTATGCTGTCTATTTGGTGGGATTGGAAGGGTGTGGTATATTTTGAGCTGCTTCCAAGGAACCAAACGATTAATTCGGATGTTTACTGTCAACAATTGGACAAATTAAATACAGCCATCAAGAAGAAGCGACCAGAATTGGTCAATCGTAAAGGTGTGATATTCCACCAGGACAACGCTAGACCGCACACATCTTTGGTCACTCGCCAAAAACTGAGTGAGCTTGGCTGGGAACTTTTGATGCATCCACCATATAGCCCTGACCTTGCACCATCAGACTACCATTTATTTCGATCTTTGCAGAACTCCTTAAATGGTAAAACTTTCGGCAATGATGAGGCTATTAAATCGCACTATGTCCAGTTTTTTGCAGATAAAGGCCAGAAGTTCTATGAGCGTGGAATACTAAATTTGCCAGGAAGATGACAAAAGGTTATCGAGCAAAATGGCAATTATATATTTGATTAAAGTTCATTCTAAGTTTTATTAAAAATGCATTTACTTTCTTTTAAAAAATCCGCAATTGCTTTTTAGGCAACCCAATATATGGTTGAGATCGGTCTATCTTTGGATATTTGCTTGATTTTGAATATTTTATGCTTTTATTGTGATTCGACAATTTTAGTTTTTTTTTTGTGGCGGCGAAAAGGCAATTTCTATCCAACAATTGAAATCTTGTCTTTCATTTTATTTTACTTTAGTTTACTCTCCTTTTAACAAGCCGCAAATAAATTACAACAGCAGTCATTTTTGGCAAGCAACAGACTTTTCAGTTGCCACACAGTGGGATTTGAGAAAAATTATTGAAAATTAGTCTGCCATTTGTGTAAGGATAGAAATAAAAGTATATATGTTTACGAAATTTTATGTGATTATAGAAGAGGTGCTTTCCAGATTATGTGCAAACCGTCCGATGGCTCAGGGACCCACTGGTGGGCCTTCAACTTAGGTCTCCTCGGCCCTACGAATTTTTTTTTAGGATGCCAAAATTGCATTTATGGGCCGAATTTCAATATTCTTTATTTTTTGGAAATTGGTCTTAAAAAACATGCTATTTTGTGAGGAAATAGTGTCCAAAAAGAAGAAGAAGTCCAAGACTTAATTTTTTTATCAATTTTTTGTTTTTCATGTTTTTTAAGCCATTTCATAACCGATTTTCAATTTTCAACTAATTTGGATAAATGACAAAATTTGCTATTATATTACATAGCAAAATCATTTTAAAATTAGAAAGCTAGCGAAATCAGTGTTTTGTTTAAACATCGGTACACAAATGTCTTCGCAAATTTCAAAATACGAGGCCAGTCCCTGTAAAAAATCAAAAAAAAAAAAACAAGTAAGAGCGTGCTAAGTTCGGCCGGGACGAATCTTACATACCCTCCCCATGGATCGCATTTGTCGAGTTCTATGCCCGATATCTCTTTTCAGGCAAATAAAGAATTTTGCAATTGGAGCTATATCAAGTTATAGTCTGATTCGGACCATAAATGAATGCTGAACATTGTAGATGTCATTGTGTAATATTTCAGTTCATTTGGATAAGAATTGCGCCTTCTAGGGGCTCAAGAAGCAAAAACGGAAGATAGGTTTATATGGGAGCTGTATCAAGCTATTGATCGATTCAGACCATATTAGACACGCATGTTGAAGTTCATGAGAGAAGCCGTTGTACAAAATGTCTGCCAAATCGGATGAGATGCGCCCTCTAGATGCTCAAGAAGTCAAGATCCCAAGTCGGTTTATATGGCAGCTATATCAGGTTATGTACCTATTTGCGCCATACTTAGCACAGTTATTGAAAGTCATAACAAAGCACCTCATGCAAAATTTCAGCCAAATCGGATGAGAATTGCGCGTTATTGGCTCAAGAAGTCAAGATCTAAGATCGGTTTATATCACAGCTATACCAGATTATGAACGGACGGACGGACAGACGGACGGACAGGGCTAGATCGACTTAAAATGAAATGACGTTCAAGAATGTATATACTTTAGGGGGTCTCAGACGCATATTTCGAGGTGTTACAAACAAAATGGTGGAGGGTATAAAATGTTATAAGTCAAATATCTCCTCTACAATTGGAAATAGTTGGCACAAAAAAAGCATGTGTTTTATAGGGAGAAGCACTTTCCAACAAATAAAGACATTTTGGTTATCGAACCACAAATTGACATTTAGCAACGCAAATAAAAATTCATTAAGGATGACTGCATCAGAAGATTAACGAATAGGGCTTAAACTCTCAAAGTCACTGATTTGCACCCCTTTTTATACCCTCCACCATAGGATGGGGGGTATACTAATTTCGTCATTCTGTTTGTAACTACTCGAAATATTCGCCTGCGACCCCATAAAGTATATATCTTCTTGATCGTCGTGACATTTTACGTCGATCTAGCCATGTCCGTCCGTCTGTCTATCGAAAGCACGCTAACTTCCGAAGGAGTAAAGCTAGCCGCTTGAAATTTTGTACAAATACTTCTTATTAGTGTAGGTCGGTTGGTATTGTAAATGGGCCATATCGGTCCATGTTTTGATATGGCTGCCATATAAACCGATCTTGGGTCTTGACTTCTTGAGCCTCTAGAGTGCGCAATTCTCATCCGATTGGAATGAAATTTTGCACGTCGTGTTTCGTTATAATATACAACAACTGTGCCAAGTATAATTCAAATCGGTCCATAACCTGATATAGCTGCCATATAAACAGATCTTGGACTTGACTTCTTGAGCCTCTAGAGTGCGCAATTCTTATCCGATTTGAATGAATTTTTGCACGAAGTATTTTGTTATGATATCCAACAACTGTGCCATGTATGGTTCAAATCGGTTCATAACCTGATACAACTGTTATATATAAACAGATATGGGGACTTGACTTCTTGAGCTTCTAGAGGGCGCAATTCCTATCTGATTTGGCTGAAATTTTGCATGACGTATTTTATTTTTACTTTCAACAACTGTGTCAAATAAGGTTAAAATCGGTTCATAACCTGATATAGCTGACATATGAACCGATCTGGGATCTTGACTTCTTGAGCCTCTAGAGGTCGCAATTATTATCCGATTTGCCTGAAATTTTGTACGACGGATCCTCTCTTGACCATCAACATACGTGTTTATTATGGTCTGAATCGGTCTCTAGCCTGATACAACTCCCATATAAATCGATCTCCCTATTTTACTTATTTATTGGGTTGCCCAAAAAGTAATTGCGGATTTTTCATATAGTCGGCGTTGACAAATTTTTTCAACGGCTTGTGACTCTGTAATTGCATTCTTTCTTCTGTCAGTTATGAGCTGTTACTTTTAGCTTGCTTTAGAAAAAAAGTGTAAAAAATGTTTATTTGATTAAAGTTCATCCTAAGTTTTATTAAAAATGCATTTACTTTCTTTTAAAAAATCCGCAATTACTTTTTGGGCAACTCAATATTTGAGCCCCCAAAGGGCGCAATTCTTATTCGAATTGGCTGACATTTTACACAGGTCTCCAACATATAATGTAATTGTGGTCCAAACCTGACCATATCTTGATATCGCTCTAATAGCAGAGCAAATCTTTTCTTATATCCTAAGAAGAGATGCCAGGAAAATAACTTTACGTAAGCGATCCATGGTGGAGGGTATATAAGAGAGGTGTCACTCTGCGCACGCCGTTCGGACTCGGCTATAAAAAGGAGGTCCCTTATCATTAAGCTTAAACTTGAATCGGACAACACTCATTGATATGTGAGAAGTTTGCCCCTGTTCCTTAGCGGAATGTTCATGGGAAAATTTACATTTTTATACCCTACACCACTACTGTGGTACAGGGTATTATAACTTAGTGAATTATTTTGTAACACCTAAAGGGATGAGAAATGGACCCATTGATAAGTAACCGAACGACTCAGAAACACTTTCGAATTCGATTTAGCTATGTCCGTCTGTCTGTCTGTCCCTCTGTCCATGTTATTTTCTGTACAAACAACAGGTCGAAATTTTCATCCGATCGTCTTCAAATTTGGTATGGGCATGTTTTTCGACCTAGATACGAAGCCTATTGAAATTGGAAAAAAAGGTTCAGATTTGGATGTGCTCCCATATATATGTTCGTCCGATTTGCAGAAATACAGCAATTAAATGGTCATTTGTTACCCGATTCTCTCAAAATTTGGCAGGAAGGATTTACTTATGACTCTCAATATTACTGGTGAATTTCATGGAAATCGGACCAGATTTAGATATAGCTGTCATATATGTTTATCGCCCGATTTTCACATTAGAGTCACTACAAGAGCATTTTTGACCAATCTTGCCAAAATTTTGCACAACGCTTTTCTCGACGAATGAACCGTAGTTATTAGAGTTTGAACATATTTGCTCGAAATGTGATGTGGATTGTTTAATAACATCCGGCGAGGCCTATCAAAATTTGTTCAGAATTAGACATAGCTCCCACTTTGTACCTATAGGGTAGGTGTAGGCTATTATAAAGTCGGCACTGCCCGACTTTTGCCTTGCCTTACTGGTATTACATGAACATTTGATTGCTGTCGAATTTCGTGAAACAATGAAAAATGTTAGCGAATTTACCGAAAGCAGAATAGAATACCAGCTCGGATCGGTTAACTAATGAACGCTTTATTGTATTATTTCTCAAAATCGGACGAACATATATATGGGAGCTAAATCCAAATCTGAACTGATTTCGATTAAATTTCTCAGATATTAAGGTAGTTGTCGAGGAAGGCGTTGTGCAAAATTTTGCCAAGATTGCTCAATAAATGCACTTGCTGTGAGTCTAGAATGAATATGAGAGCTTTATCTAAATCAGATCCAATTTCCATGAAATTCATCACAATTTTATTGTATTAATACTGCAAATCGGAGAAACATATTTATGGGAGCTATATCCGAATCTGTACCGAATTGTAAGATGACAGGATGAAAACTGCGACCTGTACTTTGTACAAAAATTAACATCGACAGACGGACAGCCGGACAAAACTAAATCGAATCAGAAAGTGATTCTGAGTCGATCGGTATACTTATCAATGGGTCTATCTCTCTTCCTTTTGGGTGTTACAAACAAATGCACTAAATTATAATAACCTGTACCAATGGTAGCCATAATGGTTTCAAGGGTTGGCACTATATTTTTTGGCATTTTGCTCACTATAAGCCTATTTTTCTCCTACTTTTCGCAGACGTTCGTAAAAAAATATTTTTCGCTTCGTGAAAAAATATTTTAAAAAATGTTTAATGAGGTTTTTTATATATATTTTTTTTGTCTCGTGAGCGTACATTAGCGTGGGTGTAAAATCACTCACGTACACATCTCTAATTGTGACTTCGTGGGCTCCAAAAAGCCTCTATTAATATCGGATTTGGCTAAAATTTTTTGAGTGGTGTTTTTTATAACTTCTAACAACCAGATTTCAGGGGTGGTTATATCCTCCAAATGCCGGCGACATTTGTGAGGTGCTTTTCCATGTAAAAACTTCCACCCAAAGAGGTGTCCCTTATCATTGAGCTTAAAATTCAATCGGACAGCACTCATTGATTTGTGAGAAGTTTGTCCCAGTTCCTTAATATAATGTTCATGGGCAAATTTGCATTTGCAACAACCATGGAGGTTTGGTAAGGTAAGAGTGGCAGTTTGTTATTGACTCACTTATACGATTTTAAGTCCATTGTGATACCACAGTAGCGACAGACCAAGGCCTCTGGTGGAATCAAACTCACAACCCCCGCGATGGCAATCCGAGAACGCTAACATCCATGGTAAGTATGGTCCAAATTGGTACATGACCTGATAAATACATCAAATAAGCCGATCTTCTGATTAGTCTTCTACGTCCAATTTTCGACTGATTTGCCATAAATTTTAAATAATTTGTGGACTTTCTAAACATTAATAAGTTCCTTGCTATGCTATTCTTTGAATAGAAAGCATTGAATTTAAATGATCTCCTACTGGAATATCTTTGAAAAATTTCGTGTTAAAGTCAAAAGTATAACATATAGATTGACAGACAGACTGACCGTGGAATCGGAGCGGAACAAAAAAAGTTTCCCGAAGCGAAGCTAAAAAAAGTTACCCGCTCCGGACCCGTGACTCATGTCATTTGTCAAAACTTTTAGTAGAATCCATGATGGTGAGTTTCCATAATTTGGGCCAGTCAAACTTAGCATGTTTTACTTGTTTTATTAAATACTGCATCCTTTACAATAACAATAACTTACTTACAGTATAAGGAAAACAAATTTCCTTTCAATGTTAACATTTTACTTTTCATTGCGGAGATCCTTGCAATTAAAGAAGTAATGGAATATCCAAGCCATTCCATTAATTGTTAATGCGACGATTGCCATACATATTTTCTCCAATAGCCAGATAGTCATTAAATCTTTGGGGAACTAGTTCGAAAACCTCCCTCAGGTGTCTCAGATCTCCCAACGAGAAGTCTGAACAGTTCTGGGTGTAGAGGTACAGAGGGGAGCTTGCGAGAGAAAGAAATACCTTAAATATCCCAGGGAACTGGAATCTGTGGGTATGGTTTTATTCATATGACTTATTCTGAGTGCTATTGGCTAGTTGTTGTTGTTCTTTCAGTTGTTGTGTTTGAATGTCAAGATCCAGAAACTCTGCGACTAAAATGGGGTGCGTCCGGACCCCAATTGCTTTGTACGTGGTCAAAAAGGTTTCTTTGTCTGCACCCTTGAGGACCTTGTTTCTACTTTTGACTTTATCGCAAATTGCTGTGGCATGTGAGGAGAATGTGTAAGAGTTATCAAATGTGACGCCAAATATTTTGGGACACTTGATGGTCGGAATCATTTCTGCAACGTCCATCACAGTCAGCTCGGCATTCCCCGCACGCATATTTGTAGTGAACAATGTGGCTGAAGATTTGGTGGCCGATATCATCAGATTTCTTTCAGCGAAATATGAGGCAAGTTTGTTGATGTAGACGTTCAAGATTTGGTGGCCGATATCATCAGACTTCTTTCAGCGAAATATGAGGCAAGTTTGTTGAGGTAGACGTTCAATGCATAGTTGATTTTGATTTGCGCTAAGAATTTACATTCATTTTTATTAACATTCCTTCTATGAACCGGATGCGATCCGGTTTGCTTTAAAAACAAATCACTTTGAAACTAGTCCAGCAAAAGTGGGTGTAGGATACGGAAGCACAGGCATGTCCGAAAATTTCTTTATTTGCTAAAATGTACAAATGGTGGGCGATTGAACCAAATCATTGGCAAAAAGAGGAAACTATGATACCAGATGACGTATGATGTAAAAATAAATACGCGTACATATAAAGCTAAATTGAACTTTTAATGCGGTTGCGGCATATAAATTTTTAAAATAAATTTATATTGCAATAAAAATGTTTTGGAGCAAAATACTACATATTAATACAAATAATTTGTATTGGAATATTTAGTGTGGAACCAGAAAAAAAGTTTAACTGGATGAACGTTTCCACGTGTCCACTGCTATGGATTTTGTAAAATTTGTTTCGTATTTGGTAATAATTAAACGCAACAATTAAGTTTTTTACAAAAAGAGTGATAAGGTTTTTATTGTTTGAAAGACAATTTCCAACTCTTCATATTTACAAATTTTCGTTTGTCATCCAGAACAAGAAATTTCAAGGCTACCTTGTTCAAAATAAGAAAAGTGACAAAATCAAGGCTGACTTGTTAAAAAGAATGAAAATTACAAAATCAACGTAAAAAATGAAAAACAAATAAAATCAAAGCTAAGTTGTTAAAATAATTAAAAACATTTTAAATTTCAAAGTAAATTATTTCCAGCCGCCACAAATTCAATAAGTGAAATCAAAGGATCGGGAACCTATCTGGAAAGTACTTGATATGGTATTTTTTTATAAAGGAGGAAATTAATATATATTTATGGACCATTATGCCCATTATTTGGTTTGGTTATTGAAGTGTGTTGGTATGTTTTAGGAGCCATAGGAATGTTTTCCAAAAAAAAAACACACATAAAATTAAGAAAAATGCATGAAATCTTAATTTGAATGGATAGTATGGTACAAATTATTTAATGTTTGAAGATTATTTCATGACAATATTGACCGTGACTGCGCCCCAAATGATCCATCCGCTTAGTCCAATTTTGACATACTCTTTCCAACATTTCGGCCAGTATCTCACGAATAAATGCTTCAATGTTGTCTTCCAATACGTTAATTGAAGCGGGCTTGTCTATATAGACATGAGCTTGACCATAGCCTCACAATAATAGACTACAGGCTGTAAATCGCACGCTCTAAGCGACCAATTGACCATTCCCGTACGTGTAATAAAATGTTCACCGAACTCCCCTCTCAATAAGTCCATTGTGGCACCGTCTAATGACGCCACCGGCCCATAAACCACACCAAACTGTGACTTTTTGTGAATGCATTGGTAGCTCTTGCAATGCATCTGGCTGATTTCCACTCCAAATCAAAAATTCTGCTTATTTACCTACCCATTGAGCCGAAAATGAGCTTCGTCGTAAAATAGAAGAAGCGGGCGATGAACTTTCTTAACAGAGCACGCATTTTGATTATAAAATGCAATAATTTACAAGACTTGTTCGTTTGTAAGACGATTCATCGGTAAATTATGGATTAAACTGAAGATGTTTGACAGTGAAACAAAACACAAAACGTGCGTGAGCTGTTAATACCAGTGTTTCCAAACATATAATAGCCACTACTGTGGTATAGGGTATTATAACTTAGTGCATTTGTTTGTAACACCCTAAAGTAAGGGAGATAGACCCATTGATAGTATACCGATCGACTCAGAATCACTTTCTGATTCGATTTAGCTATGTCCGTCTGTCCATGTTAATTTGTGTACAAACTACAGGTCGCATCATCCGATCGTCTTCAAATTTGGTACGGACACGTTTTTCGGCCTAGATACGTAGCCTATTGAAATTGAAAAAAATCGGATCAGATTTGGATAAAGCTCCCATATAAATATATGTTCGTCCGATTTTCAGCAATAATGCAAAAAATTTTTCCGATTCTCTCGAAATTTGGCAGGAAGTATTTTCTTATGACTCTCAATATTACTGGTGAATTTCATAGGAATTGGTTCAGATTTAGATATAGCTGTCATATATGAATACCGCCCGCTTTTCACTTCTAATGCCACTGCAATCGCATTTATTGACCAATCTTGGCAAAATTGTACACAACGCCCATCTAGATACATCCGCTGAGGTCCATCAAAATTGGTTCAGAATTAGACATAGCTCCCACTTTGTATTTATAGGGTAGGTGTAGGGTGTTATAAAGTCGGCACTGCCTTACTGGTTTTCTTTTAATAGCGACATAAATACTGCGGCCGAAATGATATGGATTAAAAACATTCTTCACGAACAGAGTCATTGTTTTTTCAAGAAGAAATAAGATTGGAAGAGGATAAGGCCTTGTCTTAGCATCTGCGTAGGTCATCGTAAGGCCCATTGTGATTCCACTAAGACCATTTGAACCCCCAGACTATCCCAGTTCTTAATAAGACCCAATTGATAAGACAAACCTGCTGACTGATTGAAGTTCAGCTGATCCCCAACAAGTAAAAAGGTGTTTAGTTCGGCCGGGCGGAACTTTAAATGCCCACCACCTCGGTTACATACGTAAACCACCTTTCACCAAAATCCAGTGAAAATTGCATACCTTAACTCCCATAGCAGTTATATCGAAATTTGTTCCGATTTGGACAAAATACTAATAAGTGCAAGTCATTGTTTAATTGTGTAAAACCAGATATTCGTCTTTTTAGTAGCTATATCTAAAAACAAACCGATCGGAACCATATACAACATAGATGTCGAAAGCCTTATATAAGTCACTATGTTAAATCTCAGTTAAATCGGATTATAAATGCGCCTATTTTTGGGGCCAAGACTTTAAATCGAGATATCGGTCTGTATGGCAGCTATATGAAAATCATGATCGATCTAGACCAAATTGCAGAAATATGTGGAGGGGCTTAAATTAACTCTCTGTCCAATTTTTGGCAACATTGGGCAATAAATGCGCCTTTTATGCGCCCAAAACATTAAATTGAGAGTTCGGTCTATATGCAAATCTGGACCGATCTGTGCCATATTCCAGAAGTATGTTGAGTGGCTTAACTTAATTCACTGTCCCAAATTTCGGCGACATCGGACAATAAATTCGCCCTTTATGGACCCAAAACCTTAAATCGAGGGATCGGTCTATATGGCAGCTATATCCAAATCTGATCCGATCAGAGCCAAATTGACGAAGGATGTCAAAGGGCCCTAGACTACTCACTGTCCCAAATTTTAGCAAAATCGGATAATGAATGTGGCTTTTATGGGCCTAATACCCTAAATCGGAGGATCGGTCCATATGGCAGCTATATACAAATCTGGGCCAAATTGACGAAGGGTGTCAAAGAGCCCTAGACAACTCACTGTCTCAAAATTCAGCTAAATCGGATAATAAATGTGGCTTTTATGGGCCTAAGACCCTAAATCAGAGGATCGGTCCATATGGCAGCTATATCCAAATCTGGATCGATCAGGGTCAAATTGACGAAGGGTGCCAAAGGGCCCTAGACAACTCACTGCAAAATCGGATATTAACTTTGGCTTGTATTGGCCTAAGACCCTAAGTCGGCGGATCGGTCTACATGGGGGCTACATCAAGACATAGTCCGATATAGCCCATCTTCAAACTTAACCTGCTTATGGACAAAAAAAAAGAATCTGTGCAAGTTTCAACTCAATGTCTCTCTCTCTCCACAGACAGACGGGCGGACATGTCTAGGAATGACAAAATGAACATACCCCCATCCTTCGGTGGTGAGTACAAAGAGGGTCAGGCAAACAACACAGGATATATAGAACAATCTGGACAACATTAATGAAAGGTGGTAAACAGTATAGTACGATTCTTTTATTAGTATTAGGAAATATTATCTGGGCTGCTGCCCCACACTTAAAACCCCCCTCAAACGGAAAGCCGACCGGGAATATATATGTGCAAATAAACGGTCAATGGGAGTTGTGTACGAATCCGATATCAAAGTTTAGGACAAGTGTCAGGGGCTGCTTTCCTCAAAGAAACCTCTAGTGGATAGATAGGCAGTTTGGGATAAAATAGGACTCCAACGAAAGGTGTTTGGTAGGTTAGCGTTAGATCAAAGTGGCAGTCTATTATTTTAACAGTCTTTGAAAATACACAAAACAAATTAATGAATGTGGATCTGAAAGAGACCAATGGAACGGAATTACAAGTGTCATATTATTTAAAAAAAAAAACATTCTATAAAGGGGAAGCGATAATACTCTCCGTGGTAATTTAATCACTAATTTCAATAAAAATTTGTTCATTAAGAATATGGTTTTATTTTAATTAAAAACAACTTTTGTCACCTTGCTTATCGCTTTCGCATTAAGTTTTAAAGCATGTCAGCACCTTATAGCTTACTGAAATGTCAAAAGTCTACAATGCTAAAATTAAATTAGCCCCACCAAAATGTTATTAATAGTCCCCCTTTGTTAGGTTGCATGGAAAACCCTAAAAAGCCCTACTTAAAAAAAACACCATGAATATTTATTCCCTTTGCCAACATAGGCGCATGAAATCTCAACGCATATGAGATCTATTTGGAAATTAAAAAACGTAAGGTAATCGTGTCTGTCTGTTTGTCTGGCAGATTGCATGTGAAAATCTAGCAAACTGAAAACGCAGCTAAAAAATCTTACATACATTTTTTTTTATTTGTAATGGGCCGTAATAAAAGGCATAAAGTCATTATGGCTAATTGACTTAAGTTGAGTGGATGTGGGGAAGGGAGAATAGTTTTACAACGACAAATCTTAAAAAATCCAAGGCAAGAAGATGAGTAGGTCTTGTTTTAAAATAGCATGATAGAAAGTCCACTTGAGGAGTAGTTTCCATCAGAGTGGATCAATTCTTTTGACTTACCTGATCTTAACATACCAAAATGCACCCTTTCAGCTATGGCAACTTCCCATGGAATATATAATACCACCATTTTTTTGTTGCCTACCATCATGCAAATATTACGATTGCTGATTAAAACTGTGTGCAAAACAATTTCAAATTGTGCAAATATTAACTCATGACGGAAACAATGCAGATGCACTTGGTACATTTAAACAAATCATTTGAATCGCATTAATTTTAACGAGTAGATTAGTCAAAGCAGAATGCTGAAAATGTTAATTCTGATTCAAATGACTGTGGAAATAAAACAACGCAAACCAAATAAATTTTTGTGTCAGATTAAACATAACCGCCGACAGAGTTCACGTTTCTTCCTTTTTCCCATAGATATTTTCCCAACATAAGGCAAATTTTGGTTCGCTGCATTGATTAGAGTGAATTCAACTGGAGAAAATTTTAATAAACTTCATTATTTAAGGCATTGTAGCGAAATCTAATGTTGAATAAGCTTTCAAGAAATCATAATATTGAATTGTTCTAAAGGCCACCGTAGCGCAGAGGTTAGCATGTCCGCATATGACGCTGAACGCCTGGGATCGAGTCCTGGCGAGGCCATAAAAAAAATTTTTCAGCGGTGGTTTTCCCCTCCTATTGCAAGCAACATTTGTGAGGCACTATGCCATATAAAACTTCTCTCCAAAAAGGTGTCACACTGCGGCACGCCGTTCGGACTCGGCTATGAAAAGGAGACCCCTTATCATTGAGCTTTGAATTGAATTGAATTGCACTCATTGATATGTATGAAGTTTGCCCCTGTTCCTTAGTGGAATTTTCATGGGCAAAATTTGCAATTTGCATTTACTGGTAGAGTGAATTACAAAAATTTTAAGAGAGGATCTCACACATACAGTACCATTTTCACATGCTGACACAAGCGAGTTATTCTATCTCCTCTGCAGTTTCCATCTTCTTTTCTGGTGTAGAAGGGATAGTCGTGCAGAATGTGTGACGAAATTTATCCCGATCCGTATTTCTTTTGTTTCTTCCGGAAGACTAAAATTGAAACTAATATAACGATGATCAGAGAAGCTGTGATTATCCAACACTTCCCAGTCGCATATTCTTCCGATTATATCCTCCGAAACAAAGGTAATATCTGTTACCTTCTGCCTGTTTCTTGTAATAAAGGTCGGTTTATTCCCTCTATTACAAATCGCCAGATTGCAACTTATAATATATTTGATTTGCAGCTCACCCCTCTTATTGATATACGAAGACCCATATCTGGTGATATGCATTAGCATCACTACCTACAATGTGGCTCTTCTTCCCTACAGAAGCGCCTTCAACTTGCAACTTAAGAGTAATATGACTTATTAATTTCAATGCTGGTTATTATTGAATCTTCAGGGCTTAGCGACGGAAGAAGAATACAGATTCTGTGTTTCCCATTCCCCGTGCCCTTGAGCTGTTCGAATCCCGGAGTTCTTAGTCCTTAAACCATTCCTCCGCGCACCCATGGTTCCTGGATAAGAACAACGTCAAATCTTCCTGTCATCAGAAGGGTCTTTAATTTCGCCGAAGCCGCCTTACAATGGTGGAAACTTACTTTCAGAAAACGGATTCACAATTTCGCCCACTGCTGCATTAGCCTCTTGTACTGAGGAAAAGTTCATCCTCAAGAGATTCGTTCGATCTAGATGAGTTTCCTTACGCTTCACAAGGCAGTTGACAAAGCAGTGGAACCACTCTTCCCCAGAACACTGGACACTTGCAGTGTAAACGATTCCTTGGATGCTTCACTAGCTGCTGCTGTCGAAGTACCTATGGAGTTTCGTACAAATACAAATACAATACAAACAGTTCACTCACACAGGGCTTGTCGGGTCCCGTCGCGATGCCTCATCTTTTAATCGTGGCAGGGGATTCTCTTTCGGAATTCATCCGACTTCAGATATGTGGTTGATTGTTCCTCAGACATGTGCAACAACTTTTGAGTTTTCTCCTGATTTCCCAACCTGTGGCTAAGTCTCCTCCTGATTTCTCCTTCAGACCTATTGAGGTCTACGAGACAGCGGGAATTTAATACGTGTAGTGCATGTCTCCTATCGCCTTCACAATCTTTGGCTGACTGATGTGCCTTTTTCAAATCTAGCTGTGTAGCCTTTGGAGTAGCTTGTGCAGCGAATCTTCGAGCCAAATTAAGGGAGCGTCTCTCCTTATCCGTGAGAGTTTTAGGATCTTTCGCACAATAAATAAACCTGCGAGTATTATGGTTGCCTATGGCCTGCATATCATAGGCATACGAAGATTAAATAGATTCGGCCTTATCTTCAAGACTCAAATCAGGTGTCTTCGTTAAAAGCCTCTGCTCCCGATAATTTTGTCTAATTTTAAAATATTGAGGTTCACCGTTTTGCTGTCGTTGCCTTGAACAGAAGTCTCACTCATCGTGTCCGTCATGACAGGTAAATGTCTGATTGGTATCTGAAGGTTTCAAGATACGAACATTTTTTGAAGCTCAGATCAACAGATAAAAATTTTTGCACTTATTTTAAATTTTTTCGCCGTTTTGACAACTGCGTGATGTCGAATAAGAAGAAACCGTAGAACATCTGCAGTGTGCGTTTTTCAGCAATGACACTTTAGGCTGCTGTGAAAGTTCTCTAGTTATCACGTTTTTTTAAAGCGATTTGTTCGGTTCAGTTTTAGGGACTAAAAGACATCTACAACCATACCTAGGTAATGCCGCTTGCAACTCAAATTGGAATATCTCTCATCTTACTCGAGAACGTATATTTCTAAGATAGCTTGTTTTAGGTTGTTTTAAACCCTTCTTCGTTAAGGATTAGTCTTAAAATCATTGGTAAGACCATGAAAGCAATATTATTATCCGTACTGCTTCCTTAAGCCGCAACATTTTTGCTACCCACTCCTATGTGGCAGTATGGAAATGACAATAAATGCTTATAATTCTCATAATCTATTTCTGCATTTATTTATTTTGTATTTAAGCAATTTCGAAATTAATGACAAATTTCACTTTTGAAAACAGAAAGGAGCTCCTACGAAACAAATTCAAATGAGCTTCCTGTATGCACGAACATCTCTTAAGAATAAACTCTTACTGACAATTACTACGAAAACATTTAAAATTTATACTGTACGGGTATAAACTCTAAGTAAAGTTTTCCAAGAACATGATTTATTCCAACCCGCTATGCACTCAAAACTTCGAACAAAATAAATCCTTTGCTTGGAGGACGCGTAAAGTTTGTAAGGATGAAGTATATTGCAATTTAAAATGGCTGTACAAAATTTTCTCGGAAGAAGGCTATCATAAACGTGCTGGAATATTTTAAGATATGTGCTATTTTTTATTGGATGCATGCATTACGAACATGCAACATACTATTATTTATGGTAAAGGTCGTCTCTGTTAAGTATAAAACGTTTAGCGGGTGTATCCAATAGCAATAGCCTGGTACATATATCACCAAAAAGTGTATTGGAATTTCTTCCTGGAAAAAAGAAAGCATTTCCGGGTATAGATTAATATCAACATTAAGGCATTTTGATCTTCCTTGTAGAAATATTTATGTAGCTGAGGTGTCATAAAAATAAAATCTGCACACTTTTCATTGTTCTACTCGAGCCCAGGATTCTTCGATGGGTTACAAGTTTGTCTTGATTTATGACAGCGTTGTCGGGCAAACACTAGATTTATATATGTGTTTTTGCGACTCGTATTATGAGCAAGTATTGCTGTTGCAGCACGAATATGTTCTGGTCTTTTTTAGTCCAGAAGTTGTTGGTAAAAACTTGCCTGAAGAACTATAGACCAAATCTCTAAACTCTGGTGGATTGCAGGTGAATGAAATTCTCCTGCTACGATCAGAAAAGAAGGGGGGTGGGGACCCGCCCAGCCCTGTGTCGGTGGGTCATTCGGTTATATTGGGCCCAAGGTATCTGTCCAGTGCCTTGAGTAAGAGTGGTTCCACTGCTTTCTCAATTGCCGCTGGATGCGCAAGAAAGCTCATCATGGCAGGATCGAATGAATCTCTTGAGGATGAACTCCTGGTGGACTCAGAAGACGAGGCTAACGCAACAGCGGTGGAATTTCTGAATCCTGACTTTGGGTCGGCTTCTGCAGATATATCTCCACCATTGAAAGGCCGCTTCGGCGGCACTAAAGGTCCTCCTGATGGCAGGATAATTTGACTTTGTTCTTATCCAGCAACCTTGGGTTTGCGGAGGAATGGTTCGTGGACTAAAAATTCCTGAGTTCTAACTACTCAAGGGTACAGTGAATATAATAGACAGAGACTGTTTGCTTGGAAGATTAGTTAGTATAGGTTGAAAAGAAGATGCAGATATTAATCTGCCCCATGCCACTATGGACATACACCTAAGCCAGTAATCGGCTTGTTGTGCGTTCTAAAAACTATAAAGTACCCTCTAAAAAGAAAATTTTAAGTTAGGAATTCCGTACTACTTACAAAATCCTTAATTGTTTTCAATTTGTCAGGTATTGTGTCTCCTCCTAAGTGCCGGTATCTGTTAGACGCGAAAGCCGGGCAATGGCAATGGAAATGCTCCAACGTCTGTTCATCTTCCCCGAATGCCCTACACATGGTAACACTTGCCGCACCGATTTTACATAAGTGAGCTCGTAGTCCTATGTGTCCCGTTATGATACCAATAGCTATACTGACCTCCTTCTTGCTTACTTTCAGTAATAGTCTCGTCTTCTCACGATATGGATCCTCCCCATAGGGTTTAGCCGTCCTACCAACCGTTTCGCTGTTCCACATTGTTGCATGCGCATTTGTCGCCCACTCCATTAACTAGGACTGCTTCGGGTTAACCAAGTTTATTGACGGCAGTCCTCTGGACTTCACCAATCGTCTGCCTTTTCATTTTCCCTTACTCCATTATGGCCCGACAACCAAACGATGCGGATTTTGCCATCTCCTTCTTACTCTGCAAGACTGTTCATGACCTTACCTCCCTGGTTGTTATTGCCCTTATGGCAATTTTACTGTCGGTAAAGATGTTCACACTCGACGTCCTCATCTTTGCACCACACCACTTCACGCATTCCGTGATCGCCCGGATATCCGCCTGCAGGACCGTATTATGGTCAGGGAGTCTAAAACAGATCTCAGTGCCTGAGTTCTCTATGTAAACCCCCAATGTTTGTAATATGAATATAAAATCAAGAATATATGAAGTTGATATATTTTGCATAAAAATGATAAATATTTTATTAACCTGAACGCATAATGAACGAATAATTTTTGATATGCAATTATTTTATTATTATTCTTTTTTTGTCCATAAGCAGGTTAAGTTCGAAAATACTGAAATTCGAGCAAGTGAGTTGTGTTAGGCCCTTCGACATCCTTCTGGAATTTGGCCCAGATCGGTCAAGATTTGGATATAGCTGCCATATAGACCGATCTCTTGATTTAAGGTTTTGCGCCCATAAAAGGCGCATTTATTGTCCGATTTTGTCAAAATTTGGGACAGTGAGTCTTGATAGGTCCCTCGATATCCTTCTTCAATTTTGCTCAGATTTGTCCAGATTTGGATATTGTTGCCATATAGACCGATCTCTTGATGTAAGGCTTTGTGCCCATTAAAGGCGTCGTGAGTTGTGTTAAACCCCCGACATACTTCTGTATAATGACACAGATCGGTACAGATTTGGATATATCTGCCATATAGACCGATCTGTCGATTTAAGATTTTGGGGCCGCAACGCACTTAACGCTTTTTATACCCTCCACCATAAGATGGGGGGTATACTAATTTCGTCATTCTGTTTGTAACTACTCGAAATATTCGTCTAAGACCCCATAAAGTATATATATTCTTGATCGTCGTGAAATTTTATGTCGATCTAGCCATGTCCGTCCGTCTGTCCGTCCGTCCGTCCGTCTGTCTGTCGACAGCACGCTAACTTCCGAAGGAGTAAAGCTAGCCGCTTGAAATTTTGCACAAATACTTCTTATTAGTGTAGGTCGGTTGGTATTGTAAATGGGCCATATCGGTCCATGTTTTGATATAGCTGCCATAAAAACCGATCTTGGGTCTTGACTTCTTGAGCCTCTAGAGTGCGCAATTCTTCTCCGATTGGAATGAAATTTTGTACGGCGTGTTTTGTTATGATATCCAACAACTGCGCCAAGTATAGTTCAAATCGGTCCATAACCTGATATAGCTGCCATATAAACCGATCTTGGGTCTTGACTTCTTGAGCCTCTAGCGTGCGCAATTCTTACCCGATGAGAATGAAATTTTGCACGTCGTGTTTTGTTATTATATCCAACAACTGTGCCAAGTATGGTTCAAATCGGTCCATAACCTGATATAGCTGCCATATAAACCGATCTTGGGTCTTGACTTCTTGAGCCTCTAGCGTGCGCAATTCTTACCCGATTTGAATGAAATTTTGCACGTCGTGTTTTGTTATTATATCCAACAAGTGTGCCAAGTATGGTTCAAATCGGCCCATAACCTGATATGGCTGCCATATAAACCGATCTTGGGTCTTGATTTCTTGAGCCTCTAGCGTGCACAATTCTTATCCGATCAGAATGAAATTGTGCACGACGTGTTTTGTTATGATATCCAACAACTGTGCCAAGTATGGTTCAAATCGGCCCATAACCTGATATAGCTGCCATATAAACCGATCTTGGGTCTTGACTTCTTGAGCCTCTAGAGGGCGCAATTCTTATCCGAATGGAATGGAATTTCGCACGACGTGTTTTGTTATGATACCCAACAACTGTGCCAAGTATGGTTTAAATCGGTTCATAACCTGATATAGCTGCCATATAAACCGATCTTGGGTCTTGATTTCTTGAGCCTCTAGAGGGCACAATTCTTATCCGATTTGAATGAATTTTTGCACGAAGTATTTCGTTATGATATCCAACAACTGTGCCAAGTATGGTTGAAATCGGTCGATAACCTGATATAGCTGTCATATAAACAGATCTGGGGATTTGACTTCTTGAGCTTTTAGAGGGCGCAATTCCTATCCGATTAGGCTGAAATTTTGCATGACGTATTTTATTTTTACTTTCAACAACTGTGTCAAATAAGGTTCAAATCGGTTCATAACCCGATATAGCTGCCATATAAACCGATCTGGGATATTGACTTCTTGACCCCTAGAGGTCGCAATTATTATCCGATATGCCTGAAATTTTGTACGACGGATCCTCTCATGACATTTAACAAACGTGTTTATAATGGTCTGAATCGTTCTATAGCCCGATACAGATCCCATATAAATCGTTCTCTCTATTTTACTTCGTGAGCCCCAATGGACGCAATTCTTATACGAATTGGCTGAAATTTTACACTGGTCTCCAACATATAATTTAATTGTGGCCCGAACCGGACCATATCTTGATATCGTTTTAATAGCAGAGCAACTCTTTTCTTATATCCTTTTTTGCCTAAGAAGAGATGCCGGGAAAAGAACTCGACAAATGCGATCCATGGTGGAGGGTATATAAGATTCGGCCCGGCCGAACTTAGCACGCTTTTACTTGTTTACTTGTTAAAATTTTCTGTAGCAAATTTTATACAAGACTCAATATGTAAATCATTTTGAGGCGTTCATCTCTTTCAAAATTCAGAAGATCTCGAGCAAGAGCATTGAGATGAGACTTTTTATTTATGTAGAATTGAGTATAAAAGTTGATTTCCTCCTTTCCCAGTTTGACATTTTAATACCCATGGACATTAACGTCGGAACCCCGTCTACTTCGTAGAAGTGTCGGAAGAAATAATCGGAAGGATATGCGACTGGGAAATGTTGGATGACCACAGCTTGCCTGATCATCGTTACATTAGTTCCAATCTTGGCGAAAATACTGCAGAAGTGGTCCCTCGACTAACCTGAAAAAAAAGCTGTTTGACATAAATTTCGGAACATATTCTGCGGGACTATCCCTTCTAGACCAGAAAAGGAAGTGGAAACTGCAGAGAACATAAACATAATGGTCAAGCGGATCACGAAAGCCCTGAATGACTCGCTTGTGTCAACATGTCCTAGTGCCAAGCTAAAAGGCAAACAGCGACCTCCATGGAAAGGCTGCAGAAAACTCTTCAAAAGGGCGAAAGCCACAAAGGCACCACACGATTGGGACGTATATAAGGCTGAGCTAAGAAAATACAAGGGCGAGCTGAGAAACGACCAGAACAAATCCTGGGTGGAATTCTGCAGCTCCGTGGAGAATACATCTAAGGCCTATAGGCCAAGGGAGACCTATAACGGTGGGATACATTCCGAAGTCAGAGAAGCTTTGAGGACGTCGAGGAAGACGATACTTAAGAACATCTGTCGTTTGTGTGATGCGCACTATCAGTCAGGAGTTTCACTTTATATTCCCATTTCATTTAGGACTTGTCTGACTTAGCGAATGTGAATATTCGGAAATTGGTGGGCTTTTTAAAGCGATCAGAATGGTTAAATGGTAGAAATTAAATTGCATCTTCCTTCTCCTATGGTATCATAATGGACGAAAACGTCTAAGAGGATCTGATGGCAGACTCCCACACCTAACATTACCTAAGGATTCCATGTAAACAATGTGGGTGAACGCCAAGATTTGTATATTTTTTTGCGATGAAAAGCAGACTTAGGTAAATCTGCATTTTTAACTGTTTACTGCTACTCCAATTATCTTACAGTTATTCAGCATATGTAATAATAAATGTATCTGTAATTCGAACATATCTATGTACATCTGTTATAGTCGGAGTTGCGTTTGAAATATCAATGAAAAATTTAAATTTCGCCTCAAATACGGTGGTATTTATGAATTTCATAGCCAAATGACAATCAATTATAATTGGAAACCAGTTCCAATGCTTATTCATGATCAGTAACATGTGATGCGTTCGTTTCACCAACTCATTTCCGGTTTGGTAGCGCTTAGCTGCCATAATAGGAAATCGAAATGTCATACTTTTGTTATGTCATGCAAACTGGATATTAACGCGTCATACGCGTAATACGTGAATAAGTTGTTGCAGCATCGAAAATTAAAATACTAATGCAATCTTGTGTTGTAAGCCACAATCCAGCAGAAGTCCTATTTTAGCTCCAAATAAATGAATAATAACAATGTGAGCGAATCCTGTCAGGCAAGTACTAGTAACTAAACACTACTTTCTATATTTAACTTCTAAAACTCGTTTGTTTAAAATTGCTTTAAATATGTATAGCCAGTGTTAAAATATATATCGGTGAAGGCCATTTTCTATATAAACTCCGCCGAAGACGAATGGTCCGCCATATTTTGAACAAGGCTCCCCAATATTCAGAATAGGCCTTTTAAACTTGACAGAGACATTTACATATGTACTAATTTTGTTGGTGTGGAAAATGAGCCATAAGGGTTCACATTTCGAAATTGCCTATAAATATGATCTTTTTGGTAATCCGTTTCCGCTTTTGTTCGTATATGATTAAAAAATATTAAGAAATAAGTTAGGTTAGGCAAAATTCGGACAGTGCTACGCTACACCCACCTCTAAAGTGTAAACTGAAGTATATTAAAATATGGACGCCTCATCTTAATCTGTACAGATTTAATTGGACTTTGGCATAGGTGTTAAGATAAGTAGTAAAATAATACGCACCAAATTTCGGGCGGGATGGGTTAGGTTAGGTTGAAAAGAGGGTGCAGATATTAATCCGGCCCATGCCACTATGGACATACACCTGAGCCAGTAATCGGCTTGTTGTGGGCTCTAAAAACTATAAAGTAACCTCTAAAAAGAAAATTTGAAGTTAGGAATTTCGTGCTACCTACAAAATCCTTAATTGTTTTCAATACCACTCCCCTAAGTTGGTTCATATCTGATATTGTGTCTCCACCTAAGTGCCGGTATCTGTTGGACGCGAAAGCCGGGCAATGACAAAGAAAATGCTCCAACATCTCATCATCTTCCCCGCATGCACTACACATGCTATCACTTGCCGCACCCATTTTACCTATCTGAGCTCGTAGTCATATGTGTCCCGTTATGATACTAATAGCTGTACTGAACACCTTCTTGATTCCATTCAGTAATAACCTCGTCTTCTCACGATCTGGATCCCCACATACGATTTTCGCCGTTCTACCGACCGTTTGGCTATTCCACAATGTTGCATGCGCATTCGTCGCCCACTCCCTTAACTCGGACTGCGTCGACCCGAAAGGCTTCGTGTTAACCAAGTTTATTGACGGCAGTCCTCTGGTCTTCACCGCCAAATCGTCTGCCCTTTCATTACCCCTTACTTCATTATGGCCCGGCACCCAAACGATGCGGATTTTCCCATCCTCAGAGAAGCCGTTAACCTCCTTCTTACTCTGCAAGACTGTTCGTGACCTTACCGTCCTGGTTATTATTGCCCTTATGGCAATTTTACTGACGGTAAAGATGGTCACACTCGACGTCCTTGCGTTAGCACCACACTGCTTCACGCATTCCGTGATCGCCCAGATCTCCTCCTGCAGGACTGTATTATTCTCAATGTAAACCCGCAGGCCCACCCTGTTCTCTAACTTTGATTCATCCGTGATTTTCCATTAGGCAAGGTTCATATCAGGTATCCGATCGGAAACCTCTTTCCTTCCTTCCAGATTTCCTATCGTCGCCTCGATTATACCGCGATGGTATTAGCTGCTCCCATCCTCAATCCATTCTCCCATGGCCTTAAGTCTCATATCTGCAGTGGCTGCCTCACACTTAATCTGTATGTCAATGGGTCGGATATTTAGAATAGCTCCAGTGCCCTAGTGTGCGTGGTCTTCATCGCTCCGCCTAAGCCAAGACAACATGTTCTCGGAATCTGTTGTATGGTTCTTATGTTGCACTTTTTCTCCATAGCAGTCCACTAAACTACTGTGGCGTAAGTACCAATGGGTCGGATATCTAGAATATTTCCAGTGCCCTAGTGGGCGTGGTCTTCATCGCTCCGCCTAAGCCAAAGCAACATGTTCTCTGAACCTGTTGTATGGTCCTTATGTTGCACTTTTTCTCCATAGCAGTCCACTAAACTACAGAGGCGTAAGTAAATTTTGGTCTAATCACGTTCCTGTAGAGCCAGTTGACTATTCTAGGATTCAGGCCCCATTTCGAGCCTACGGCCCGTCTACATAGTGCCCAACATATGTGAGCCTTCTCAGTACGCTCCCGAATGTGACACTTCCAATTCAGTTTCCTGTCCAAGATCACATCTAAGTATTTGAACTTGTTAGATATCAAAATCGTCTTATTGAGGAAACGTGGTGCGTTAAATTGGCCCAATTTCGTCTTCCTCGTAAACAGGCATATTTCAGTCTTCTCTGGGTTAACATTGAGACATCTGGGTCTAGCTCCGTCATATGCCACATGCAAGACCCTTTCGGCCGTGCTGCATAGTTCGTTCGGATCCTGACCCCTTAGAAGTATTATAACATCGTCTGCGTAGACTGGCATGTCTATGTCAAGGGAAGGTCGGTGGAGACTGCCCTGCACGCATATAAAAGAAGATTCCTTCGATGCCAAAACGAACACCCTGGCGTATGCATTGACGTCGAGGGGGCTTTTAACAATGTGCGGAGCGACACACTGATCCAATCCTTAAAAAAGTACCGGGTGGACCCGGTCCTTAGAGACTGGAGAAACCATATGCTAAGGAACAGGTGGATAAATTGTGTGCCCCATGGCATAAATATAAGGAAAAAAGTGGCACAAGGGGCATTTTATCGCCACTCCTATGGGTGACCACCAAAAATGACTTATTACGGATGCTGGCTGATGAGGGACAGTCAGCATAGCTCCTGCAAACTTCTGTCTGTCATCTTGTTTTCCGTTCATCGGTGACCTGCCACGGCGGACACAATGACTGGGAAGTTCGTTCTAACCAGCTACATCAATGCGGTAAACTTCTTCATATTTGATTGGGCGCGTTAATTCTAGACTGTTCATAAACCCCATTTTGTCACCATCTGTCATTCGTTGTCCTTCGATCCTGAAGACTAAGCTTACATGTCGCTACATGCATATCCACAGATTCCAGTTCCCTAGAATGTGTAATTAGTTCCTGGTCACGTAAAAATATCTGCGATATCACTGTGGCCTTTCATCTAGAACAGGTGAATTGTGAGCTGTTCAGCCATTTCGTTTGACATACATCAGCCATCTCGTTTGACATACATCTTAGCCATTTCATTAATTGCAAGGATGTCCGCTTGACACACACTGCAGTGGTCGGGCAACCTTCTCTATATGGCCAGTCCTAGTTCTTCAGCACACCCCAAAGCGCACCTGGTTGTCTAGTTTGTATCCATCCGTATGAAAGTCTATATAACTTCTATTACAAAAAGATATCGTAGTTCCAATCGGTTCTATGGAAATAGTGGTACAGTACGTTTTATCAGAAAGCTGCTCATGTAATGTGTGCTCCACACTGCCTATACCATCGGGTATTGTATCAAGTATAACACATTTTCCATAGCCGCCGCATGTCCTGAGAGAAAGCTCCCAAAGCCTTATAGCAGTTGTAGCAGCAGTTTGTCTACCCACAATGTCCAGATGCATAAGCTATAGAATTTAATTCAGTGCAACTGTGATGCACAAACAAGCCATATTTTGAATCCGGCTGAGTGTTGAACAGTAGGTGAACTTTTGAAGCTCCATCCACCAGACCACAACACCATATAGTATTATATATCTGACAACTGCAGTTCATGCCCAGTGCATGACATGCGGCTTAAACCACCAACTCTTTCCAACTGCTCTTTTGCAGGTATACCGGGCAAGAGTTGCCTTTCTTGCCCTTTCCAAAATGTTAAATTTGAACTTCAATTTCCTGTTCAGCAAAATACCCAATTATTTTGCCCCTTCAGTAAATTGAGCATTCTGTCCTCCCACGGAGACGGTGCCACTGTGGGTAACTTGTATTTCCTGCTGAAAAAACTACTTTTGTCTAACACGGATTCGGGCTTAGAACACTTTCGGTAGCGCATTTCACTGTCGTAAGTTGATCCTCCTAAAGTACATCTCTATGTGTGTTATAAAACTTTCAACGTACGAGAGCGCTTGTACACCTTTTATTTCCAAAGAAAACCTGGGCAGACGAAGCGAGAGCGGGAACCGTTTCCGCTGTCTAGCGTTCGAAGCCATCAATACAACTTCCAAAAGATGCACAAAATCATGTGCACCATGGAAGTAGTGTAATTGTTGCAGACAAAAAATCTGTCATCACACGAAAACACATGCATTGGGAAAAGAACAGCTAATAGACAGGTTTGTCAAGCGTGGCTAATGTGGTATTTGTATCATAGAGGCGTCTTTTCAATAAATACGAAACAAATGCAACATACCAATGTACGTTCCTTAAAGCCGTCACACCTATTGTGGTTGATAAGTCTTCCAACCAAAGACGAAACGCGTCCCATAATGATTGGTGTGAGTTGCGATCTCTGGCTTTCCTTTTCCATTTGCCAAAGAAAATCTTCAATCATTGAGTTCGTCTCGTTTGTAGAGTTCGTTCGTAGAGCAGAAAGTACACCTCCTTAAGGTGTTCTTCTGCTGACCCATTTTTTTTAGATCTACAGGTCCCAAGCCTGCCGTAATGCATTTTGTGAGCCTACGAAATTTTGAAAAACTCATGTAAGATTTCAAAATTGCTACCCATAGAAATGAAGATTTTTATATTAGAAGATATGACCTTCAAAATTGACCTGTTTTTGATTTTCAAAAAAAAAAAAAAAACAACACACACACAGACAATTTTTAGGTAATTTTGTCCGATTTCAAGTGTAATATCTCGAAATCTAGATAAAGAATTGTAATTTTTTATATTTTTATCGATATGCTTAGTAAATTTAGAATGTTCAAAAACTATTACAATGATTTCTTCGAGCCTCTCTAGGTAAATTACTATTTTAATGTAAAATTTTTCAACTTTGGAGGAAAATAATATAAATATACCCTTTAATACCATTGCCATACTTTCAAAATACGCCTCTTAACATAATTCAAAAGAGTTTAGCTGCCCGTAGTAGCCCCATTTTCATTTAGAGGCATTGTCAAAATAATCTTTGGAATTACTCTATAACATTTTAACTGATAAACGTATCTACACGAAACTTGACATAACGAATTTGTTTCCAATAAGTATGGAAAATTTGGAGACCTTAGTAGTCTAGGAGTTGACATGGGCCGTGAATGTTGGCAACTTCGTGCATTTCACATTTTGAAGTGCTGCCAAACAAGCATTTATAAGTCGATCGACATGATTCGTAGAACTCATAAAATTCTACAAAACATGCCAGCATGTATGGAATATCTCTAAAGGTTTATGAGATATTACATCGTCGGTAATGGGGGTATATTCATTTTGTTATTCCGTTTGCTACACATCGAAATATCCATTTCCGAACCTATAAAGTATTTATATTCTTGATCAGCGTAAAAATCTAAGACGATCTAGCCATGTCCGTCCGTATGTCCGTCTGTCTGTTGAAATCACGCAACAGTCTTTGAAAGTAGAGATATTACGCTGAAACCTTGCACAGACTCTTTTTTTGTCCATAAGCAGGTTAAGTTTTCGGGTCCTAGGCCCACAAAAGCCACATTTATTATCCGATTTTGCTCCAATTTGGGACTGTGAGTTGTGTTAGGCCCTTTGACATCTTTCTTTTATTAGGCCCACATCGGTCAAGATTTGGATATAGCTGCCATATAAACCGATCCGCCGATTTAGGGTCTTAGGCCCATAAAAGCCACATTGTATTCGGCCCTTCGACATCCTTCGTTAATTTGGCCCAGATCGGTCCAGATTTGGATATAGCTGCCATATGGACCGATCTCTCGATTTAAGGTTTTGGGCGCATTTATCTCTTAAAAAGACACCTAACATCAACAACACACATAAAGCTAAAGACTCTGGTAAGCGAAGTTTGTCTGGATAACAAGTCATTAGCTTTGTGTGTGTTGTTGATGTTAGATGTCTCTTTGAAGAGATGTTGGCTCTTAGAATTTAATTTTCTATTACTGCACTATAAGAAAAGGTTGAATAATAAGACCCAACATTTCATTCAGAGGTCTTGCTTCTACCATTGCATTACTCACTAATTAAAGGGTAGGTGGAATCATGTAATCTTTTGGTGGCATAGCAATCTGACGAGGCCCCTGGCAAAGGCCGAAATCGCGATCATTGTGGTGTATTGATACATTTAACACACCACAAATGTTGAGACTCTTTAAAGTACTGTTGTTGTTTTGTTTTGAAATAGAAGCAAGAAATAAAAAAACACATTGGTCTAAGCTGGTTAAACCAACAACCAAATAATTTTTATTAGTGTACGTCGGATGGGATTGTAAATGGCCCAAATCGGTCCATGTTTTGATATAGCTGCCATATATACCGATCTTGGATCTTGACTTCTTGAGTCACTAGAGGGCGCAATTCTCACCCGATTTGGCAGAAATTTTGTACAACGGCTTCCCTCATGACGTTCAACATACGTGTCAAATATGGTCTAAATCTATCAATAGCTTGATACAGCTCCTATATAAACCTATCTCCCGATTTTACTTCTTGAGCCCCTACAAGGCGCAATACTTATCCGAATAAAATGAAATATTACAAAATGACTTCTACAATGTTCAGCATTCATTTATGGTCCGAATCGAACTACAACTTGATATAGCTCCAATAGCGTACAGTTCTTATTCAATATTCTATTCCTAAAAAGAGATACCGCGCATAGAACTCGACAAATGCGATCCATGGTAGAGGGTATATAAGATTAGGCCCGGCCGAACTTAGCACGCTCTTACTTGTTGTTTTTTTTTATTTTTCCCTCAATATTAAAATAAAAACTAAATTACATTTATTGTAATATCCTTGATAGCGCAGCCAAAGCTGTAAATGACAACTTTTCATATAAAACTTAAGTTGCTTTGAGCCTGTGGCACATATAACAGCATGCGATACCAAATTTCCGTGTAGTGTCGTATGCAAAAGAACTTGATGTGTTGCAGTACGAGTATATCTTGACACTGAGCTTAATATTTGACATTAAGCCTTACTTTTGTAAAGGGGATTTATGTCACATTTGTGAAAGACAATATTTCCCTTTGACTGTTATTGGTAGTGTTTTTCTCAGTTTACGGTGTGCTTTATACAATGTTGATATTTAAGGTTTCAATGGCGATTTGAATTATATTTAGGGATTTTTTTTATAATGGAAATCTCGTAATGGGTAAATTATGTTGCAAAAATTATCCATTTCATATCTTAGGATTAAGTTCAATAAAGTTGAAAATGAAGTGGTAAAGTTGTGTACCTTACACAACTCGTAACTCCCAATCAATTTAAGAATTTAAATTGAATTTATATGAGTAAGAGAAACCGTGTGTATAAAACCAATCTAAATATTTATTAATTTATGCCGAATCAGAAAAAAATAAAAATAAATATATATCACTGTTCAATTTTGTAGACCTAAATATTGGTCTTTTTGGCAGCTATATCCAAATAATATAAACCGATCTGAACCATATAGGACACGGATGTAGAAAAACAACAGTCAGTGAGTCAAACTTCAACGAAATCGGATAATAAATGCGCATTTTATAGGGCCAAGACTTGAAATCGAGAGATCGTTCTATATTGCACCTATAACCAAATCTGGACCGATCTGGACCAAATTAAACAAGGATATAGTAATAATCCTTTTTTATTATAACTCCACTACTACATCGGTAATTATATCTTAATAATGGATGGTCTCGATCATATTTTATTCAGCTCCCGAGAACTCATATACAAATAACATTTTCAGACAATAAATCTTTTCTTTATGGGATTAAGACCCTAAATCGGAAGATCGGGCTATATGACAGCTATATCTATATAATCTGATATGGTTTATAATTGGGTCAAATGTCGGGAGGCTGTAAAGAACTCCCTGTTTCAAATTTCAATGAAATCGTGTAAGAAATAAAGTTGTTCTGAGCTTCAGACCCTTAATCGGCATATTGGTCTATATGAAAGTTATTATATCTTAACACAGTCCGATCTTTACTGTATTTGGGTCAGGTGGCGTGTGGTTTAAAACAACTCACTGATTCAAATTGCAGCGAAATCGAGTAATAAATGCAGATTTTATGGGTTCCAGGCTCTTAATGGGCAGATCGGTCTATATGGCAGCTATATCTAAATAGAGTCCGATCTGAACCATATATAGGTAGGATATTGGCAGGCTTAAAATAACTCACCGCTTCAAATTTCAGCGAAATCTGGTAAAAAATAAAGATTTTAAGGGCTTCAGACCCTTCTTCGGGAGATCGGTCTATATGGCAGCTATATCTAAATAAAGTCCGATCTGAACCATATTTGGGTCGGATACTACGAGGCCTAAAACTACTCACTGATTCAAATTTCAGCGAAATCGGGTTATAGATAAAGCTTTTATGGGCTTCAGACCCCTTATCGGCAGGTCGCTCTATATAGCAGCTATGTCTTAATATACTCAGATGTGAACCATATTCGTGTCAGATGTCGAGAGGCGTAAAACTACTCACTATTTCAAATTTCAGAGAAATCGGATAACAAATAAAGCTTTATGGATTTCAGAGTTCTTATCAGAAAATCGGTCTATATGGCAGCTATATCCAAATATAGACCGATCTGAACCATATTGGGGTCGGATATTGCGCGGCTTGACTCTAATCACTGTTTTAAATTTCAGCTAAATCGGTAAAATATTGGGTTGTCTAAAAAGTAATTGCGGATTTTTTAAAAGTAAATGCATTTTTAATAAAACTTAGAATGAACTTTAATCAAATATATAATTGCCTGTCTGTTTTTGGCGAGTGACCAAAGATGTGTGCGGTCTAGCGTTGTCCTGGTGGAATATGACACCTTTACGATTGACCAATTCTGGTCGCTTCTCCTTGATGGCTGTATTCAATTTGTCCAATTGTTGACAGTAAACATCCGAATTAATCGTTTGGTTCCTTAGAAGCAGCTCAAAATATACCACACCCTTCCAATCCCACCAAACAGACAGCATAACCTTCTTTTGGTGGATATCAGCCTTTGAAGTGGTTTGAGCTGGTTCACCATACTTGGACCATGATCGTTTTCGACTAATGTTGTTGTAAACAATCCATTTTTCATCTCCAGTTATGATTCGTTTTAAAAACGGATCGAATTCATTGCGTTTAAGGTGCATATAGGTGCATAAGGTGCACAAGCGTTGATTCGGTTTGTTAAATGAATTTCTTTCAATACATGTGGTACCCAAATATCAAGCTTTTTCACCAGTCCAAGACTTTTTATGTGATAATGAACGGTTGATTTTGGTATATTTAACTTCTCTCCTATCTCACGCTCAGTTACATGACGATCCAATTCGATTAATGCTTAAAATTTGTCAACGCCGACTATATGAAAAATCTGCAATTACTTTTTAGGCAACCCAATAATAGTTTTACTGCTTTTATGGGCTTCTGACCCTTTATCAAGAGATCGGTTTATATGGCAGCTATATCCAAATATAGTCCGATCTGAACCATATTTGTGTCAGATGTCGGGAGGCCTAAAACAACTCACTGTTTCAAATTTCAGCGAAATCGGGTAATAAATTAAGATTTAATGGTCTTCAGACCAATTATTGGCAGATCGGTCTATATGGCAGCTACATCCAAATATAGTCCGATCTGAACCATATTTGAATTGGATGTCGGGAGGCCTAAACCTGCTCACTGTTTCAAATTTCAGTGAAATCGGATAAAAAAAAAAAAAAATATATATATATATATATATATATATATATATATATATATATATATATATATATATATATATATATATATATACTTTGTAGGGTCGGAAATTGATATTTCGATGTGTTGCAAACCGAATGACTCTATGAATATACCCCCTAATGTTTACCTAACAAGATATACATTAGTTCGAAATTCATTTGGAGCCTACAACCTTGAAAAAAGTTAATGGAAATGGCTACTTATGCTAATCGCAAAATTCTCTCCAAAGAGGTTTCGCCCTGCGGCATGCCGTTCGGACTCGACTATGAAAAGAAGGCTCGTTATCAGTGAGCTTAAACTCGAATCGGACAGTACTCATTGATATATGAGCAGTTTGCCCCTGTTCCTTAGTGCAATGTTCATGTGCAAATTTTTATTTGAATTGGGGGCGTAAACATAGTTTCCATACCAAGCTTCATTTGAATCGTATAATAAAAATTTAAACTTCTAGGGGCTCATCAAGTCGTAAGACATGTTTATATTGGACCTACATACATCCAAATTTTAACCGACATGGGCCATTTGCAATCCCCAATTACATATTCATTTTGTCATTCCGTTTGCAACACATCTAAATATCCATTTCCGACCCTATAATGTATATATATATATTTTTGATCAGCGAAAAAAGCTAAGACGATCTAGCCATGTCCGTCCGTCTGTCTGTTGAAATCATGCTATAGTCTTGAGCTGAAACTTTACACCGACTTTTTTTTTGTCCATAAGCATGTTAAGTTCGAAGATGGGCTATATCGCACTATATTTTGATATAGTCCTCAAATAAAAGGCGCATTTATTGTCCGATTTTGCTAAAATTTGGGACACTGTTAGGCCCTTCGACATCCTTTTTCAATTTGGCCCAGATCGGTGCAGATTTGGATATAGCTGCCATATTGACCGCTTCAAGTTATAAGCTCAATGATAAGGGCCTCCTTTTTAAAGCCGAGTCCGAACGGCGTGACGCAGTGCGACACCTCTTTATTGCCAGCATTAGGAGGTGAAACCCACCGTTGAAAATTTTTTCTGATGGTCTCGCCAGAATTCGAACCCAGGCGTTCAGATTAATTGGCGGACATGCTAACCTCTGCGCTACGGTGGCCTTCTTGTACTTATTAGTACTTGGTCCAAATCGGAACATATTTCGATATAGCTGCTATGGGGCATAAGGTATTCCTTTTTCACCGAAAGATGGTTTTCATATATATCCGAGGTGGTGAGTATCCAAAGTTCAGCCCGGCCGAACTTAACGCCTTTTTACTTGTTAAGATTGGTAAAGCCCGCAAAAAGTCTATTACTGAGTGTATGTTCTTAAGGACAAGGGACTGGTTTAGTACCACACCCTTTTCTTGAACCCAATTAACAATTTATTTACCTGTTCTCCTTATGGGGGCTGCAAACAAACTCACTAAGTTGTTAAACCCTGTATGTACCACATTAGTAGAATATGGCATAGAATCGAATGTTTTGTCATTGTTTCATCTTGGTAAAGTAATACTCGCATGTTCGATTATTTTTCGAGAGTATTCAGATGTTTCTTTGTCAATCCATGTGAAGCCTTAAGCTATTACCATAATTTGTTTACATTTCACGAGTGAGAAAGTCCAAATTCCATAAAATTTTCCTGCAACTTTCTTGGACGGGAACACACAAAACCGTATGTTGCACTTACATATAAATATCTTTATGGGTTTTTTATTTCTCTATGGGTTTTCATTTCTCTATGGGATTTTTTCGTTCGTTCGTTCGTTAACTGCTCTATTCCTTTTTGCCATTTTATTTTCTACGTATTACCCATGTCTGTTTGTGTGTTGGACCAATGAGCAGATCTGCATCTCTTTGCATTGCATAGCAATTCTGCTCTCCTTCAATCGCAAGGCTATTTAAGATTCATGGTTGACATTGCAGAAATTGTGTATGTGTGTCAGTGGCAGTATATGTTAATGCATGCGTGAGCGCTAAAAGCCTTTGAGTTATGTTAGTGGGGATGTTGTCAACAGAGATATGATTTAATAATGTGTTAATGTGAGAAACACTTTCGGGAAAACGATATTCATGATTATACTTCCGTACTCTAGATAGAGTGGTTCCCATATGTAATTTGTTTACATTTACGTGTTGATGATGGATATCACTGCCAATGTTAGATGGCAAGTTAATTTAAAGTTGTTTGCTCAATACTCCATTTTTATTACCTAGTCCGAAAGGCTTAACTTAAACTAATATGGGGCGGTATTCATTGATATGAAAGAAGTATCTCCGGTGCTCCTTAATGGAATGTTCGTCTGTGTTTTTCCACGAAAATGTCCAAAATTATTTTCTCTTCGTACCTACGTGGGCTAACATATGTTAATGACGGCGTGTATCCCATGTAAATCGAAGTTTTCCGACACCGATGTTCACGGAGATTTGTCCATATATTTTACGAAGTAATTTCTTTCTGAATAAATAGAGCACTACCTCTTCAGCGGATTAATATCTGCACCCTCTTTTCAACCTAACCTAACCTCTTTAGCTCCCGCAAGATAATCTGAAATATGGTTTCGAGAAAGTTGTAGGGATGTGAAAAGTGATAAGTTTCTGCACGTATTCGTCATAGCGTTATCACATGTAGACAGTGTATATACTGCGTATGACATTGATATGATGATCAAGTGGATCACAAACGCCCCGAACTTGAACCGAACCAAGGGACAATTCAATAGAAATATTTTGTCTAAGGAAGCTTTGCTAAAACCACAATGGCAGATATAGGAATGGGACATGTATCTATCTCACATGTATCGCCAGCATCAGGGGGGGATTACCACCGCATTTTCTGAAATTTTTGCCGGGAGTTTAGCTCAACTGTTTAGCTACGGTGGATCCACTGTATTGTGTATCAAGTAAAAAGGCGTTAAGGAGAAGCGGAATGACTTATGGTGATTTCAATTTGAGAAAAAAGTGTTGCTCTAATGTTAAACTTATACAGTACAACATTTTACAAATCTCGCCCTAAATTAAATATCTTTCAAATTCCAATTAACTTGTTATTTCCTTTATGGAACAACCTTCTTTAAAGCTGTATTACATTATGGGAGAACGCAGACAAAATAAACAATTCGAAACATTTAAATCAAATTCGCCCAAACAACGACGATCAGCTGTTTACGCTTGACATTATTCTAAATTAAGGCGAACACGAATATACATGATATTCAGTGAACGCCATTATTTAGGTGAAGGTGTGTATAAAATGATAGTGGCTGTTTTAAATTGCTGCCCTCTCCACCGTAGATTTGGCACTGTCAACATTTTTGCACTCCCTGTAGACAATATCATTACAAATGAACACTACACCGTGTGGTGGAGTTCCTTTTTTGTCAAACGAGCACAAAATTTAGATTGCAGTGCGATATGTTGAAAAATGCTTAACTTCGAAATCAACAGAAGGTATAATGCATTAACGACATTTAGCACAAATATCTTCTCTGACAACCAAAAATGCAAATTTTGCCCATGAACATTACACTAAGGAACAGGGGCAAATTTCTCACATATCAATGAGTGCAGTCCGATTCAAGTTTAAGCTCAACGATACAGGGCCTCCATTTTATAGCCGAGTCCGAACGGTGTGCCGCAGTGCGACACCTCTTTGGAGAGAAGTTTTACATGGCATAGTACCTCACAAATGTTGCCAGCATTAGGAAGGGAAAACCACCGCTGAAAATTTTTCTGATGGAAATTTCTGAAATTTTCGCCAGGATTCGAACCCAGGCGTTTAGTGTCATAGGCGGACATGCTAACCACTGCGCTACGGTGGTCTGACAACTACTGAGTCATTAGTTGGTGAAAAATTAATTTAAGCATTCAAAAGCCGTCCTTTAAGGTTTCAGATCTAAGGACTTGTCTGAATTGAACATTTGCAAGTTATTTGGCGTTTTGAAGTGATATGGCTGGGTCAGTGGATGGAACTAAAAGTCGTCTTCCCTCACAAAACACTAAAATTTCTATGTGAGTCTTACCTGCATGTTTTTTTAAATGTTTAAATTATAAATGTAGGGATAAAATAACAGAAATATATTACCTGACAATGATTTCCTCAATGTCAGGTACACCATAAGCCAAAATTTTAATCTAGACACTTAAAGCTTCTAATACATTAAAGCTTCTCGAATCTTAACCCCATTCACAGTTCTCCTCATTGCTATCAATTGGTTGAAAGAGCAAAGACTGCATATCATTGAAATTTATCATCAAAATTCGTGCTTTTTGATAACAGCTCGATGAAAATCCACTATTTTATCATAAATTCTTTGAAGGATGAAGGTTATTTCTGTTTAAATGGATATCTTAACCAGCAAATTGTCGTTTATGGGTTCAAGAACCGCCACGTGGCATACAAGAGTTACCGATGCATCGTAAAAACGACCGTTTGGTTTGATTTATGGGCTGGTGGCATCAATGACCCATTTTTCCTCCAAAACGCCGGTGGAAGAAATTTTCCCTTCAAATGCAGAGATGCAAAATGAAACCTTACGAATCGACAATTTAACCAGAGTCGCGGGCAACATATATATTCCAATTTCCATTTTGTACATATGTTTGAACAATGATTTTCATATTTCCTAGGTTGGACCACTTTCCCCCAAGGTGGGGTTTTTGGAGACTTTGCCCCAAAAACGAACTTCATATTCGTGTTCCTGGGGACAAAACTAGGGAGAAGGGTGCAAAAAATAAAAACAAGTAAAAAGGCGTTAAGTTCCCGAACTTTGGATACCCACCACCATGGGGATATGCGTAAACCAACTTTCACCAAAATCCAGTGAAAATTGCATACCTTATGTCCCATAGCAGTTATATCGAAATATGATCCGAATTGGACCAAATACTAATAAGTACAAGCCATTGGTCAATTGTGTATAACTAAATATTGGTCTTTTTAGTAGCTATATCTAAAAATAAACCGATCTGAACCATATACAACATGGATGTTGAAAAGCCTAATATAAGTTACTGTGTCAAATTTCAGTGACATCGGATTATAAATGCGCCTTTTATGGGGCCAAGACTTTAAATCGAGATATCGGTGTACATGGCAGCTATATCCAGAAGGATGTGGAAGGGCCTAACACAACTCACTGTCCCAAATTGCGGCGACATCGGACAATAAATGCGCTTTCTATGGCCCCAAAACCTAAAACCGTGCCATAATGCAGAAGTATGTCAAGGGGCTTAACTTAACCTACTGTCTCAAATTTCAGCAAAATCGGATAATAAATATTGGCTTTTATGGTCCCAAAACCCTAAATCGTCGTTCTATATCGCAGCTATATCAAGATATAGTCCATCTTCGAACTTAACCTACTTATAGACAAAAAAAAAAAATCTGTGCAGAGTTTCAGCTCAATATCTCTATTTTTGAAGACTGTAGCGTGATTTCAACAAACAGACGGACGGACATGTCTAGATCGTCTTAGAGTTTTACGCTGATCAATAATATATATACTTTATAGGGTCGGAAATGGATATTTCGATGTGTTTCAAACGGAATGACAAAATGATTATACCTCCATCCTTCAGTGGTGGGTATAAAACGACAACGTTAGCATAGTTAAACGTAAAAAATACAACGGTTGCATTGGCTGGGTAGCTCCAGCTAAGAAGTCTTGTGAAGGCGACCATTGTGAACACGCAAATGGCGGCTACCAAAAGCCCAAAGGATAAGTCAAGTGGTGAAAGACATCTCGATACTTGGTTTCAGAAAACTTCGAAGGAGCGCAGAAGTTTGGGTCGCTTGGCGATCTATTCTAAGTTCGGCTAGTGGGACCAATTTTCCGTCATAGCTAATTTAAGTTTAAGTAAAGTATATGAATATATTGATATATTACTGGATTCTTTAAAACATACGCTTATTAATAATCAATTGCCCCTGTTCCTTAGTGCAAAATTTGCAATTAGCACGCTTATTAAATCTATCCCATTAAATGAATTTAGGTGGGTATAAGAGATCCTGCCAACGAAATTAAATTAAATTATTTTGACCTTTTATTTAACAAACTTTCAGTTTTCAACTCTTGTTTTCTGACCTCTTTTTCGTTAAAACAAAAGCTATATTTAAATTAAAACTATAAAGCAAACCTGCTGCGAAGTTTGGTTACATCTACTCATCATTTTTGCGGTGTAACTTGCATCTCCACCTACCGGAAGTAAAAACATGCAGCGAACATGAAAAAAACATTAAAAACTTTCCCACCAAATGTTTATAAAATTAAAATAAATACAAAAAGCAAATATGTTTACAGAAACCACCTCCACAACAACTGGACTTTAACCGAAACCCAAATGCAGTTGAAACCCGAAATAAAAAATGCAAATCTTGTTTATTCATCTTCAGCCTGGAGCAGCAGCGGCAGCAGCAGCAACATCAATAGCATCATCAACATCATCGTAGTCTTCGCCGCCAACCAGCAACTGGCCCAAGAGCTGGAACATGTTTCAGTCATTCAATTTCCGCTATTCATCCTCCATTGCCTTCACTTCGCTTCCCCAGCGACACTTCTTTGCTGGAGATTTCACCTTGAAAGGATGAATGGATTGCATAATCCCCACTCAAGCACACTCGCTTTATGGACGAGTCAAATTGTCGCTGCATTCAGAGTTCAGTGGGAACTGAGAAGAGGCATTGCGAGCAATTTACCACGGATTCAATTGCACCAAAGGAAACTCAGCAATAACAAACCAAAAAAAAACAGAATAAAAACGCTTTCGACGATTATATTTTTATGTTTGTTTGCTCTTTGCACAAAAACAAACACCTCACTCAAATACTCGTACCACCGCTCCAACACCTTTGAAGCACATTTTCAAAGGCTTTGGTGGCATGACAAAGAAAGCAGGGAGATAAAGTACATGTTGTAATAAGCACCAGTTTCAGAGGGCTTTGGAATTTCCAACAGAAAATGACGACCCAATTTTTTCGCTTCCAATTATGCAGAGTACTATCGCAAACAAGACATACGAGTATAATTTTGGAAAGCTAATAACCCAATCTATTTTTAAACCAATTTTCGTTTTCCTTCATGCGGCCAAGCCATCTCAAGTGCCTTTCTTTGATAAATTAGCTACTTCTTCAAGAGTAGCGCCAAAAAATGTGAATTAATTTTAATACTTTTGTAAATTATTTTGAAACGCCCCAATTAAGCTCTGACTGACCGTAATGAAGGTGTTAAACTGAAGTGCTTACAGTTGCTGACTTGTTACAAATCTCATTTAAAATCCTCGGGGAGTGTAAGAGAGAAAAAACTTTCTTTCAGCAATGCTACAGTTTTCCTAATTGACTGCTTGCCGAAGCAAAACAACGAGGTTTCCGTTTGGTAGCCGGCTTTACAACGTAATATTACAAAGTAAGTACTGGTATGTTTCCGCAAATTTGTTGACGCTCTCCATGGGGATAAGGTCAAATAGCCTCTATGGTTAAAAAAAAAGTCATGACAAAGTGCATGGCCGTAAGCCTTAGTCAATATTTGATAAAGAATTATAAAGGAAGCAAGTATTTGGTAAAAAAAAGAAACAAATGTGCTATAAACAACAATATTATTAAAGAGGATGGACGGTGAGGAGGTCCATACACCACTTCATTCCGTTTGGTTAAAACATGACTTTAAAGTTCAAGTATTCCTCTTACAGTCTGTTTTACTGCCCTACACATCAAATATTTCTCACCACAATCTATACTTAGTGCTGCTTAGAGTGCTGTCCGATTTAAGTCAAAGCTCAATGATAAGGGGACTCGTTTTTTGTGCCCAGTCCGAAAGTTTTTAAATTTTTTTTTAAATGGCACTACTCGAAAATTTACGGGAACTGTCTTAAATTGTTGGGAACATTTCAAACTTTAATTTAAGCTCACAAAATCTCCAAGGAACTTTTCTGCCAATGCAAAACTTTTGAAATTTAGTAAAAACCAGTAAGAGCGTGCTAAGTTCGGCCGGGCCGAATCTTTTTAGACCAACATAGAATATTGAATAAGAGCTGTTATGCTATTGGAGCTATATCAAGTAAATGAATGCTGAAGATTGTAGAAGTCATTGTATAATATTTCAGTTCATTCGGATAAGAATTGCGCCTTGTAGGGGCTCCAGAAACAAAATCGGGATATAGATTTATATGGCAGCTGTATCAAGCTATTGATCGATTCAGACTATATTAGACACGCATGTTGAAGTTCGTAAGAGAAGCCGTTGTACAAAATTTCTGCCAAATCGGGTGAGAATTGCGCCCTCTAGTGACTCAAGAAGTCAAGATCCCAGATCTGTTTATATGGCAGCTATATCAGGTTCTAGACCGATTTGCGCCATACTTAGCACAGTTATTGGAAGTCATAACACCTCATGCAAAATTTCAGCCAAATCGGATGAGAATTGCGCGCTCCATTGGCTCAAGAAGTCAAGACGCAAGATCGGTTTATATGGCAGCTATATCTAAACATGGACCGATTAAAACCAAACTTAGCGTAGTTGTTAGAAGTGCTGCCAAGCACTACGTGCAAAATTTCAGTTAAATCGGATGAGAATTGCGCCCTCTAGAGGCTCTAAAGTCAAGACCCAAGATCGGTTTATATGACAGCTTTTTCAAAACATGGACCGATTTAAACCATACTTAACGTAGTTGTTGAAAGTGCTACCAAAACACCACGTGCAAAATTTCAATAAAATCTGATGATAATTGCGCCCTCTAGAGGCTCAAGAAGCCAAGACCCAAGATCGATTTATATGGCAGCTATATTTAAACATGGACCGATGTAAGCCATACTAAGCGTAGTTGTTGGAAGTGATACTAAAACATTACGTGCAAAATTTCAATAAAATCGGATAAGAATTCTGCCCTC